>NW_015505219.1:1461817-1492532 GCF_001515645.1 Sinocyclocheilus grahami | reverse complement strand
TTATCTTTCTGACCATAGCCCTCCAGCTCAGGTGAGCCTTCCTTTTCTTCCTGATCTCCATACAGAGATCGAGAAGGAATGGAAGAGGCCGTTTTCCTCACGCATCAATCGGTTCCAGCATACGAGTTATGCCAACATTGAGGGGATGCGTGAAAGCGGCTATGAGAAGATGCCCCCTGTAGAAGAGACGCTGGCTAGCTATCTCTCTATGGGTGAGACATCCTCTCTTAAGACTCCCTCCTTGCCATCTAAGCCCCTTCAGGATACATCTCGCTTAAATGGCAGGGCATACGCAGCAGCAGGTCAGGCTGTCGCTTCGTTGCACACAATGGCGGTGCTTCAGGCGTATCAGGCTGATCTACTGAAAGACCTGGATAAAGGCGAGGGCCTTTCTCCGGATGCGGTAGCTGAGTTGCGCCACACCACAGATCTCGCTCTCCGTGCTACTAAGCAGGCCGCCTCTGCTATGGGCAGGTCCATGGCGGCTATGGTGGTAACGGATAGACATCTGTGGCAGATATCGGGAAGAAAGAGAGGGGCTTTCTTCTCGATTCTCCGGTTTCGCCTTCCGAAATTTTCGGTACCTCCGTCAAGATGGTGGTTGAGAAGTTTAGGAAGGCGAAGGCGCGCTCAGCGGCCTTCAAATACATTGAGGGGATGCGTGAAAGCGGCTATGAGAAGATGCCCCCTGTAGAAGAGACGCTGGCTAGCTATCTCTCTATGGGTGAGACATCCTCTCTTAAGACTCCCTCCTTGCCATCTAAGCCCCTTCAGGATACATCTCGCTTAAATGGCAGGGCATACGCAGCAGCAGGTCAGGCTGTCGCTTCGTTGCACACAATGGCGGTGCTTCAGGCGTATCAGGCTGATCTACTGAAAGACCTGGATAAAGGCGAGGGCCTTTCTCCGGATGCGGTAGCTGAGTTGCGCCACACCACAGATCTCGCTCTCCGTGCTACTAAGCAGGCCGCCTCTGCTATGGGCAGGTCCATGGCGGCTATGGTGGTAACGGATAGACATCTGTGGCAGATATCGGGAAGAAAGAGAGGGGCTTTCTTCTCGATTCTCCGGTTTCGCCTTCCGAAATTTTCGGTACCTCCGTCAAGATGGTGGTTGAGAAGTTTAGGAAGGCGAAGGCGCGCTCAGCGGCCTTCAAATCCTTCATTCCACGAAGCTCCAGGTCTGAGCCCGAACAACCCAGGGCTCCTGGCCCGTCTTGGTCTGAGGATCAGAGACGGGCACAGAAGGTTAGTGTCGCGGCTCGCGCTCCTCCCCCGCCTGTGGGTCAAAGGGAGGTAGGCAAGACCTAAGGGATGTGATCCAGACGAGGCACCAGTGTTTTCTGGGACCTGTGTGTTTCTGTCCTTTTCTAGGGTAGGTCCTCGGTGAGCACCCCCTCTGCTGGATTCAGAAACCGGGTTCTCGACTTGCAGTGATTGCCTCAGTCGTCGATGTTGTATCCAGTCGGTATGATAGCCCTGGTTCCGGCTTCATGCTTCCTGGATCATGCGGCCAGATCACAAGCTTCTGCGGGAGCCTTCTTGATCATCAGGCCCCCGGCACGGCACTGCAAAATTTCCTGGACGTCCAGGCTGGGCTTATGCTTTCAGGCTGCCCTGTCTGGTACGCCGTAGGTCGCTTCCTGATCACCAGGATATCCCCTCTTGCTGAGGCATCGTACCACTTCTGCCAGCACTCCTTCAGGCACAAAATTAGATCAGTAACATGATTGGGAATGATCTTGTGAGGCTGCAGTCCCAGCGCACTCAAACAAGGAATGAGGAAATAACAAAACAGAAGTCTGCAACAGATACACATTACGTAAACTGTTGCATTTAAACTACAGTTTTTGTCAAATATATTTCCTCCTTGGGTCTTTCTAGTGAGTAAAACCCAGTTCCCTTTCAAGGGAACTTCAAACTGCGTCCTCTAGGGGTCACTATGGGGAACGCCTCGTCGTGACCCATGTCTGAAGCATACATTCAAAAAACATCAACATCAAACATCATGACGTCACTACCGGTGCGACTATAGTATAAATAGGTGCCGGGAGAACACGTCATTCTCTTCTTCGTCTTCATTGACTGCTTTGTTTGAAGCGTGCATTCCATGGTAAGAGCGATCTTTCTTCCTTCATTATGGCGAGCACTAGCAAGACGTTTAGAAGATGTGTGCATCCGTGTCGTCGTTATTTGACACCTGATGACACACACGATCTTTGCGTCTTTTGTTTGGGCGGAGAGCACGCACGTGATGTCCTCGAGTTTTTCGGTGAAAAAACTTTTTCGGTGAAAAAACTCAGCTCTCATTTGTCTCTCTTTTTGAGGAGAGAGAGACAGCCATTTGTTCCCCGCGGTTCAGGACCCGCCGCTGCTGAGGCACGGAGGAGAATAAGCTTGTGGGGATTGCAGGTGGATCTGGCCGATGAGTTTAAAGAGGGGATTTCCTTCTCTGTATGAGGAGGGTGAAGAAGCTGAGACTGAGCCCTCCCAATCTTCCTGCCCTGCATATGATGAGCTATTGGAGGTTATGGATTGTGCCACGACGAGGCTTGACTTGCTGTGGAAGCGGGACAAGAAAGTAACGTCACGAGGTCGTCTCAATGAGCGTTATCTTTCTGACCATAGCCCTCCAGCTCAGGTGAGCCTTCCTTTTCTTCCTGATCTTCATACAGAGATCGAGAAGGAATGGAAGAGGCCGTTTTCCTCACGCATCAATCGGTTCCAGCATACGAGTTATGCCAACATTGAGGGGATGCGTGAAAGCGGCTATGAGAAGATGCCCCCTGTAGAAGAGACGCTGGCTAGCTATCTCTCTATGGGTGAGACATCCTCTCTTAAGACTCCCTCCTTGCCATCTAAGCCCCTTCAGGATACATCTCGCTTAAATGGCAGGGCATACGCAGCAGCAGGTCAGGCTGTCGCTTCGTTGCACACAATGGCGGTGCTTCAGGCGTATCAGGCTGATCTACTGAAAGACCTGGATAAAGGCGAGGGCCTTTCTCCGGATGCGGTAGCTGAGTTGCGCCACACCACAGATCTCGCTCTCCGTGCTACTAAGCAGGCCGCCTCTGCTATGGGCAGGTCCATGGCGGCTATGGTGGTAACGGATAGACATCTGTGGCAGATATCGGGAAGAAAGAGAGGGGCTTTCTTCTCGATTCTCCGGTTTCGCCTTCCGAAATTTTCGGTACCTCCGTCAAGATGGTGGTTGAGAAGTTTAGGAAGGCGAAGGCGCGCTCAGCGGCCTTCAAATCCTTCATTCCACGAAGCTCCAGGTCTGAGCCCGAACAACCCAGGGCTCCTGGCCCGTCTTGGTCTGAGGATCAGAGACGGGCACAGAAGGTTAGTGTCGCGGCTCGCGCTCCTCCCCCGCCTGTGGGTCAAAGGGAGGTAGGCAAGACCTAAGGGAAGACGAGGCGACGAGGCACCAGTGTTTTCTGGGACCTGTGTGTTTCTGTCCTTTTCTAGGGTAGGTCCTCGGTGAGCACCTGGATTCAGGGATTCAGAAACCGGGTTCTCGACTTGCAGTGATTGCCTCAGTCGTCGATGTTGTATCCAGTCGGTATGATAGCCCTGGTTCCGGCTTCATGCTTCCTGGATCATGCGGCCAGATCACAAGCTTCTGCGGGAGCCTTCTTGATCATCAGGCCCCCGGCACGGCACTGCAAAATTTCCTGGACGTCCAGGCTGGGCTTATGCTTTCAGGCTGCCCTGTCTGGTACGCCGTAGGTCGCTTCCTGATCACCAGGATATCCCCTCTTGCTGAGGCATCGAGCGGGAAGTATAGGTGGCATTTGCGAGAACCTTCTTGTGAAATGCTGTCTCAGGCAGTGCTCCCCTCGTCTCAGAGGGTTATCTTTGAGCTTGCCACTCCCGTTTGGCTCAGTACTTCCGGGCATCTGTGAGCAGATGCTTGGGAAGCTCTTAAATCCATGCTATGGTAAGTGCACTCGCTAAGCTTTGTGCACTTTCTGAAATCCACATGGTGGTAAGTGTGCACCTCTGCACACTTTCTGAAATCCTGTATGGTAAGGGTTACGCGTTATTAGCCTCGTTCCCTTTCTCTGAGTTGGCTTAGACCCCGGTACTCGCCTTGGGCTCCACTCAACCAGTGTGTCTCTGTTGACACACCTTTGAAGTATCGCTCCCCTAACCATTGAGGGTTATTGTGAGCATGGGGCTTTCTTTCGAGCGTTTGAATTCTCTCCATTTCTGAGGAGTTGGATTCCTCGCTCCGTGGGCTGTTCTCGTAGTAGTATTTAGCAGTGCTCCCCTTTATCAAAGGGTTGCCTATGAGCACGCTACTCCTTTCTGAATTTGGAGTTCTCCTCTCACATGAGAGTTGAGTTCTCTGTTTTCCCAGAGCACCTGGAACTGGCAACATCAGGCGAACTAGGCCCTTCCTCTGCCTCCCTGGTGCGCTGAGTTTTTGGCTAAGCTTGCAGTACGCTTACCCTTCTGATTTCTAACGAACATGCTGTAGGTCGAGCTCCCTCTCGACTGAGAGCTGGGTGTGTTGCTCCCTCAGCTAGGTAACTTACTGCTAGCCATTCCAGCATTTACCATAGATCGAGCTGATGGCTTCTCAAACATTTTGTTCTGGTGATGTACCATTTCCATCTATGGGCTGCTCTTTCAGAGTCCCACGAGAGCCCCTTAGGATGATATCTTTAAAATCCATGTTATGGTAAGTGAAGTCTTTGTACACTTTCTAAAATCCACACTGTGGTAAGTTCGCACGCTAGTACTTTGCATTCTTTCTAAAATCCTGTATGGTGAGGGTTACGCGCGGCAGCTTCGTGCCCTTTCTTGAGTTGGTTAAAGCCCCGGTTAAACCTTGGGCACCACTCCACCTATGTATCCTCTGGATACCTACTTTAACAGGGTGTTGCTACTAGGGGTTTGTTGAGACAGTTCCTTCAGCAAGCTCATGCAGAGCAAGCAGTAGCCCCTGTGTGACAGGCCAAGACTTAGTATGATGCTAGGCTCTTGGTCGTATCCCCTTAAAGGAATCTATTCCTGATTCCAAGCCTTGAACTCTTCCCCAGGCCCAGGAGTCTGGCCCTAAAAGGTAAGTTTTTTGGGGTATGTAGCCTAGGCCTTTGGTCGTAGGGGATAATGTCACGGACAGCCGTCTAACGTCCTAGGGGCAACTCCCTTGGCTATGGGAGAGTTGGTACTTAGTGCTCGCCATAGGTTTCTGGCATGCACTCCCCTCAGCATGGTGGCGTGGGTGTACCGTTCCCCTTAGCGACCCCTAGAGGATGCAGTTCGAGGTTCCCTTGAAAGAGAACGTCTCAGGTTACTTATGTAACCATCGTTCCCTGAATAGGGAATGAGACACTGCATCCTCTAGGTTTCCTGCCATGCTTCGGATGCCAGCTTCAGACGAAGAAGTGAATGACGTGTTCTCCCGGCACCTATTTATACTATAGTCGCACCGGTAGTGACATCATGGGCTGTCGCCGGCCAACATGTTGTTGGTGTTTTTTGAATGTATGCTTCAGACACGGGTCACGACGAGGCGTTCCTCATAGCGACCCCTAGAGGACGCAGTGTCTCGTTCCCTACTCAGGGAAGCCATGGTTACATAAGTAACCTGAGACGTTTTCAAAGGGGTGAAAACACAAATACATAAAATTCTACTAATCATTTCCATGAGCACTTCTACATACGTACAGTAAGACAAAGAATTTTAAGCTGTGTTTTGCTGGCATGTGATTGGCAGGCACCACGGTATTGTACATTCAGGTCTTTATACCAGAGAATGCTGTGAATATGTATAAGTTCAGCATGTGTGTGTGTTTAGTGTGTGCGTGGCACAGGGTGCTGTAGGGTCATGTGTTCTGCCCCGGTAAAAGGTAGGCGCTGGGTACAGTAGTGGTGCACCACTTCTGGGATGCTTGGGAACACACAGCTGCTTTTTTCCAGTGTGTAGCCGCACTCCTTAGTCTGCGCTACGATGATGTGCACACATCCTTGACTCGTCCTGTCGAGAGAGGGAAATAAGGATCTTATATAATCTATGTCAGCATTTCAGGACTGCTAACTCATTACTTGTTCTCTCGATTTCAGAGATACACAAGCATGCACTTACTTGAGGGCGATGGAGTATTTGCTGGTAGCTGATTCGCTGTCTCGCAAAAGGAAGCTGGCCTCCCTACAGTGCTGCAGCTGAGCCTCTGCCTCCTGACGACTCACACTGCCATGATACCAGCTAGAGAGAGAGAGACAGAGACGTGAAAAAAGGAGTGTAGATATTTCTACACAGTACAATTATGTAATATGATTAGAAAAGGTATAAAATGTGGATGAAGAGAATTAGGAGGCATTGAGAAAGTTGGACAACAGTACAAATGGATAGATTTGCCAAATAACACATTTTAAGTGTTGAAGCAACATTTTCAAACTAAAACTCATAATAAAAATGAAAATGTATGACTTTATTTCTTCTGTGGAACACAAAAGAAAACATTTGGAAAAATGTCTCATTGTTTTTGTCCATAAAGTGAAAAGTCAATGGGGTCCAGTGTTGTTGAGGATCCCACTAACTTTCATTGAATGGACAAAAACAATTTTCAGAATATCTTTTATTTTCCACAGAAAAAAGAAATTCATACATGTTTGAAATGACATGAGGGTTAGAAAATGACAAAATATTCACTTTTGAGTATGCAAGACCGTGCTATATTGTTAATATAGTGAAGTTACATGCACTTTCTGAATCATGACAACCAAAATAATAATAATAATAATAGATAAAATGTTATAAAAAACTTTATAACAAAAATTTGGGCCCTTTGTGTTTTTATTTTGTAGTGTATCAAAAGGCTGCAATTATTTGATCAAAAATACAATAAAAACAGTTATGTGTACTGTGAAATATTATATATTTTAAAATGATTTTTTTCCTGTAATGGCACAGCTGAATTTTCAGCAGCCATTACTCCAGTCTTCAGTGTCACATGATTCTTCAGAAATAATTCAAAAACATGAAAAAAAATCTTACTTAATTATTCCAAACCTAATATAAAATAATATAAAACAAAATATGTGCAAAAACATAAATATTACTACTTACAAAATTGTATATAAACTATTAAAAATATACTACAAAATAAAAACATCAAGGGTGCAAATTTTCATTAGAACATTGTTATTGTGCAAATTCACAAAGCGTTGACATTCTTCCTTAAGATATAGTTCCTGACATGTAATGTAAGGTTAGAATTACCTCTATTATAAGTGCTAATATACACAGTAGCTAGATTATCATGTTTATGTCATAGCTGTTAATATACTGTGTATTTTAGCACACATATTCTCATTACAGTTTTATTTTCATCATCTCACTTTTTTAGTTTCAGGTATCCCACATAAAATCTCAACATTTTTACGACAGACACAGACACACACACACACACACACACACACACACACACACACCTCTGTTTCTCCAAGGGCAGGGTAGGATCAACTATTGGTGTCTCACTGTCTGGGGTGGTGCTGGGAGATGAAGGGGAAGTCGGGGACGGGGGATTCAGTCGAAGGGTTTTAGGGGTCCAGCTCTTATGTCTCAGTGTCTGCTGTTTTACAGTAGGAGAACCTGACTCTTCCTTCGACATGCGCTCTATTCCATCAAACTGAGCTGTACACAGAAAGAAACATCAACCACCACCATAGTTTTTATTATGGCATCTGCCAATAACGACCCCAGCCTCCCCCGCTATCCCAAATGTTTCGAACAACCGCTACATCATAAGTTCCTTAATAACATGAACTAACTGTTTAATAGTTTTCCTCATTAGGCTGTGTCTATGTATCGGTAATGCTAAATAAAGAAGATGCTTCTAATATGAATGTGAGGTATGTTACCTGACAGTGCTCTAACAATCTGCTCCTTCTTCCACTCCCAGGGCAACTCATACTCTGCTGGTGGTCTGGGGTCGGACTCAGGTCGGGTCAAGGGAATTCCCTCCAGAACCTCCTCATATGGGACATCATAGATCTGAGGAGGTCCAGACCCCTCACTTTCTCCTCCATTCAACACTACACACACTTTCAGCAAGTCCTTCGAGCCTCGTCGGCGAATCTCTGCGTAAGGGCACAAATTTACATGTAGGATCAGAACTCTTTCCAGAAAAGATTTCATAGGATAATAACAGTACTAGAAAGTTATTTGTAGAACATTGCCCAAGTAAACTAGTTATTCTTAGGCTGCAATTATGCTGCGGTCTCACATTAGCAAAATTTTACGAGCAAAAAATTGTCAATTTTCTATTGTCAATAATGTAGAGATGTATGAAGTAAAGATCACACAGAAGTCACTTTCAAAATAAGCAGATTTCTGTAAGTCAATACAAATTTGCATGACCAACTTGAACACGCTGTGAAATCTGTGTGGGGAAATCTTACAGCCTCATGTGAAATTCCAGATCGTGTGGCTTCCTATTGACTAGATTTTGCAAAATATTTGCAGAACAACAGTAAATGTGACTGCACCTTTAGTCTCACATTTATCAAGCTTCCACATATTCTCATATTTACAAACCATAATATAACACATTCTGTTATGAACCTTGCATTTGAGCAGCCAACCACTGCCCACCAAATGTATCTTTAAGTAGGACTGAATTAATCGTTTCTCAGTTTGACTGTAAGTGGAAAAGGATGGCCTTACTTGTCCCTAGAAATCACTACCTACTGTAATATGCACATCCAGATGCTTAATTTACAAGTAAATAGCCCATGTGCTAAAGATAAGGTTAGGTTCTAAGTTTAGATTTTACATTTAGACTGAATATTTAAATTTGTTTTTATCTTTAAATAATATAGATACAGATTAAAATATGAAAAAGAGAAAAACAAAACCTTATTACACAACACAAAACATAACATATAGATATCTTGTATATAGACTTTTTAAAGAAAAAAAAACTTTTTCTGTCAAGAAAATATTTTTTTTTTAGCATTTTCTATCATTCTCACCCATAATTGTATAACACTGCATTTTCAGTTTAGTGCATTTTACTTTCATCTCAAAATCTGTGTACGTATGCATCTATTCATTCTTCAAGATTTAAAGTTCAGCATCAACAAAACATTGCCTGGAGCTCCATCATTCTCCCTTCACTCACTGTTTCGTTGCTGTCACTTTGTGTCTGGCCTATTGTGTGAGAAAACAATGGTCATACCAGGGGAAAGTCAGACCAAGTCTGATTGGCTGGCTTAGCCGGCCACTTCCTGAGTTCTGGGAAGTGATTGGGGGAGTGAGGAGTGCTGGGGGGGTCTTTCTCACATAGCCAGGCATACTGGGGGGACGGCAGGGGTCAACTTCCTGTCCATAGAATGGGGCAAAGGAAACACAGACAGGAAACAGGAAGCAGAAAGAGGAAACTGCACCCATTGTCCCAGCACAACACTGTCACTGTGGAAACCACCAAAGAGGGGAGAGAGGGAGTTGTGATTTTTCATACCCTTCAAATCCCTGAAAATCTACTCGCGACACTGATATACTGCATATGAGAAATGTTTTAGTTGAATAAACAATTAAAAGAAAGAGAAGTAAAGAAGAGAAGAGGTGGTGTACCTGTAATAATGAGCTGGGCATCATAAGGTTCCATGTAGCCATCATTCTCTCCTTCTCTTTCAGCCTCTCTCTGTTCCCTCGTTTTCTCAGCATCAAATGGGTCAGCATAATCCTCCAGGATGATCTATTATGAGTGAGAAGAAAAGAAGAATAGAAAGAGATATCAATGATTTGTGTTCACGTCTACACCCTCAAAAGTACAGAAATATTCTGAGTTTAGTAGAAGTTCAGCTCAATCAAAAGCTTTTGTGGCATAATGTTGATAAACACAAAAAATATTTTGACTTATCCCTCATTTCCTAAAAAAAAAAAGGATGCAGAAATTGAGGTTTCAGTGAGGCACTTACAATATAAGTAAATAGGACCAATTTCTGGAGGATTTAAAAGCAGAAATGTGCAGCTTAAAATGTTTGTAAAAGCACTTCTGTTGAAACTTGTTTATTATTTAAGATGTAAATTTGTTCTCTTAATTTTTAGGGTTGTTTTAGGGTTTAGGCATTATGTTGTCATGGTAACAAATTATAAAATTGCATATTACACAGAAAAGGTTAGTACGTGATGTTTCACACTAAAATAATGTTAACATGCTTGAAACTAATATAACAGTGAGTAACAATGAGTATTTTAATGTTATGGATCAGCCCTATTCTATTGTACATGCCTCATAGTTTTTTAAGGAGGAATAAGTTGAAATTAATGTGCTAATCAATTTTTTTTCTTTCTGTTCTAACATATCAATGTAACATTAAATTTCATAGCAAAGTAATTAGTGTCATGCCAAAAGTGCTATTGATTGAGCTTGACTTTATATGAACTTACAATATTCTGTAAATAATATGACACAAATGTTCACTAGTGGAGGTTCTACAATCATCTACTTCAGAAATAGTGCAAAGCCAGCTAAAAAGAGCATTTAGTCAAAACCTGGAGTTAAATTTCATCTTACTGGGTGGAATTCTTTATTCTGTCTCATAGTTGAAGAGTGTTACTGTAGCTGAAGAGCTTATGCTTATTCTTCAGCCCATCTTTCCCCTTTCTTTCTCTGATTCTCCCTCTGGACATAATATTTTGTGTGTGTTTGACCTCGTGAGATTCTGATTTCTGTGCTATTATGTTCAAAGTGTAGCTGGAGGGGATGTCCGTAAATGGGAGGGGATTCAGTCTATGTATCAGGTGACATAATTCTTCAAACACTGCCTTCACTAGGGACTGGAAGAATGGGATGGAGCCATTGTGTTATGTATGCATTGTATTCTTTGCGTATTTGTGAGCAAGGGTGTGTGTGTGTGTATGCACACAAATGTGTGTTTCCCACAAAGACAGAGTGAAGAGTGTGCATGACTAGAAAAAGAGGCAGGAAGAGAGGCAAGGAAAAGGCTCACATTGTGTTTGTTGCTTTTCAGCTCCACTGTGTCTGGTTATAATACAGCAGTTCAATGAAAAGGGAATATAGGGAGAAAAAGTGAGACGTGGGGAGGGAGCAAAGAAAGATACGAAAGAGAGAAGAGGGGGCTGAGAGAGGGGAGAAAAAGATATTGCTGTAATAAAGAACTGGAAGGGAGATATTGATCTCAATTTTCAAAACAAAGACATTTGTTTGGTTCTCACAGTCAACAGGGTGACTGGGAAAATTGGAGTATGTCAAAGAACACATCTCTGAGGCCTACTTTATCACTCAGATCAGGGCCATTCTTCCTTTATCCCTGCTGAAAAACCATCCTAAACCAATCTAAAATGCTGGTCTCAGTTGGTTTGAGCTGGTCTTATTTCAGGTCGTCAGCAAGTAGACCAGCATTTAGGTTAAAAGAACCATTAAAAAAATTATTTTCCCCCATAAGTGTGAAGAACATTTTAAAAAATCGAAACCTTTTTCCACTATAAAGAACATTTTGTGGGACTGAAAGGTTCCATGGATGTTCGAGGTTCTTCATGGAACCATAAATTCCAATGAAGAACTTTTATTTTTAAAAGTGAAGGAGGTTAGCTTTTTTTGTTCAGAGATGAATTTACACATTTTCAGAAAAAATGTACATGATGTAATTCTGATTATTTGTATATTGTGGTGTTGCCTCATTCTCAAACTTACCGTTTCTGTCCTGATTGGTGACTTGGCCCTCTCGCTGTCTGGAGATGATCCTCCTACACTGGATTTGGGATCATTAACCTTGATCATTCTGCTCGTGTACGCGTCAGCAAGACTGGTGGTCCGCAGGGTGCGATGGTCTTCAAACCCCTCCATTTTGGTGTTCTTCTTACTTTTCCCAGGGATCAGAATCTCCCATATCTTCCCGTCTTTTATCGAGCCGGTGCTGGAGTGGTTCCGTCCCAGCTCGATGGCCGAATTTTTACGATTTCTCCCGTGGAGCAGCGAACCCACACCACCACCACCACTGCCACCGTTTTCCGCTCCAGAATTTTTACTTCCCTTCGAACCAGTACCGACCGTCAGAACCGGTTTGGGACGGGACTGAGTTCCCGATTCCGAAGCAGAACGGGTCCGGTCGGATCCAGTCTTCAAACTAGTTGGAAAATCTTTAAACCACTTCGCCATGGTGAACACGCACAGGTGTCGGCGCCACTCTCCATACACACGCGCAACTCCTTTAGGAAAATAATCGGCTTCTAAAATATCACTGACTATGGCCCTATAGTTGATTTTTTTTTTTGCCTAATTAATAACACTTTAACGCACAGTTTTTTAAACAAGTATTAATTTTGATTAATATACTTAAGCTAATTTTAAAAAATCTGTAAAATTGATTTAGGGAAAGTTTCCGAATATTAAATTTATTTTTATGTAGGCTAATCTTGTTTACAGAATTTATCCCATTCCTATTTCTTTTCAGGAAACTTCTTTCACTCTCAACTATAGGCTATACTACGATTCTTCACATTGGAATATAATGTCTTGCTTTTGTTTGCTCCCAATTATTCCCGCAAGATAAAGAGGAGTCTCTGAAGGGCATAAACGCGGAAAAATTTAAAGTTTTTCTTAGCTCTCGCTGAAGATCCCATTCCCGGTATATCCACTCCAAGCTACAGTCTAAATGAAGTGAAGGGGATGTACATGTACGTGCGTTTGTGCTGCAGCTGTGGGTGGGGGTGGTTTCTGTGCCTCTGCAGGCAGCTACTGTTCCCCTAAATGGGAACTTTTCACCCACCTGTAGATGCAAACCTACTGCTCACTTAAGGCTCTGGTGCTCAGCAAATATATTTTTAGCTTTATCAAAACGTTTCCATTTACTTGACACACTCTTTACTCCAGTGGGTAGACTATTTTACTCAGTGAAGGTCCATTTCTGGGAAAGTCTTGGCTATAACTAACTAAATAATCAACTATACCTAATAAACAACTATTTGACATTTCCATCGTTGTAGACTCCAGGGGGTAGGCTACTCCAGTATAGGTCCATTTGTGGTAAATAAATAAATAAATATACAGCTATATTAAACAACTATTTGACATTTCCACCGTTGTTGGCTACGGGGGAAAAAAAGATAATTGAACACATTTTGGCCAAATAGCGGGGCATGTTGTCACATGGAGTAAGTCGTCAAATTTTGATGCTTACTTTAAACAGTAAATGTGAAATTAAATGCTAAAAAATATATGACAAAGCAGCAAAAACAGTTAAAATATAAGAAGCGAATATTTAAATATGATTTTGTTCTTAATAATTAAAAAAAAACTAAATGCTGAACAATTATTGTGCAAGACACTACCACAGAGGGGCAGCAGTTTACACCGGGTAACTGGCCCAAGTCACTTGTTAGGGCAGACACATAGGCAATTTAAAGTTATTTATGCTGCCTTCATCTAGTGGCTGATTAATAAAACATTCATAATTCATTGATAAGACGTAAACATTAATTAATTACGCATTAATTTAATTAATTAGAAACAACAATACACGTGTCTGCTTGAAAATTAGCTATTTCTGGCATTCCAAAGTGTTAGAATTGTTCTAATTGGCACCGACTTTAATACTTACCTACTGTATAAGGTTATACACACACATTTCTATTGTTACATTGTTCTTAAAAGGGTAACTCAAAATACTGAAAGTTGAAAACTGGATAGTGTCTCGGCTCACAGGTGACTACTGTGAAGAGTAACAGCATTATCAAGTGTTTATGAACTCTGTCAATCATCTCAGCTTATCGTGGAACGTCTTGAAGAATTTATTGAAAAGCATCTGGACCAGTTTTTCCAGTTATTGAAAACGATAAAGTAAGCGAGAACGATTCAGTAAACGAATAATTACTGAATAAATTCTGCAAGACACTACACGGGACATTTACTCTCATCGGCGGCCAACTAACTATAACCAGCTGCACTCAGGTTCTGCACTAGTTTTGGATTGTACTTTGTAGGCCTAGTGTTTGATTGTACTTTTTATGATGCGCTTTCCCCATCGTCGATTCAATTCAGTTTTTAATGTATTCTATTTACAAAAACAGACTTTTTTAAGATACACCCTATTTTGCACCCGAATACGATACTATCAGATTTTATAATATCTATATCTACAAGACCACGTCGATATAAACAACCTTCACAACTCTATTTGCATGCATATCGAATTGCGCAACAGACAGTTACACGTGCACGCAGAGGTTTAAGCCGACCGAGTCAAATTAGTAACAAAACTAAACGTTCCTGTCTCTAAATCATATCACCAAATTTACATTTCACTCCAGACAACCCCGTTCCAGATTGAATTGTGATTGACACACAATCTTACCAATAACCGAAAGAGAAATGGTTTCACGCGTTCCACCCACGACGCCTCTATCAGCCAATGAGATTATGGGTGGGCGGAGCATGTGGTATCGGTCTGAAAGGTAACAGGTTGTCTTTAGCCAATGTTTTCCCTTGGGTTTATTACCGTAGTTAGAGCTGTCACATTTAAAGAGACCATCTTTACTTTTACAATATTAGTTCTCATGAAGGAGAACCACAGGGAGGAACAGAGGAACATTCCGCAGAGTTAAATATAAACTTTGCCTTAACATCAGGTAGGTCAAATGTTATTTTTGTTTCGCTAAACCTGTTAGCCTATGACTAGAAATTGATGCTAAGTTGTTTGTCTCGCTCCAGATGCTCCAACTCATTCTCGAGCCGAACTTTCTTCCTCTGGGAGTGACACTTGTTTCGCTCGCATACTTGGAGGTTTAGTTGTGTTTTGGTCCTGTTTCATGCTATTCTTAAGTGGTCTTCTCTAAAGATGGATTAATGTCTGTCCAAAGGATTATTGGCTAATTTAGCCCGCTGGTTTTCGCTTCGCCCCGAGAGACTTCATAACTCATTGAGTTTCGCTCATAGCGCAGGTGCATCGCCAGGTGAACACCTGCGCTTCTGTCTGTGGGAACAAACTCATGAGAGAAAAGCTTGACGAGGCAAACAATTCCGATTAAACTGTGTTGTGATTGTTTACCTCCTCACCACAGCCCAGAAAGTCCGCTGTTTGTATAGCCTAATTTTCATTCAGGTGAATAACGAGTCAGTCAAACACGCCGTGAGCGATCAGGTTACTGCGTCAGGTAGACTGTCAAACGTTTGCTGTTTAAAGGGACTACTACATAAAAGAACAACCAACTTTTAAGTGAATTAAAGCGATAATGCTGATTATTTTTATACTTCGCTCATTTGGTAGTTCCGTGGTCATGTTATCGAGACGTCAGGACCTTTAGAGATTTGAAAACCAGTGAATTCTATAGGCCCGGGTTGAGCAATGCCACACAAACTCTTTACAATAATACTAATTCTCAGGCATTTAAATGATTGCTTCTCGACCTGTTTCTATGTACGCCCACAGCTCCATCAGTAAGGGTCAAGTTTAGAAATGTGTTATTATTATCATCTAATATATTGGATATAATTCAGTTTAATCATTGATATTATTCAAGTGGCCATTATTACAGAGATTCGTGTTAATCTTATGGACCCTTTTCACAGATTTTGATGTAGCTGTGGAAAGTCTAGCAAAGGTTTTTTGTTTTATATTTTCCATATTTAAAAAAATGTAATATACATTTATAACACAGTACTTTGTGTTTGCTTACCTTGGCATTAAATTACACAAAGAAGCTAACATAATACACATAACACAAACTATTTGCTGCTGCATGAGTGTTTCTAATACAATAGCTGAGTGCAAATTTGACATCTTTCTCACTTTTGACCAGCGTAATCAATCTTACAATTTTCCTCTTTTTGAATGTCATAGAAGAAACACTAAAGTGGATTTTTTTTCTTTTGCTACTGGAGCAAATGGGAATGCAAAAAAAATCTATATTTGTTATAGTTTCTTTTCACCACTTATAAAGGTTTCTACAAGACTTTTCATACACTTTAACAATTCTGGCTGGAATAATGGAGTAATTTTATTTATTTATTTACTTTACTCAAATGTTTAATTAAATCTTGATGAAACAATAGATTTCGCTCTGGTAATGTATGCCGGTCTTCTCCAGTCATTTAATTCGCTTAAACCCCGGTACTTTAAATGGAAAAACAATCAGTTCTGTGGGTGGAAAATCTTCTCACCAAGAAGCTTTCCCCTAATGATACACATGCGCTTTTGATTTTCATATGTTTTAACGATTCTTTGGCTGGAAATATGGAGTAATTTCCCCAAGAAATACCTAATGGCACATTTATTAATATGAAATCCAATTAAGTAGTAATTAATGTTTTATAGGTTTTAAGCAAAATCTTTCCAACTACCCCCTCTTGAACCTGCTAAAGTATGCTCAGGGGTGCACATCCTGGTTGGGAATCTTTGGAATTAATTAAAAGCATACTTTTCATTTGAATCATTGTTTGCACGTATTTCGACGATAGAACTGAAACACATTGTTCTTTTATCTCCCATATCACTGGCATCTTGGTTATTGACCTATGACTACTTTGTGCTGAGCTATAGACAATCATAATGATATTACTGCTCTATCACTGGACATTAATCCTCTAGTGTCATTCACAGCTGAGAGTCATAACTTGCTTCAGTTTTTCCAAGCTGAAAAACTTGGAGTCATGAATACATCACATGCTGGTATTAGATAAGATTTCTTTGTATCTTGTGTGGATTTCTGGAAGTATGATTTCTGTTTTGCAACAGTGGAGCCTGTTTTAGTCATGCCGGTGAGATCCATTAGACACACAGAAGAAGAAATTCTTGTCTGTCTATAATTCAAACAAGAAGAGTAACTGAAGGTGGGGGTGCAAGAAAGGAAAGAAGAGATTGAGAGGGAGTTTGGCAGGAGACAAAGAATGTGAAGGGGAGTCGAGCACTAATGGAGGGATGCCAGACTCTTTAAAATGGGATGAAAGCTTATGATAGGCTACCCTTTTTCAGATGCTTTCTCACTGCAATTTGAGTCCTTAATTTGTAGAGTAATCTAGATGAACTCTATATCTCACCTCTGTCAGGTAAATCACCCCAGAGCGAATATCAGTGATTGGTTTATCCTTCTCAAATTAAAGGGGTCCTATTATGCTTTTTCACTCTTTGAATTTTAGTCAGTGTGTAGTGTGTATGTTTGGGCATAAAAAAGATCTTCAAACGTACAAATCTCAAGTCCACTCCAAAGGGAGATATTTCGTTTTTTTAAAAATCCCTTTTCAAGAACTACAACGAACAGCTGTTTGGACTACAGCGTTTATTTTCTGGGTTTTGTGATATCACAAAGCGGCCCATTAGAATATCATTAAAATAATTCCTGCCTACGGAAATTTGAATGGTTGGGGGGTGGGGAGGGGCGAGGTTGTGGTTAGAATGCTTGGTTGAGTGCATCAGACAAGACGACGACGAAGAAATGTTGCTGTAGCCTCAAGGTTTCGCAAGTTATTACACATGCACCTGAATAATTATGTATGTAAATGTGTATGTTACAATTATGAAAACGTTTTTATAATAAATTGCTGACAGTACAATACTGAACAATGACGTAATCTGTAGAATTTACACTTCAATTATGAGACTGCAGTGTTTCCCATACATTGAGTGCGGGTGTTTTTATATCACTGTATTTCTGAAGGAAATTGGATGTCATTTTCATTTAATCTTGCATGTAATGTCTGATAAAGCAGTGTTTTTTTGAGCGGAGCGCTACTTTGTGTACAGCCCTTACCGGGGAAACCTTGATCTCTACCACTCCAACAGCGCCTCCTGCTGCCACAGAATGAGTTCGCATATATATGCTACCTGGGAAACACTGGGCTATGGTATAAATAAATTCAACTGTATAACAGTTTCACTGCAATTCATATTATAATGTTAGAATTAAATAACAATAAAAATAATACATATGCACTTATCTGTACATAGTAAATGCAGTTATTTTTAAGAGGTTGTTGACATCCTATCTAAAACGTGATTTAGCCAAAAAAAAACAATGGGTGCAAGAAAGGAAAGAAGAGATTGAGAGGGAGTTTGGCAGGAGACAAAGAATGTGAAGGGGAGTCGAGCACTAATGGAGGGATGCCAGACTCTTTAAAATGGGATGAAAGCTTATGATAGGCTACCCTTTTTCAGATGCTTTCTCACTGCAACTTGAGTCCTTAATTTGTAGAGTAATCTAGATTAACTCTATATCTCACCTCTGTCAGGTAAATCACCCCAGAGCGAATATCAGTGATTGGTTTATCCTTCTCAAATTAAAGGGGTCCTATTATGCTTTTTCACTCTTTGAATTTTAGTCAGTATGTAGTGTGTATGTTTGGGCATAAAAAAGATCTTCAAACGTACAAATCTCAAGTCCACTCCAAAGGGAGATATTTCGTTTTTTTAAAAATCCCTTTTCAAGAACTACAACGAACAGCTGTTTGGACTACAGCGTTTATTTTCTGGGTTTTGTGATATCACAAAGCGGCCCATTAGAATATCATTAAAATAATTCCTGCCTACGGAAATTTGAATGGTTGGGGGGTGGGGAGGGGCGAGGTTGTGGTTAGAATGCTTGGTTGAGTGCAGACGACGACACGACGACGAAGAAATGTTGCTGTAGCCTCAAGGTTTCGCAAGTTATTACACATGCACCTGAATAATTATATGTGTATGTGTGTGTTACAATTATGAAAACGTTTTTATAATAAATTGCTGACAGTACAATACTGAACAATGACGTAATCTGTAGAATTTACACTTCAATTATGAGACTGCAGTGTTTCCCATACATTGAGTGCGGGTGTTTTTATATCACTGTATTTCTGAAGGAAATTGGATGTCATTTTCATTTAATCTTGCATGTAATGTCTGATAAAGCAGTGTTTTTTTGAGCGGAGCGCTACTTTGTGTACAGCCCTTACCGGGGAAACCTTGATCTCTACCACTCCAACAGCGCCTCCTGCTGGCAGAGAATGAATTTGCATGTATATGCCGCCTGGGAAACGCTGGACTGTGGTATAAATAAATTCAACTGTATAACAGTTTCACTGCAATTCATATTATAATGTTAGAATTAAATAACAATAAAAATAATACATATGCACTTATCTGTACATAGTAAATGCAGTTATTTTTAAGAGGTTGTTGACATCCTATCTAAAACGTGATTTAGCCAAAAAAAAACAATGTTACCACTCTAATATGTCTTGCAATATCCGTGCGTGCAAAGGTACTGCGCGATCCTCTTGTTCAATATTCTCTGGTTCTGAATCCAGCTCAAATTGATATAGCAATATTGACGCCATCCTTAACTAAACCAGAGCAGACGGAACTTGCAGCTTTGGCAAGGGGCGGGGCAATCACATTTTGTTTTTTGGAAGGCGGGCCTTCATCAAACCCGGAACTAATCGAGCTGTTTGTGCCAGGATAGAGAGGAAGGTATTGTAATAATGTAAAATTGTCAAATTACCAAACATGAGAGCATGTTCTAGTACACCCCCAAAACAAATTCAAGACATTGTAAAAGAGCATAATAGAACCCCTTTAATGGAAACTAGATTAGAGATTCAGGTTGTGTTTCCCATCAGACTGCTTGTCATACTTGTAATATACACCACCTTTTGATTTCAGAAGTGTTGCTGAAGTATGCTGAGAGGTTGCCATTGAAAAGGACTCTGGGAATGCTAAGCATGCTTGTTCTTTCTGAAGTCATATTTTATATTGATATGAAGTCTGATGCGATGCATGTCTGAGCAAAATTAAAAGCTCTGATGCACTGTTTGAGCCACATTGATTTGTTATGTAATAGTCAGCGGAGACAATACAAACTATACTGATTGCACAGACATCTCCTGAATCCTACTGCCTCAGTTCCCTGCTAATTCTATTAGACGTTCCACATCTGAGAGCTCGGCAGTCCCGATTCAATTTAAGATCTGTGAATTCAATTTAATGGAAGGACAAGAGGTTGCAGACTCTGAGCTGTGGACAGGTGTCCCTGGAGGGTCTGGTGTGAGGGTGTTTTTTAGAAGTGTGTACTGTGTGTAGAAGTGAATACAGTATGTGTCTGTCCTAATGTGCAAGTAGTAATAATCAAGTTAGACAGTCAAACAAGACGAAGTCTAGATTTAAGTTACATCTAGCAATACTGTGTTTTTGGATTGTGATAAATAGAAATTAGTTGTGGACATACACTTTTGGTTTGGTACGTTATCACATTATTAGACCTCAACAATAATGGTCTGTATACACCAAGAAAGATAACTATCATGATATATTTTAGTATCTACACCAATGATAATATAGTTCTGTTTACTATAAGCCTGCATCACAGTTATGTTGTCTACCGCCGTAAATGCTCAAGTTGTTTAAAGTCGGGTGGATTCTGATTGCTCCTCAGTGTCGTTAGCGTTGTAGTTGTGTGTGGACTTGACTATTCTCAGAAAATTATAACATTTATTCAGTGGTGTATAACGTACCTGAAAGCCATACTCAAGTAAAAGTACAGATATCCTACCAGAAAATGACTTTGGTAGAAGTTGAAGTCACCGTTTAGAATATTACTTGAGTAAAAGTATTAAAGTATGTGATAGGGATGCTCCGATCCACCTTTTTCGCCTCCGATACCGATTCCGATACCTAGGGTTCAGTATTGGCCGATACCGATCCGATACCAGTGAAGTTTTTTTCCCTCATTTAAATATTTTTTTTAATATATATCTCTGTGTGTGGAAATGATAATCATTCTTTCACAATCTACTAGATACAGTCATAGACATGTATTTGCAAATCAAGTATAATGGGAACACAGAATGATCTTGGAGAGAGCTTTACCGAGCTGACTGATGTAACCGAACGCGAGCAGGGTTTAAAGGCTGAACGAATGACTGACAGCCACAGCAGAGAAAAGAGTTTGTGTGAACTTTAATGTAAGGACTTAAATATTCATATGTAGCTCACATTAAACTATCATATGGCTTCAGAAGTAACACAGAATAATTCGCACAATCGATAAAAAAAAATTAAAAAAAATTAAATCTCGGATTTAGATCGGCCCTCTCTGGCCGATACCCGATTTCAGTTACTGTGCACGTTAAAAACCATTTATAGTCTTTTCTACACCCGTGTTTTGTTCTCACAGACACCCGGTAGCAAGTAACAAAACAACATTAAACTCCGGCAAGAAGATAAAGTCCTTTTTGCTAAATCATAGACATGTATTTGCAAATCAAGTATAATGGGAACACAGAATGATCTTGGAGAGAGCTTTACCGAGCTGACTGATGTAACCGAACGCGAGCAGGGTTTAAAGGCTGAACGAATGACTGACAGCCACAGCAGAGAAAAGAGTTTGTGTGAACTTTAATGTAAGGACTTAAATATTCATATGTAGCTCACATTAAACTATCATATGGCTTCAGAAGTAACACAGAATAATTCGCACAATCGAGAAAAAAAAGAAAAAATAAATAAAATCTCGGATTTAGATCGGCCCTCTCTGGCCGATACGCGATCCGAGAAAAATGGCACTATCGGAGCCGATACCCGATATTAATATCGGATCGGCGCATCCCTAGTATGTGATATTTATTGTACTTAAGTACGAAAAGTATTTTATAAATCTTAAACGTACTTAAGTATTGAAAGTAAAAGTACAAGTAAATGCAAAATGGAAAAGAAGCAAATAAATAATATATATAAAATGTTCATACACAGCTTGAGTAGCAAGATTGTGTTCAGTTTTAACTCTTTCTTCCATTTTGCATTTTTGGGTAAGAATAAGAAGCAGTTAGTGTCTTAGTGTCTTTCATTCCAACATTAGAAAACATTTCTGGAATCTGTATCTGAAATAGAATTTAGATGTAGGCTATTTACACAGTTTAATGTAGGGGACATGTAGGGCTTTTTTCAGAGGGGACATGGATGCATTTAACCTGCAGTCACAGATGAATAAATAATGTTTTGTTTTAAACATAAAACGCTGAATACTGTTATATGAAATGATTTTAAAACATAAAAAAATAGTCGAAATGTGAAATTAAAACCGCCAGTAGGTGACAGCAAGTGACTGTTAATGAGTGAATCATTGAGATTCATTCAGGAAGCATTTGTCTGTGTTAATGAGTGAATCACTGAATCATTTATTCAACCGATTCATTCAAAAAGCTGATTTATTCAATAAGTAAACACCGTCCTTTGCTCAGAGATGCAAAACAGTGCTGTGATCTTTGTTTGGAACTATATTCATTAGCGAAATTGAGCAAAAACAAGCAATATTATGTCTAAAATGTAAGTCACTTATTGCTTTACTGAACTTTTATAAAATGATTATTAAATATGTTCATGCTGATATCTGCAGAAAAACGGTACTCTTTGTGTGATATAGATTAAGTTAACTATATTAACTTATATAAATATAAAAAGCATACAGAAGCATTTTTGCCGTCTACAATTTAGAATGCCTGGAATTTAGAGTTTTAATAGACTAATAAATCAACGTGCGTGCACTCTGTGTGTGATTTGGTGATATAGCTTACTTGATAATGTCAGATCGCACATCATTACAACAACACTTACCATATTATCACAGACGATGCTGTATCGCACACCCCAGACTCGACTTGAGTGGAAAATGAATCATCTGCGGTTGTGCGCGCACTTGTTTGCACATCAGCACGAGTCTAACTTGCAAGCGCCAGACCACTGATTCGTCAAACCTGCTTTACTGCAGTCAGTGTTCTTCTGACTATTTTGTAGTAAGTAACGAATATGCTTCGGGGAAATGTATCGGAGTAAAAGTATACATTTTAATTAGGAAATTTAGTTGAGTAAAAGTAAAAGTTGGCTGAAATATAAAAACTCAAGTGAAGTACAGATACTCCCAAAATATACTTAAGTACTGTAACAAAATATTATTACTTCGTTACATTACACCACTGCATTTATTAAACTTATTAAATTATTAGGATTGTGTGTAGTAGAGCACCACTGGTGGTGGTACACAGAATCTTTTTTGCATATATAAATGTTGCTGTTTTACGTGGATATTGAAGTGCAAAGCTTTGTTTACAAAAAATAATAGGCTAGCAACCAAATGTTACAATGCACATATGAAATTATTTTTATTCACCCTTTACCTTAAGTCTGTCTATTTCTGTCACTTTTGACCATCTGAGTAAAATTAGAGGACACAAGTACTGTACTGTATGGCCTCTTTTTTAATACAGAATCTGCTAATCTGATATTATTTAACACTGTTATCTGTTATTCAATGGTGCAGATATGGTCTTTTTGCATATGAATGGATGAAGGAAATAAAGGATTGTGGGGTAAATGTTCTTTTTCGCATATTTATGAATTTAATAGTTAAAATGGTTTAGGTTGGCTACAGCACACAAGAATGCTCTTGTTCTTTTTTAGAAACAGAAGTAATACTGTACGTTCATTACTGTAGTGAATGTGTTTGCTGCCATTGTTCAACATTTCAACTGTTTCCCTAATGTGTGGAAGCTGAACAGGACTGTGGAAGCTGACCGTTTTTGCAACTGTACACAATCCAGGAATGTATAATGTGACAAGTATTGTTTAGTTTATGATTGGTTCTCGGTTGCTAAACAACTCGCGGTGTCTTTCTAACACACCATTGTTTCACTTTGTTTACCTTCTGTCACTGCATTTCAGAAGTCTTTCTAACTCTGGAGTTTCATAACACAGTGTAGTGCTGGGCGGTATGACCAAAAATTTATATCACTGTATTTTTCAAAATTATACCGGTTTCACGGTACATGACGGTATTTTTTTTTCACGCATGAACGGGTGTTAACCATATTTTCTACTGATTGAGAGAGGAAATACTACAGTATATTGACTTAGAATGCCCTATTTTACTGTCATGATGAGTGAATATTGTCAAAAAATACCACACTAAATAGTGACTGAACACGACCCCTTTTAATACATGTTAACCAGGAGTCACTCTCATTTATAATTGCAGCATCGTCTGATAAAATCAACATGCATCTACACTAAAGAGTGGCTATGCGGTTGTTTTGGCTATATTACTTTTTTGTCTCATGCAGCGCACTGCCTGCATCTGAGTAACAAACTAAAAAAACAACAAACAAAAAAGTGCATGTGATATTAACAGACGAACTATGCTCATATTTATAATTCCAAACAATCAGTAAGCGACAGGTGCTAGGAAACGCTGTTTTGTACTCATTTATTGACGAGTCGGCTGCGGTGCGGCCAACTGAATGTGCTGCTTCTCTGCCGCTCACTGCACAGAATAGACGCCGAGTGAGGTGACACTTCTCTCAAGTCGGACCTCGCGTTCGTGGGACAGCACTGGCGAAATCTTCCAACTGAACCATAGCTAAGGTTTATCCCAAAAAATCGCTAGGTTTGTCTATGGGAAAAAGCCGCTAAAATGGTCTGAAAGTTGCTCAATCTAGTGCTAAAGTCACACTCTTGTGTGTGTGAGACACGGGAGCTGATGGCAGGGGGCGGTGGATATTTGTGGCGGTCAATGTGGATATTTTGGCTGAGCTCTTCTGTGTCATCATGTTCTATTAGTTCTACAGCTTCAGTTTCGTAACTTTCATGCTTAGTAACACATACAGCTGTTCCCTCACCACAGTGCAGCAGTGAAAAGGGACCCCTTTCAAACAGTGTCGTGTTCTGAACGTTGTTTAAACGACATACAGACGTATTGCGGTATTTAAAAAATTCATATCATAACAAAAATAAACACCGGTATTCGATATGAACTTCGGTATGGCCCAACTGAGGCATTGCAGCAGACATAAAACATAGAATAGTGAAAATAATTAAATTAAAATACAGTGAGAGGAAAGAAATGAGAAACATTACTTCATTCAAGGTTAAAAGTGGAATTAGCTGGATTTAAGTGGGGTTAAATCTATTGTTAAAAGCATTCAAGATGGGCAGAAGTCATCGTGAAATCACCATAAGATAAAATTATGAAGCAGATATAATTAACAGTGCTTTATTTTGAAGAGAGAAAAGGCAATGGGTTGATTCATATTGTTTTGCCGTTAAAGCACAGCTACTTGTTCCTAGAGTGGTTGAAATCAACTGTGTTTGTTCAGGTTGCAAGTAAACCCCTGCATACCATAGGCTATTGCCTATGAAGGGAACAGTGACATCTGTGATTTGGATCAGTGTATGTGAGCAGGACAGAGTGAGTGTGATAGAGAAGCCAGTGTTCTCAGCATAGCTGCCCTTGTTTTCTGCCCCACTTCACTGTAATAATGGGAAGAGGGTCCTCAAACTCCCCCCTCCGTCCCACTCACAGGCTTCCTCCATTGAGCCTATCAGATAATGCAGTGCTTAGAGGCTAAATGGTGCCTCTGTTTGTCTGGCCACTGACACAGAGGAAATGGATCGCCTTGGACCATGACCGATTTTTGCCTGTTTGTCTGACAAGATCACTGTTATTATAGAATAAATAATCTGACAGTCATCATGTGGATATTCAAAATTGATCGAGGAGAGTTAAAGCAGTGTTATCATTAAATAAAACAATTAAAAAAAAATTTGTTCAATTAAGATGAAATAAAATAAAAAGTGTAAATTAGATTAGATAAATAAAAAGTGTAAACTTAAAAAATGACATACTATAAATAAAGCTAAATAGAAATATTTTTTAAAAACTAATAAAATGAGAAAAGCACATAACATTTCTAAAACTAAAATTAAAATAAAAACTGAAAACATAAAGAGCTAATTCAAAATAATAATAAATACCTTAATAGAAATAATACTAAAATAACAGTTAAATCACCCAAACCTACTAACATTGAATGGAAATGACAGATTCTGGAAAATGGCCATGCTTACGAGTAAATAGCTCAAAGGCCTTTCTGTAATTCCGTGTGTTACTCTATAGCTTTGTCATTTTTTTTTTATGAAAAAAAAAATGCTGTTTGTTAGTGTATTTTGTGTGTGTGAATCTGAGCTAAGAAAAACACAATTGATTTGTTAATTGACAGATTTTACTCCTGATTTTAAATATCATATGTAATTGGAATGTGACCTTGTCCAACAGTTCAGAAGATTTTGGTCTTTGCCTCTTTGAGTAGACTGGAGCATGACTGAAAAAAACTGCCTAGAATATGGTCAAAGAGGGACCTGGCTTGCCTCAAAGGAAATTTGATCAAAGGGGCAGCATTACTGTTTGGTTCAAAATGCAATATCTTTAAATTATGGCAAAAAATGAATGACATACTATGAGATTTGTTGCCATATTGCAACATGGCTACTTCACAAATTGTTTGCAGCATTTGTCTAGGCCCTGATAAATGTTCATCATATTCAATGCAATGCCCCCCCCCCTCCGCTATCAGTAAAGAAGCTCGTCCCGATTTATAGTTCTTTTATGGCGTTCAAAGTCTGTTGTCTAGAATCAAAACTCCACCTATCTGAGTGCGAGGGCTGGAATTGAATCCTTTTCACTGTAAAAGTACATAAATACTGCTTCAACTACAATAAACACAGTTGATGAATGAGTCTGAGAGGGGGAAAATGATCAGTGAAGTGCTGCTTCCGCTTTCTCATTATGACACCTGTCTGTCCATCAGCACAAGAGGCTCCCGTCTTTCTTCAGTCTGCTTTCAGTCATTGACATGGACACGTCAGCCGTCTCAGAAAGCTTTCTGGTGACAAAACACATAACAGGCCCATTCATTGTATTTACATTGCAATAGTAGTCATGAAGGCTCCTTTATATGTCACACAGTAAATATATTTCTTAACACTTTCTTAGTCATCTCAGGCTGAATAATGCTGTATAGATTTATTGTTAATATGAGTTACTCAGTGGTGCTTTTCCCATAATCCAGTCATGGGAGCGAATGTCCCTGATTCTAGTTTATCGTGCATTTTATTACACTGGATTCTTCATCACTTGTGGAAGAGAAGCTGTACAGATCAGACTGAATGTGTTTGTAGTTTGCAGTCTAATTAGTGAATTGCAGAGCTGTTTTCTGTTACTAAAGAGGCTGATGAGATGAGATGAGAGTGATGAGAGTGAAAGACAGAAAGAAAAACAGTAAAGATGTACCAGTGTCTGGGAATGCACTTTGTTCTTTTGTCACACCCTTCATGCTTTAATCTGTTCCTTATTGAGATACTTTCATTCCATCACACCAGCCACACCTTCATTTTTCCACTACATTACATAATAAGTAATGCTGGCGCTTCCCTGGGTTTTGTTGAGAAATAACTGGATAGATCTTAATAAAAAGGTGTGATATTTAGGATAAAAAGACAATGGAATGTCTACAATGTGAAAAATAAACGTGTGTGTGTTTAGGTTAATGAATAATGAAGGCCATTGGGTCTTCTGTGCCAGGAGTCAGAGATAAACGGGCAGCATGGAGTAGTGTGTGTAATTTAATCCTGCCTCGTTCGACTGTCTGCGTGTCTGTGTCTGTCTGTATTTCAATAGAGCACAGCAGTAGGGTTCTGCTTGTAAAAATCCCATTCAAAGTCTCCTTTAGAGAGTAACGTAGGCTAGAAACATTTAGGGCTGCACGATATATCGTTTCAGCATCGATATCGCATTGTGTGCACCCGCTATAGTCACATCGCAGGTTGTGCGATGTTTAGTATACTGACCGTTATATTTATGCTCATTGTTTTCTTTGCTCACACACAGACACTGTGTTACCGGACGCGAACAGAACTGAACACGACTGCCTTCCCAAACAGCAGCATCCACCTCTGAAAGCAATGACCACATTTATTTTGTTTCGTCTGCTCGCTCTGAGGCGCAAGTATATTAACTAGTGATAATAACACATGCATAAAACAGTATACAAAACAGCAAAGATACACACAATGTTCTGGGTATGTGCATGATCATTTACAGAATGTTTTTGCTATGAATTAGCCTAATGAAAGAAGTCAATTCCTGTAACAGTATGTGTCTGTTTTAAAGGGAATTAAGTAGGGGGAGATTCTCTCTACATACTTTAAAGTCGTAAAGTTTATCTGGTCTGGCAGAGGTGTCTGATTGGTCCACACGCTACGAAGTAAAGTGCATTTTTGGAGAAGAGGAAAGCAGTGTTCGTAGAGGGGAAGTGACTTCAGATCAGATTGTACAGTGGAGTGTAATCTGAAGGACATCATATTGCTTCTGTCAGGGCCGGTATGAAGGAAAGGACATGCAGAGCTGTGACAGAAAAATAAATACTTTTTCTTTGTACTGATGTGATTCACCTCTGAGCTGGTTGCTTTGGTTGAAGGCTTAGAACTTTTTATTGAAGAATTTTCTGAAACTGAGTGGGAAAAACAGTTCTGGAACCCATAAGGAGTATTTGATCTGTTTGAGTTTGAGGTCACTGGCCAGATGCTTGGAGAAAAAAAGTATATATTTTGACATTTTCATATTTTCTTTATGTTTGTCTCTTTTTCTCTTTATCTCCCCTCTAGGATGTCTGCTCCTGTCTCAGGTAGGAAGACCCCCGTGGACCATGGCGTACAGATTCGCTTTATAAATGACCTGCAGGACACCGGAGGGGGAGTGAGTGGGCAGCCTCGGAAAGAGGCACCCAAAAAGCTGCCATCTCGCTATGGAGTGGCAGTGAGGGTGCAGGACATCGGTGGGCAGCACTACGTTGTACTGAAAGAGGGATTAAAAGGAGATTCATATGGAGTACAGCTGAGAACCCAACCACCTGCCTACAGCAGCCTGCCTAGGTATGCTCCAAATTATTATTTTGTTAAAGAAAACATTTATTTTTTTAGTTTTTGATGATCTTAAAACCACCTCAACTAAACTGTGCTTAAATGTTAAAAATATTTTTTTTGCCTATATATGAATATCTTTACTAAAATTATTTTACAGTAATTTTCTTCATTAATTTAAGGCACATAATAAATATTATTATTATTGAGCAAATTCATTAAGTGCCTTAATGGGTTAATAGTTTATAATAAAAAAAATATATAGATTAAGAATAATATGTAAAATAAGTAACTTGAATAAATAAGTACTGAATAAGTAAGTGCTGACCAATTGACCATCTAGAACTGGAACTGGTTTTATGAATCTATATAAATATTTTGTTTTGTTTTGGTATTTTTTTAAAGAATGTTCAATCTGTATAATTGATCTATGTATTTCTCTAATTGTGTGTTTGTTTGTTAGAAGGAGAGAAGATGGAGTAATTCAAGGGCCATATTTCTCATCTGGAGAGAACACAGCCCTCCGTCGGGCTCAATATATAAATATTTTGTTTTGTTTTGGTATTTTTTTAAAGAATGTTCAATCTGTATAATTGATCTATGTATTTCTCTAATTGTGTGTGTTTGTTTGTTAGAAGGAGAGAAGATGGAGTAATTCAAGGGCCATATTTCTCATCTGGAGAGAACACAGCCCTCCGTCGGGCTCAGTCTCATGGCTCCCTGTTGGATAGAGAAAACGCCAGCGAAGACTCCACAGATCAACTCCGACGTCCGCTTGGAGATGGACGCTCTGGTAGCTACGGCAACCTGGATGGAGGCATTGGTATGGGAGCAGAGAGGGAGCGGCCCAGAGAAAGGATGGAGAGAAATCAGTGGGGTGGATCCTACCAGACAGGGCTGAATGGCACCTTGGGAAGAGGGAGAGGTGGAGGCAGTCACTACACCTCATCCGAATCAGTTGAAATATCGCCACACAACCAGCACACTCACAGCCAATCAGCTGTCCACTCCATCCGCCAGATGCCTGCCCACAGACTCTCCGACAGGTTTGATGGGAGCTCTGCTGCACAGGCAGGTAACACTGGGACCAACACCAGGGGGCGCTATCCCATCCCATCTGCAGACGACAGACCCACCTCAACCTCACAATTACCTGCTGCTTCTTTCTTCCCAAACACATACTCTTCACCACGGTCTTCCTCGCCTGCTTCTACCTACAGCAGCCTGGGCCGTGGCACAAGCTCTGTCGCCAAGGTCACAGCTGTCACTTCATCTGCTCCAGTTGATGGACATGTGAGTGATGGGGGAAATAAATTGAGGCTTCCATTATTAAAAGTATGCTCTACTATTTGTGTTTAACAATAATTTGGAATTTAATAACAAGTACTGAACCTGAGGGGAACAAATATTTTCTCTCCTTTTTGACCTCCATACTATGTATTCTTGAGGTACTGTATCTTACATGCAGGTTTGTTTTCATAGAAATATTGGCTATAGCAACCTTCTCTGTTTCCAGCTAGTTCCCTTTCAGTCTGTCACTCTCGACGTCACATCGGATGACCGAGGAATTGGGATCTCGCTTAGAGTGACCAATCCACTTCGAGTATAAACTAAATGAGCCAATGCACATTGGCATGCGATTATTGCATCCAGCTGCTGCTGATCACAGCGTGAGTAGAAGTAGGCAGCAGATGCAGCGCATATTCAGCTTTTCGCTTCGGAGCTGAGCGGTTCTATCGTTCTGCTCCTGACCTTCTGCTGAGAGTAAAGCTACAGTCAAGCACGCTCTTCGTGGGCTCTCGTGCTGGTGGACGGCGCTTCAGCGGCGGTGGTTTTCCCGTGTCGAGTGGGCTGCACTACCCCGTGTTGTGTTGCAGACAGCCATCTCCCCTGTGCGCTTCAACACACTAAAAGAGCAATTTCCATCTAAAAGAGCTTCACGGGTGGAACGTCTTTTTAAAGAAGCGTCTTTTTAAAGATGTCGTACCATCCGTGTGTTTCTGGGTGCGGTCGTTACCTGG
>NW_015505219.1:1461077-1461807 GCF_001515645.1 Sinocyclocheilus grahami | reverse complement strand
GGGCGGAGTGCCCATGCCACTGCCTAGATCTGGGGTTCCCTCTGGCGGCAGCCGGGGGCGCCCTTCTTCTGGCAGTGGGCGGACTGGTCTTACGGTCACGGTGAGGAATTCCCCTCTGGGGATGCCCCAGCCAGCCGGCACTCCGAAACCAGCGGAGCTCTCAAAAGAGCAGGCTGGACCCTCCCGGGGGGTACCACCTGTTTTCTCTCCGGGGATGAAGATCCGTCAGCGTTGCTGCCCTCTGGGTCAGCGACCGTTGCGTACATCAACCGACAAGGTGGTCTGCGCTCCCGTCGCTTGTCGCAACTCGCCCGCCACCTTCTCCTCTGGAGTCAGAACCCCGTAGAAGGGAGGTCGCTGGGGAAGCATGACCTGGTCGTCAGGTTCCTTAAGGGGGCGAGAAGGTTAAACCCTCCACGGCCCCCCTCTAGACCCTCTTGGGACCTGACTCTAGTGCTCACGGCACTATAACAGGGCCCATTTGAGCCTTTGCAGACGGTTGAGCTGAAGTTCCTTTCGATGAAGACTTTGGCCCCCTACCCTCTTGATGGAGGCATTGGCCTCCATCAAGAGGGTAGGGGACCTGCACGCATTTTCGGTCAACGATTCATGCCTAGAGTTCAGGCCGGCTGATTCCCAGGTAACCCTGAGGCCCCGGCCCGGCTATGTGCCCAAGGTTCCCGCTACTCCCTTCAGGGATCAGGTGGTGAACCTCCAAGCGCTGCCCTTG
>NW_015505219.1:1448217-1460944 GCF_001515645.1 Sinocyclocheilus grahami | reverse complement strand
GAGAGTGACCGACTGAAAGGGAACGTCTCGGTTACGTATGTAACCCTCGTTCCCTGAAGGAGGGAACGGAGACGTCACGTCCCGTCGCCACAGCTCCTGTACCACCGTTGAGCGGCCGGGTCACCGGCTCGGCTCCTCAGCGAAAACCTGAATATGCGCTGCATCTGCTGCCTACTTATACTCACGCTGTGATCAGCAGCAGCTGGATGCAATAATTGCATGCCAATGTGCATTGGCTCGTTTAGTTTACACTCGAAGTGGATTGGTCTCTCTAAGCGAAATCCCAATTCGTCGGTCATCCGACGTGACGTCTCCGTTCCCTCCTTCAGGGAACGAGGGTTACCATATGTAACCAAGACGTTCTACGTTCTCTCAATGTTCTCAGCTTTGCCTCATCCATCATGTGGTCAATAGCTATGTTTACATGCGACCAAAAAATCAGTAGAAATCAGATTGAAGATTCGGATTGAAAATCCTTCATGTAAACACCACAGTTGATCCGATCGAGCTCCATCTGAATGAAATTTTGTTCAGATTGGAAGGGATGGTATAGACCTGAAACAGTCATATTAATAGAAAAATAATTAAGCATCTAAATGCTTGAATCCGACTGTTTTCTCAATAGGATTCAAAAGTAATACACTAAAGCTTACATGCGTAGTGCTGTGATGTGTATATTTACAAATGTTTTAGGTCTTACAAATCTTTATTTTTGTCTTTTTAATCCTTCAAACAGGTCAGTGGAGTAAACTGAATTTTTAATAAATATTTGCTAAAAAAGCTTTTCAGACATACATGTCAGCTTTCCTTTTGATATGTGTTATCAAGGCAAAAACAACGATTATGATCATGGTTGCTCTGGTGGCGTTTTTTTTCCGGTGACTTTTTCCGCTTTTGAATGTAGCGTCTGGGCACTACGTATGCGCTTAAAGGGTTAGTTCACCCAAAAACATTAGATTACGTCTGATTTAGATTACGCTCCTCTGATGAACAAGTGGAGGCTCAACTCCCAGTTGATTCCAATAGATTTTGGTGTTAGCAAGCAAGTTAACATTGTGTTTCTGAGCATAAAACTACATAATAAACAAATGTGTTTTTTTAAGTAATATAAGCTTAATATTTAAGTAAATAAAAATTAATTTAAAGGGTTAGTTCACCCAAAAATGAATGGGCCAAAATACCAGCAACCGTGTGTGAAAACCTTGTGAAGACTTACAGAAAACGTTTGACGTCTGTCATTGCCAACAAAGGGTATATTATAACAAAGTATTGAGATGAAATTTTGTTATTGACCAAATACTTATTTTCGACCATAATTTGCAAATAAATTCTTTAAAAATCCTACAATGTGATTTTCTGGATTTTTTTTCTCATTTTGTCTCTCATAGTTGAGGTATACCTATGATGAAAATTACAGGCCTCTCTCATCTTTTTAAGTGGGAGAACTTGCACAATTGGTGGCTGACTAAATACTTTTTTGCCCCTCTGTATGTCATTAGTTACTCACCCTCATGTCGTTTCAAACCTGTAAGACCTTCGTTCATCTTCGGAACACAAATTAAGATATTTTTGATGGAATCTGAGAGCTGTCTGTCCCTGCATAGACAGCAACGCAACTGTAATGTTCCCAAGTCCAGAAACGTAGCAAGGAGATCGGTAAAATAATCTATGTGACATCAGTGGTTCATCCGCAATTATACGAAGCTACGAGAATACTTTTACTATGCTATGCAGCGTCAGACAGCTCTCAGATTTCATCAAAAATATCTTGTGTTTGAGGCAAAAATTAATTTATGTTCCGAAGATGAGCGAAGGTCTTACGAGTTTAAAACGACATGAGGGTGAGTAATTAATGACAGAATTTTCATTTTTGGGTGAACTATCCCTTTAATAGATTTTATTAATAATGAATTTTATTAATTAATTTTAATTTTAAAAGTTATGTTAATATTATTCCTGTAGCTCTATAAACTATGTGTGCATGTATATATGTATTTAAATGTTTATTCAGTTTATTTTTTTTGAATGAAATATATTTTTAAGTTACACTTCTCAACTCATTCTCATTTACTTGGGATTGCATTCTCTTCTTTGTGAAGGATACTTGCCAAAAAAAAAGGGATCTACTCTTTGGAACAGCCTTTGCATTTGGACCATTTGAACCTTTGCATTTGCATGTGCACCTCGGATGCCTTAAAATGCGGTCCGAGTTTTGGAAGAATGTAATTTGAGTAGGCTACAGTAAAGCAATTCATCAACCTGATACTCTGTTCTCTGTGGCATTGAATGTCATTTAGCTTGATTTAGCTTGTTGGTGTCAGCTGACAGAGTGCACACTTATGTTACTACTTGGATGCATCAATTGTTATCCACTCTTTAAATATTAAGAAATCTTACTTTATTTTTTTTCACATATTCTGTGTGGGTTGTGTTTGACCGTTATCTCCATCCAGGTAACTCCTGATCTTTTGATGGACCAGGGTCAAAGTTCAGGGTCAGAGTTCTCAACCGAAGATCAGATACAGCAGATAATCTACGATGTTCTACATCAGGGGTAAACCATTGTTCTGATGCGTAACAGCAATATGTACAGACTAAACATTTGGTAACATTTTGTTTCTCCTAATTCTTCAGGAGTACAGAGGGAGATGCTGTCATTAAGCACAGAGTTCGAGTCATCTGTAATAAGATTCAAGGACTGAAGGTACAGTCTCTCACATTTTGAAACATTGCTAGTTCTTCACTATGATTTTCGAACATAAAACAAATATCAATAAGTCATTATGTAACAAAAAAATGAAAGACTTGTGATTCAGGTGCTTCGACCACCATAAAACAACCAGTTCAGCTTTTCAGGTGAACTGAAGCACGGTCTGTGACAGAACAAACAAAAAAGACACAATGTTCTGTAGAGGCTTTAATACTAAATGAATTATATAATGAAAGGCAGTTCAGGTGTACTAAACCAGAGAATGTAATTGTGTAATGTCCTTGTGAAAGTCCTTCCCTTAAGTTATAAGAGCCATTTGGCTTTTTTGATAGAGATATTGCATATTTGTTTACTTTACTTTTTAGTGTGCTTTGAGATAAAGAAGCAAAATATATGATACATTGCTGATTTCTTTGGTGATGTGGTGGGCTGTTATTGAGGCATAATCTTGACAGACAGTTTAGAATATTGCCATCATTCCTCATTCAAGTACATAAAAGATGTACTTGTTTTATCTGCTTAGAAAATAGCTGCCCGGGGTGTTACCAAGATAGCCACAGAGTGATCTGACTTTGACTAAACCCAGCTGGAAATAAATCTGCCATATTTAAAAAGCTGTCATTACTCTAGTGATAAAATCACCTGGTCTAGATGTGGAGCTAGGCTCAGTTGGCACTGTATTCAGTACGCAGACAGGCATTGGTAAAATGGGCATTACATTTGATGGCTTTTTAGGTGTTGGCATCTCTTGCTAAGCTATAATGAATTGGCAGCGGATCCCACTCACTTACAACAGCTGAGCCCATTTTAGAGTGAAAGGAGAAAGGAATGTTTACCTCCACCACACAAAAGCTCATTAATCATACAATATAAAAAAAAAAGAAGAGACAGATGCAGAGCATAGATCAATGTAATGTAATATAAATTACATAAAATTATAAATGCCAATAATTACCCATCAGAAATTCAAAATGTAAATGAAAAAAAAATCCTGTAATGCCCTCTGTCAAGCTTATATTTAAACATAAACATATGATGTTGCATAAGTTTGCAATGCAAGTCATAAGTTACTCTCAGAGGCAAACAGTGGGCCATTTAGCTTCTGTATAATTATCTGACAGAGAGAGGGCATAGACGCCTGATGGATGCGTCGGGGTTTTGCTGCCAGGAACAAGTTAACATCATAGGCGAGTTTTAGAGTACCTGAACTGAAGTTAATTACGAGACTTTTAAAACTGGTGCAGCAAATTGAAAAAATATCTTGACATTACACTGTTATATGACCTAAAAGTAAAGGATCCTGAGAAAAATATGGTTTCTACAGAAATATTAAGCAGCAATATTAGGTTTTCGACATAGATGATAATGATAAGAAATGATTTTATGAGCACCAAATCAGCATATTAAAATGATTTCTGAAGGCTCATGTAACACTGAAGACTGTAGAAATGGCTGCTGAAAACAGTTTTGCCATCACAGGATTAAATTACATTTTAAAATAGAAAACAGTTATTTTAAAATGTAATAGTATTTCACATTATTACTTTTTTATTTGACAAAAACTCTTCATATGTACTTCCTTGATTAATTTAAAGGCAAAGGAGTGTATTGTTTCTTTCTGTGAGCAATTAGGCTACTTAGTATAGTGATCTTTAGACAGGATTAAATCCTCAAGCCTACTACTATATGTCCCAGCAGGGGTAGCAAACCACTAATGACTACTCTATCTTCTAAATACTATCATAGAGGTGGACTTGGATTATAGTGTTTTGGGCAAATTGGAGCATAATCTGGTAATGCTTTGTCATATATACAGTTATTCGCATATGTTTACTGTTCCCTTTTTGCACAATGTTTTTATTTAGTACTGTCCTAATGAAGTTATTATTTATTATTTATATTGTAATGTATTTTTTTGATTTTATATTTTATTTTAGCTATCCTAAAATGCGAACATTCAGCAATCAAAGTAATAATTATAAAGTTATAATTTAGTACTGTCAATATAATTTACACAAACATTCTTTCATGGTTCAAGCCCCCAGCATGCCCTGCATATTTGAGTTCTTCCCCACAGTGACTATCACAAAAAACTGCAAGCAGTTGATGCTTGAAGCAACACATGTTAAAATGTGAAACACAAATACAACAAAATAAAAATATGATCTCTCTCTAATTTAAAAATTCTTAAACTTACGATAAAAGGAGTATGTATACTTAGAGGGCATAGCTGTATAACCGTTGCCCCTCGGATTTCAGGTGAACAGATCTGACGACTCCTTGAAGGAGGAGCTTGAGAAATGTCTGGATGAAAATGTACAGCTGCAGGAACAGCTTGGCCGGAAGAACACAGAGCTGCACCAAACACATTCAGAGTAAGATGGACACAAATACCTTTGTCACTATTGTGTGTTTACCAACATGGACAATCACACTCTGTGGTGAGAATGATATAAAATCTGCCACATAATATATAGTTAAACTATGTTTTGTCTGTGCGCTTTCTCTCTCTCAGGCTAACTCCGTTACGAATGGACAGAGAGAATGCAGAGTCTCATGTTAGAGAGCTGGAGGATCAGCTGGCGGGACTACAGGAGGAGCTGAGGAGAGAGACGGTCAACAAAGCTCAGGCTGACACTATGCACATGGTGATCTCACACACACACACACACACAAACTTGACTGAGACTAAAATGGTCACAAATGCAAAAAAAAAAATTTGTAATGACAAATCAACACTTTATTGCTGTTGGTGACAGGTGAAAGTGTCTATTTTTTTAAACCTGTGAAAACCCTTAAAATATTTCATTTACACATGCTGTACTGTATATATTTGGCTGCTGACAAAAATTGCAAAGCACTAGTAGTAAAATGATGTTGCTGTGCTGCTATTGAGATCATTAATAAGAATTATGATTTGTTTGTGTACAGGAGCTGATGGCAGTGAGAGGTGAGTTGGCCGAAGCTGCAGCTCTGTGTCAGAAGCAGGAGGACATTGTGAGGCAGAGAGAGAGGGAGCTGACTGCTCTAAAGGGGGCACTGAAAGATGAGGTCTCCACACATGACAAGGAGATAGAGGCTCTCAGAGAGCAGTACAGCCAAGACATGGAGCGACTACGAACAAGCATGGAGCATGTTTCACAGGTACACACCCAACTATAAGGGAGGTTGTACAGGAAATTAAATGAGACCTAAGACAGAACCCTGTTGAACACCTGTTGTTGTGCAATTTAGAGAGAAGTGATTAAACTCAAAGCACTTTGCATAGGAATCATGTTGCACAAATGCACTCTCTCTGTGCCTTAGTCTCAGGCAACCATTGAAGCAGAGCGTCACCGTGTGAACTCTACGTTAAGGTCTCTTCAGCAGCAATTGGAGGAAAGCAGAGATGAGGGAAACCACTGGAGAGAGCAGTTTCAGTCCAGCAGAGAAGAGCTACGCAACACCAAACAAGAGTGAGTCACACTCGAGTTTCACAATTTGAGTTGAATTACTGAAATAAATTAACTTTTCCACGACATTCTAATTTATTGAGATGCACCTATACACTAGTTAGTTTAGGTATACTGTTGAATTAGTTTTGCATTACGCTTAGTTCTGTCTCTTTTGTTAATGTGTATATGTCTTTCCTTCTTTGTTGTATGCATTTTGTTGGGGCAGTGGACAGCTGGTTCAACCCAAATCAGAGTGAGAAATGCTCTTAGATTAGATGAGAGAAATTGTAGATTTATCTGTAGATGTGTGATTGAACCTACTAGTAACCTATTAGGATCCCACTACCATAATCTTAAACAAATGATTTGATGATTTAATAATAAATTATTGAATGCTTTGTGTGTGATTTGTATTTTAAAAAATGTTTTAGTGTACTAAATCACAATTTTAAAACATAAAATCCTAATTACTAAACATTACAGAATATCGTAATAAAATCTGTATGACAACTCTAAATACTTATTCACTAGTTCATCATTAGAAATACTCTGCATCATTAGGAAATAAAATCCTGCTGGTTGTTTATTTATTTATTTTTTCAGAAAAGATGCTGTTAATCTACAAATTTAATATGCCAAACAAACTTTTCCATCTCTGAATGGCTTGTCTGTAACAGAGCAAGATGGTACCATTAATTGAGACAGTCCAATAAAAAAGTGCACATAAGCAACATTTCTTTCACATTATGGATCTTGGATCTTGACACTAAATCAATAGTTTGTCCACCCAATTTAACATCATCAGGAAATATTAGGAGCTCAATCGTATTATAAGAAGTTCTCATTTAGGACACTTTAATAGCTGCTATGCATATCATAATGTGTACATATTTGTTATTAATCACTTACAGTTTAGGTTTTTTGTTTGCATATGGTGTTTGCCTGTGTTTGTACTATGTGTGTATATATTTCTGTATGTGTTAGGTTACTCCAGGCTCGTATGGAGAAAGAGGAGTTTGAGGAGGAGCTGAAAGATCTGCAGGAGAAAGTCAACACAATGAAACAGCAGATACCAGATCCCAAACAGACCCAGACAGTCAGCCAGGTATATACACACTCTTTTGCTTATGAATGTTAAATTAATACAAGTTTTCACACTGAGACTTAAAATACTCATTGTGTTTTCATAGGAACTTGAGCGTTGTCGTGCTGACCTACAGAAGGCCCAAACAGATATGGATAAATTAAAAACAGATCTTGACAAGAAGACAATGGAAATTGTGCTATTAAAGAAGAGCAAACAGGAGCTTGAAGCAGAGCAGAAATATGAGACTGACAGATTGAAGGACCAGTCACGCAGAGATAGAGAAGAGTTGACAAAAGCTCATGAGAGGGCCAAACAGGTACAGTACAGTATAGTTAAAATTATTATGGCATAAAAGCAGGTAGCCTCCATTTGTGTTTTACTTAAAAAACATTTTAACCTCCGGCAGCTAGCTGAACCCTCATTGGTGGAGGCCCTGCGCAAGGAGTTGAGTGACATGCAAGAGGAGGTGGGCCGAATGCGCAGTCAGCTACTCTCAACTGAAGAAGATCTGCAGACAGAGAGAGACAAACTCAGCTCTGCTCAAACCCAAGCAAACCATCTGGCACATGAGCACAAGGAACTCGAGGAAACCAACATGCGTATGAAAGAAAGAATCATACGCCTTGAGGTTAGGATGCAGATTAACGTAGTTATGTTATGGCGCACTTTATTTTCCCTCCCATTCAACTGTAAAAAATTGTGTGTGTAAGTGCATTGGTTTAAGACTGTGGGCTGGTAGAGATGTGTCTTCAGCTGCTTTTTGTGATATGATGGTCTAGAGGTTCAGGTGTTAGGGTTATGGTTAGAGGAACCATAGGGGGTGATGGTTTTAGAAAGTGACTTATTGCCATGTTATAAGTGAGCTTAATGGTTGAAAACTCACAGTTATTGTTTTCATGATCCTTTCTGTCACTTTTGAAATCACAGTTATTATTGAAATCAGAGTTATCTGTTCGTTCTCTCTTTTTCTCTAATGTGTTATCTGTGTGTCTGTAGTCTCAGCTTCAGGAGCGCACATCTCAGAGTATTGAGGCTGAACAGGAGCAGCAGGAGGAGACCAAGAAACTGAGGCAGCAGCTAGAGGAGTCCAGGCACGAGAACTCCAGACTGGGCCTAGAGCGGGACGAGCTGACTCGTAATCTGGAAGAGAAGGAGAAGGACAGAGACTCTGTCCGCAAGGAGAATGCACAGCTCGAGGATCAGAAGAGGCAGCAGGAGAGAGCACTAGACAAACTCAATAAAGAGGTATGTGTTCATTGACACAAATTTGAACCTGGCATGCATCATCTTCTTAGTTTTTCTTTTACTTTCTGCCTGTTCTTATCTCTCTCTTGCTTCCTCCCACCCATTTTTGTTTCTCTATGTCAGATAGAGCGCTTGTCTGCAGCATCCCGTGAGGAGGTGCGGCTCCTGCAGGCTCAGCTGGACGAGCAGAAAGAGAAGGGGAGGAAAGAGCAGCAGGACTCACATAAAAACGCCAAAGAGAAGCTCGGTGAACTGGGGAGAGCTCAGAGCACCATCCATTCCCTACAGGAAGAGGTGCAACACTGGCCTAATAAAAACGTTCATACTTTTGAATCAGTCAACAATTTGTGGTCATACAATTTTGTTTGTTTTTAGTTGGCCCGTCAAAAGAAGGAGCTGTTCTCAAGTTATGAGGATCGAGACAATGCTTTATTAGATAAAGAGCTGCTCACCAACCGCCTCAAACATCTGGAGAGTGAGATTGAGACACAGCGTACCACACAAAACGACCGCTCACGAGAGATCCGCAGCTTGGAGGTGTGTGTTCCACCTTCACATCTGGTGTCTTAGTGAAAAGATGTCATGGCAATAAGTGATGTGATAACAGTCTGTTTTCACTCTGTTATATTTGTCTCCACCTGCAGGACAAAATCAAGCACCTGCAGCTTGAGTTAGACGAGGAAAAGAACAATGCAGAGATGCTTACAGAAAGAATCAGCAGGAGCCGAGATCAGGTACTCTGCCATTCAGAAGTTTGGGGTTGGTATGATTTTTAAAAAATCTTTAATTAAAATGAGTAACTTATTCCTGTGATGGCAAACAAATAATAATTATTATTATTATCAATGTTAAAAGCAGTAGTGCTGCTTAGTTTTTAGTTTTTTTATTTTGGAAAATGTTTGATTTTTTTTACGTTTTTTTGATGAATAGAAAGTTCACAAAAATTGTATTTATTTATATCTTTACTGTCACTTTTGATCATTTTGATACATTCTTGCTGACTAAAAATTTGTGAGATGTTGCCAAGGATTATTATTTAGTGCTATAATGGTAGTATATGAATATTGCCCAATAATGTTATTATTATTATTTTATTTTTTTTGTATTGTACTGACCCATAATTAATAGTCAATTACAGCTACTTTCATTATCCTTGTGCCTCTATTTAACTCTTAAGACATTCAGGTCTGTGATCTGCTAAATGCTTTAATCAAAATGTGGTGGTAATTCTACTCTGTAGATTGAACAGCTGCGTGCAGAGCTCATGCAAGAACGATCCTCCAAACAAGACCTGGAGCTGGACAAAAACGCTCTGGAGAGACAGGTACGCCACATGACCATTGAACAGTATGGCAAATCTATAGTCATACTGTATGCTGCATTATCTTTGCCTGAGTTTCTGTGATAACAAGAATGATAAAAGTGTTTCTTTTTTAACTGCGCAATACATTCCTTCAGATTGGCCACCAGGTTTCATCTAATGTGCATCTCTTTCAGATAAAGGATTATAAATCTCGCATAGCTGACATGGAGGGCCAGTCACGTTCCTCTACTGGTGTGTCTCAGCTAGAGAACAAAATCCAGGACCTTGAGGAACGATTGCGTGCAGAGGAGAGGTAAATAAAAAAGGTCCTAATGAACTGCGGTTCTAAAACCACTACCATGAAGTGGCAGAAACAATTACATTAACCACAAAGCACTACAGAATGCTTGAGAAAAGCACTCTTCTTTAATTGAAAGCACTTTATGCTGCTAGAAAATACAGACTGTAGACAATGCAGTCCATATAGTGGTTCGCGAAAACTACCACTCCTACTTTAATACTACTACTAATTTTGGATGTTTAATTTTTTAATAAAACAACACTGGGGGAATTGTCAGCAGGTGTATTTGCTTGATTAGATTTTAATTTGCTCTGCCAATATTTTTACTGACCCCGCCAGAGTAAGTAATTTAATTAAATGGGAAAAAATTTGGTTTTATTTACAAAAAATATATCAAAAACTAAATTTCACAACATTAAACAGCACCTGAACAATAAGAAAACTTTCAGGACACTTCAAGTTTAGGACGTCCTGAGGTTCAAGCACATTCAATTCAATTTTATTTGTATAGCGCTTTTCATGATACAAATCGTTGCAAAGCAACTTTACAGCAAATTAAGTTTCTACAATATTTAGTGGTAGCTTATCAGTGGTGACTGTCAGTTAATATAAGTAACTGTAATGTAAGCTTATCAGTGGTGACTGTCAGTTAATATAGTTGTACGTGTTTTTGCAGAGAGAAGAGCTCTGTGGTGTCCTCCCAGCGACGGTTGGAGAGGAAACTAAAGGAGTTGAACATCACCCTGGATGAGGAGAGACAGCAGCACACAGAGCAGAGAGACCAGGTGAAGAATACACACATTACATGTGCATATATAGAGCAGTGTGTGTGATGATTGGTGTATGTGAGAGACCCGTGGAGTGTTTCTGTGTTTAATGCTGTGTGGTTCTTCAGCTGACTCTGCGTGTGAAGGCTCTGAAGAGGCAGGTGGATGAAGGAGAGGCAGAAGCGGAGCGGCTGGATGGATTGAGGAGGAAGGCCATCAGAGAAATGGAGGAGATGCAGGAACAGAAGGAGGCGATGCAGTCCAAAGTCACGGCACTAGAGAATGAACTCAAGTATGTGTGTGTGTGACTGAGAGAGAAGATCATGGTGGTTTTGATGTGTTTGGTTCAGTGTGAAGCAGCCACAAAACAAACCAAAACCACAGAAGCTGAGTGAGGAAATAACTTGTGACACGTCAGTCATCCTTTACATTTGCATCTCATATGTTTATTTTGTCCATCGAAAACTTGAACCATTTCTTGAAGGTTCAGAAGATTATTTAAATCAAGGCAAAAATGTAATGAATATACATCAAAAAATGTGTACTCACGCCCTTCTTTCACAGAGAACCATTAGCTTCAACAGGTGTTTTAAATCCCAAATGACACTCCTATATTTGCCCACAGTTATATGACATTCACTTTAAACACACATGAAAATGTAACGTTACATGGTTCTTACACAGTGTTCAGACAGGGTGTCCGCGGGTCCTTAAACTGTCTTAAATAACGTTTTCATAATATAAGGCCTTAAAATGTCTTAAATTCGGATTCGATGGGTCTTCAATATTTTTGGTCTCATTACCGCTAAAATATCTTCAGTCTGACGGAGCTAATGACTTTACAATCATTGGACAGACCGAAGATGTTTTCTTCCCTGCGGTAAATTACTGCGTCATCAGAGAGAACTGCAGAATACAGAATACAAGCTCGCGCTGAGGCTCACTCTGTTTGTCTCGAGACTTCAGAACAAATGAGCGTGACAGCACACATAAACTCAGAAGAGACACACTGAGGTAAAAATTCAAAATGTTTAGTTTATTCATAACATGATATAGTTAAATAACACCATGACAAGTGAGCTATTTTGCTCAATATTCTCACGACACCTAACGTTGCAAAGTGCACGCATTACGTGAAGTCTAGTTCGCGTGAGCATTTAGAGTGCGCTCTGCCTGATCACTGCATGATTCAGTCTATTAAAATACATTCAGAATGATTACAAATTCAAGACATGGGGGCAGAAAATGTGTATATTTATACCACTTCATATAGTTAATCAAATTCACGGAAGAGTGCCTTTTTTTCTCCAAAAATTACCATATACAAATGTGATATTGATTTTTTTACAACAGTTCAATAAATTAGAAGTTTTATTAAGAGACTTACGTTTTAGACACCATATTGCCTGTTTTTGCACTATTTCGCCAACAAAAATAATTCCAAACAAATCCACAGGCTGTTTTGCATCTCTGAGTTACATGACGGTGTTTCGTTCCTGAATGAACCAACCGTTTCAATGATTCGGTTCAGTCGCAATGACTCACTTATTAACAGTGACTTGCTGCCACCTACTGGTGGTTTTAATTTCACGTTTAAAGTATCTTTTCATTTTTTAAATTATTTCAAATATCAGTATTCAATTTTTTATGTTTAATATATCCAAACATTATTTATGCGTTTGTAACTGCAGGTTAAATGCATTCATGTCCTGCATTAAACCGTGTGTAAACGCATCTAAATGCCACTTTAGATGCAGCTTATGTCTGGATTGCAAAGATGAATTTTGTTGATACTGATTTAATTTGCTTGGTAACAGCCCAAATGTCTTATTATTCTAATTCACTGATTAAATGTAAGAATTTGACTCAAAAGATAATGC
>NW_015505219.1:1433734-1445936 GCF_001515645.1 Sinocyclocheilus grahami | reverse complement strand
TGAATTTTGTTGATACTGATTTAATTTGCTTGGTAACAGCCCAAATGTCTTATTATTCTAATTCACTGATTAAATGTAAGAATTTGACTCAAAAGATAATGCACACTTATAGAAAAATGGCTTTATAAAGGTAAAATGAAGACTCCAAATGCCCATAAAAGGTCAAATGAAGAACTTTTAAAATGCCCATAAAAGGGAAAAATCTATTTAAACTTATTGGAAAAGATTAATTTCTATCTGACCGCCACACAAAAAGCTGATAGAACTGCTGAAAATGTTGCTTCAGAATAAATTTACTCCACCAAAAATCTCAGTGATGCAGTTATTTTGCGGGGATATTTTGTATGGAATATTGTCTGCTGACATGAAAGTTCACTGTATATCGTAGTAATAAATATAATTTATTACAGCAATGATATTTTGTTTTCTTTTTAATTTATACACATTAAATATTACATATATGTATGTAATAAAATGTGTATTTCCATTACAGGTTTAGGTCTTACATTTCATACAAGGTGGTATTAAAAAGGTCTTAAAAGTCTTAAATTTAATGTCTGCAGAAACCCTGTCAGAATAATATTGCTAGTATTTTTTATATTAATGCTATTAATAATAACATATTAATTACAAATATTTTCATCCTGTGGCCCACTTGGAAGTTTGCTTGAGTTTAAAGCCTAAAAACCTGCATGTATAATAATTACACTAGAATCTGTAAAAAATTTTTTTAAAGTTTTAGATTTTTTCTTAGACACTACTGTTAAATAGTATTGTTTGTTTTTTTCTCTCTCTCAGGAGGAAGATCCAGCAGGCCCGACAGTCAGCTCTGGAGTCTTCAGTGCTCAGCTCTGATGATGATGATGATGATGGATTGTATGATCATTCCAGCATAACCTCCATCCTCACCGAGAGCAACCTACAGACCAGTTCCTGCTGATGACCGAGAGAGGAATCTGGTATTCCTCTTCATTGATGCTTCATTCCTGGACACACAGTAACTTCAGTCCTGCTCTAAAATTGATAATAGAAACTCCAGTCTTCTGGTTTCCACTTTTGACCTTTACACCACATCACAATATTTATAAATCAGATTGTACAATCTGAGGTTAAATCATCTATAAAACGGGACGACAGCTTTTCATACATATTTTCACTGTCAGTGAGTCAAATAGATTTCAGACATGGCTTTATTCATCAGTTCCACCTTAGAGAATCTTTTTATGAGAAAAGCCTTAATGATTCCTTTAGTATAAATAAGACCTATTTAGAGGAGATCAGTTCAGAGTTGAAGCCATTTAGAAACTGAATTTCACCTCAAATTAGCAAAGACACTTTGAAACAATTTTGGTCTATTTTATTTTAAGTAATTAGGGATTAATAGAAGAAATAATACGTTTTGTATAAAATGAATTAACAGATAGGGCCCTGTGACCGATTATGAGCACTAATGATTTCATTGTGTGTGTGTTAAGAGAGGCTGATGGGAGATGAAGGATATCAGGGTATTAGAAGAAGGGAAATGAACACAGCAGTGAACATTTTTCCAAAAATCCAGTTAGCAGAGAGTAGTCATGTGAATGGGAGAAAAATTAATAAAAAGTTTGTCACTTTAATGTAGTATAGTAACACAAAGATCTATGCAGGTAATAGTCCAAAACATGCATATAGCTGTTTCAATGGAATAGATGAGAAAGAGGGAAATCAAGGTTTAGTAACAAGAAAGGTATTATTTTTCATTCTCTGCTTAAGACTCAAACTCTTCATAAAAACACTTATTCCCTTATGTTTACAGAGTGGGAAAAGGCAGAGAAGTTCCAGGTATGAGTGAATCAGCACTACACAGATGCATCAGTGATGCTAAAATACAATTTATAAAAACATAATCACAATAAAGACATTTACATTTCAACTATATTTCCTTCAATTTCCATACACATGCTGAACTTAATTCAAGTTCAGTGCTGACTTGCCTGTAGCAAATGTAATTTAGCATTATAAATAGCAGAGCTTTTCTTAATCAACTGCACTGTGAAATTCTGTCTTTTCTGTTATGCAACTATTGTATTTTTTTAGGTGAAATCACTAATCAACTAGTGTTTCTGTTTTCACCAAACATGTTAGTTAACCGACTTGCTAAAAGACAAATCAGTGTTTGTTCTTTCCTGACGGTAAAACAATGAAAAGAGTTAATTTAGTTTATTTTGTTAGTTTACCAGCACATGATCTACTGTATAACATTGAAGCAAATGTTATATAAAGTAAGTGAAATAACTGATATTTTCTACCATAGTCTTTTAATCCTTTAGCAGACACATTAACTCATTTTTTGATACCAAGCTGCCTGTTCTTGTCTATATCTACAGGACTTTATCTATGCACACAGCATCTGATTCATGTGAATGAAACACCACAATAATGCCTTGTAAATCTATTATTTTTTATTTTATTTTGGAATTGTTCTTATTCCAAAGTAAATAAGAATGATTTATGTACATGTATTTTGTATTTATTGGTTTTAGAATTTGCATTAAGCACTGATCAAATCAAAGGTTTGTATTTTTCTGTAAGCAAAACCTTTTCTATCAAAAATAAATCCAATAATTTAGTAGTTCTTCTCCATTGTCTTTTTTTTATGGTGTGCTTATAGTGTACTTGTATTTTGTACATACTGTAGCTGATGTGTCATAGACATATGGTACAAACAAACGGTACAGACAACTGAGTGTTAGATTCAAAACTAAATTTGTATAAGAATAAAATGTGTTTTTATACAAGTGGCAATACTGGCGGCAGCAGTGACAGTAACAGTACTAAACACCAAATATTTTACATCTAGATTTTATATATAATACTTTCTGACTAAGTTTGTCTTTAAGTATGTTGAATATATTATGTTGTTTTTATAATAAAAATCATGTAGCTGATTGATTTGGTCATTTGAAATGTCTGTGAAATTGTGCATCTCTCACATTTTACACAGATCATAAACAACTGTGTGAATGTATAAGGTCTGTGCGATGTGTTTAGTCTTCATATTTCCGTCTTCTAAGAATTCTAATAGCAGTTAATAGAAGGCCTCTATATGAGCACAGAATTAGACCATATTTCCTACTTCCGCATTAAATTTGGAGTAACTGAAAACAGCTCTGTGAAAGTGAAGTGATGTGGCCTGTGCTCATATAGAATTCAGCTGTCCTGCTGTGAGCATCTGTATATGATGAGGAGTTTTCAGTCTCCATATTTCCAACTCCTGTGTCTTCTAATAGCAGCGTTATTAGAATGCAAAGGTAAGTGTCTTTTATATGAAGTCAAAATCATTTAACCAACTTACAAACTAGTGTGATATGGATGTGTAATCGTGGCATGTCTTTATTCTACTAAGCACTTTTCATAGTGGACATCATTTCAAAGCAGTATTATAGAAACATTGCAGTAATAATTATTCAAATGTTGTCATTCATATGTTACATAGTGGACGTGCAATTTGGAAATCACTGTTAACCTCCAGACTACATTTGCAGGAAATGTATATATAAGGACTAATATATACTGGAGTTGGACAAAATAATGTGAACACCTGGTAAATATGCGTTATTTTTTCCTTCTATTTCTTTACTAGGGTGGTTTACCACCCTTTGCCTTTAATGCAGCCTCCAACCTTCTTATAGATTCATACAACTTTGGTATAGTCTCCAGTCGTTCATCAAAACATCTGCCAGTAGCTTCAGAGAATCCGCTTCTCGCACTTCTCTCCAAAACTATCCGTAGTGGTTTGATAAATAGTCAGGTGATTTGTCTGGCCAGGGCAGATGATGGCATTAATCTTGGTGCTCCAACTGTCCATTATGATTATGACACCATCTTTTTCACATTTTAGCATCAGTGTCTGTGATTAAAGTTTTAGCAATTTCCACTCTTTCATGGATGTTGGCTTTATGAAGTTCTCTGTGGTCGAATTTTGTGGATACATGTCCTCAATTGAAAAAATTGAGGTTTTCTGTCCCTTCACTGCAGTAGTTCTGTGTTGTTTAGACAAAGTCCTTCTTAGTGTTCGACATGTCTCTGTCATTCACTTTCAGTTTTTGACCACTTTTCTTTTTTATGTCTTGCCAAGCTTTGTGTACACAGTTATATTGGCAGTGTAAAGGCTTTTGTTCTTAAACACCAAACAATTTGGGCTGTGAATGTTACAGACACTCCGGCTCCCTTGATTTGCCCTTTTAGGAAGTCTGAAAAGTTATCCATTTCACCCACGACTTTACTAAACACTGGTGAACACAACTTATACTTAGACAACTTATACTCATACTTAGAATAGAGAAAAGAAAAGAAAAAATGTCATTACAACATTTGTTTTTTTTCACTGTATCCTCTGTAGCCTTTCACTAAAATATATTATTCTTGTTTCCTAAAATGTATTAATGCATGTAGAGGTACAACCAGTTAAAAAGTACAGTTACCAGTTACTCATAATAAAAAGTAAATGCTGTTTGTTACTGTAAGCGATGTGGTGGTTTCCACATCTCCTTTCTCTTAGTGCTTTGTCTCATTTTGCTCTTCATTTCCTTTCAGTGGTGACACAGACGCTGCAAGCAGGTTCATCAGTTGAACGTAAACTGTGTTCAGGGTGACAGTCTATTTCCTGCCTAACCACAACCCACCCGATGCAGTCTCTGACAGTAAAACTATGCAGAACCAACCAAGATAAAGACATCCTATGTATCCAGATATCTCTCCAGCATCAGAGCACCAGAGATGGTCTGTGAGGAAAGAGGATGGAAGTGTTACACTTGATCTGAAAGACATCAGATTATCCAATGGTGGTTTTTATGACTGTCAGGTCTACAAGGATCAGGACTGCCTTAATATAATTCGATTTAACCTAAAGGTCAAAGGTGAGACTGCAAATAATAAGGAAGCCTGTTTGTAACTTTGGTAAGTAACTTTGGATTCTGTCCATCCAACCCCAGACTCTTCAGTGTTGCTGCCATGCTCTGAACATCCTCTACAAAACAGAACTGAACGAGTCACTTGGAAAGTTGTTAATGGTCACCAGTCAACAGATAGAACCCAGTATCGCTGCATACAAGCCCTCAAGCAGCACAGAGAAACTCCTGAAGCCTCTGTATGAGAGCTCAAAACAACTAAAGAACGGATCTTTACATATAAGGAATGCAGTACACACTGATGAATTGTGGTATCGGTGCAGATTAAATGAAAAAACCTGCTATGAAGTGAAGCTGGTGATGAAAGGTGTGTTGAAATGCAATATTTCTAAGCCCATAAAGTCTCAGTGCAGACTCTCTGACAGACATTGATTAATTTGAAAGATTAAGTTAAGATATGCAATTAAAATGTGACCTGTGGTGAAGATTGTTTTGATTATGGTAATACAGTAAACATGCTTAGGTAAAGGTTTAGATTCAAATTAAGTCACATTGTGGTGATTGTAGCCTGTGGTTAGAGCAGTGAGTATTATAAAGCAGACCAAAAAAGTTTGAGACAAAATATACTTGGTTATAATATGAATGTGTGAATGTTTAAACAAGCTTGTAGAAAGTTAATGTTCATCTTTAAGATAATTCTATACATCTGTGACAAATTCAAATATGTATATGTTTTAGAAAAACACACACCTGTGTGTATATAAGGTCTAACAGCTGAATATGTATATCAGAGCAGAAACACAATTGTGTTGAAACACAGTTGCATTAAAGGCTTCCAAGACAGTGGCCTCCATAATTCTTAAATGGAAGAATTTTGGAATAATCAGGACTCTTTCTACAGCTGGTAGCCCAGCCAAACTGAGCAATCAGGGGGAGATGGGCTTTGGTAAGAGAGGTGACTCAGAACCTGACAGTCACTCTGGTTGAGCTCCAGAGATCATGTGTGGAGATCACTGCAGCACTTCACTGATAATACAATTTAAAAAACCATAATCACATTAAAGAAATTTACATTTCAACTATATTTCCTTAATTTTCCATACACATGCTGAACTTAATTCAAGTTCAGTGCTGACTTGCCTGTAGCAAATGTAATTTAGCATTATAAATAGCAGAGCTTTTCTTAATCAACTGCACTGTGAAATTCTGTCTTTTCTGTTATGCAACTATTGTATTTTTTTAGGTGAAATCACTAATCAACTAGTGTTTCTGTTTTCACCAAACATGTTAGTTAACCGACTTGCTAAAAGACAAATCAGTGTTTGTTCTTTCCTGACGGTAAAACAATGAAAAGAGTTAATTTAGTTTATTTTGTTAGTTTACCAGCACATGATCTACTGTATAACATTGAAGCAAATGTTATATAAAGTAAGTGAAATAACTGATATTTTCTACCATAGTCTTTTAATCCTTTAGCAGACACATTAACTCATTTTTTGATACCAAGCTGCCTGTTCTTGTCTATATCTACAGGACTTTATCTATGCACACAGCATCTGATTCATGTGAATGAAACACCACAATAATGCCTTGTAAATCTATTATTTTTTATTTTATTTTGGAATTGTTCTTATTCCAAAGTAAATAAGAATGATTTATGTACATGTATTTTGTATTTATTGGTTTTAGAATTTGCATTAAGCACTGATCAAATCAAAGGTTTGTATTTTTCTGTAAGCAAAACCTTTTCTATCAAAAATAAATCCAATAATTTAGTAGTTCTTCTCCATTGTCTTTTTTTTATGGTGTGCTTATAGTGTACTTGTATTTTGTACATACTGTAGCTGATGTGTCATAGACATATGGTACAAACAAACGGTACAGACAACTGAGTGTTAGATTCAAAACTAAATTTGTATAAGAATAAAATGTGTTTTTATACAAGTGGCAATACTGGCGGCAGCAGTGACAGTAACAGTACTAAACACCAAATATTTTACATCTAGATTTTATATATAATACTTTCTGACTAAGTTTGTCTTTAAGTATGTTGAATATATTATGTTGTTTTTATAATAAAAATCATGTAGCTGATTGATTTGGTCATTTGAAATGTCTGTGAAATTGTGCATCTCTCACATTTTACACAGATCATAAACAACTGTGTGAATGTATAAGGTCTGTGTGATGTGTTTAGTCTTCATATTTCCGTCTTCTAAGAATTCTAATAGCAGCTAATAGAAGGCCTCTATATGAGCACAGAATTAGACCATATTTCCTACCGCATTAAATTTGGAGTAACTGAAAACAGCTCTGTGAAAGTGAAGTGATGTGGCCTGTGCTCATATAGAATTCAGCTGTCCTGCTGTGAGCATCTGTATATGATGAGGAGTTTTCAGTCTCCATATTTCCAACTCCTGTGTCTTCTAATAGCAGCGTTATTAGAATGCAAAGGTAAGTGTCTTTTATATGAAGTCAAATTCATTTAACCAACTTACAAACTAGTGTGATATGGATGTGTAATCGTGGCATGTCTTTATTCTACTAAGCACTTTTCATAGTGGACATCATTTCAAAGCAGTATTATAGAAACATTGCAGTAATAATTATTCAAATGTTGTCATTCATATGTTACATAGTGGACGTGCAATTTGGAAATCACTGTTAACCTCCAGACTACATTTGCAGGAAATGTGTATATATAAGGACTAATATATACAGGAGTTGGACAAAATAATGTGAACACCTGGTAAATATGCGTTATTTTTTCCTTCTATTTCTTTACTAGGGTGGTTTACCACCCTTTGCCTTTAATGCAGCCTCCAACCTTCTTATAGATTCATACAACTTTGGTATAGTCTCCAGTCGTTCATCAAAACATCTGCCAGTAGCTTCAGAGAATCCGCTTCTCGCACTTCTCTCCAAAACTATCCGTAGTGGTTTGATAAATAGTCAGGTGATTTGTCTGGCCAGGGCAGATGATGGCATTAATCTTGGTGCTCCAACTGTCCATTATGATTATGACACCATCTTTTTCACATTTTAGCATCAGTGTCTGTGATTAAAGTTTTTGCAATTTCCACTCTTTCATGGATGTTGGCTTTATGAAGTTCTCTTCCGTCTTCTAAGAATTCTAATAGCAGTTAATAGAAGGCCTCTATATGAGCACAGAATTAGACCATATTTCCTACTTCCGCATTAAATTTGGAGTAACTGAAAACAGCTCTGTGAAAGTGAAGTGATGTGGCCTGTGCTCATATAGAATTCAGCTGTCCTGCTGTGAACATCTGTATATGATGAGGAGTTTTCAGTCTCCATATTTCCAACTCCTGTGTCTTCTAATAGCAGCGTTATTAGAATGCAAAGGTAAGTGTCTTTTATATGAAGTCAAAATCATTTAACCAACTTACAAACTAGTGTGATATGGATGTGTAATCGTGGCATGTCTTTATTCTATTAAGCACTTTTCATAGTGGACATAATTTCAAAGCAGTATTATAGAAACATTGCAGTAATAATTATTCAAATGTTGTCATTCATATGTTACATAGTGGACGTGCAATTTGGAAATCACTGTTAACCTCCAGACTACATTTGCAGGAAATGTATATATAAGGACTAATATATACTGGAGTTGGACAAAATAATGTGAACACCTGGTAAATATGCGTTATTTTTTCCTTCTATTTCTTTACTAGGGTGGTTTACCACCCTTTGCCTTTAATGCAGCCTCCAACCTTCTTATAGATTCATACAACTTTGGTATAGTCTCCAGTCGTTCATCAAAACATCTGCCAGTAGCTTCAGAGAATCCGCTTCTCGCACTTCTCTCCAAAACTATCCGTAGTGGTTTGATAAATAGTCAGGTGATTTGTCTGGCCAGGGCAGATGATGGCATTAATCTTGGTGCTCCAACTGTCCATTATGATTATGACACCATCTTTTTCACATTTTAGCATCAGTGTCTGTGATTAAAGTTTTAGCAATTTCCACTCTTTCATGGATGTTGGCTTTATGAAGTTCTCTGTGGTCGAATTTTGTGGATACATGTCCTCAATTGAAAAAATTGAGGTTTTCTGTCCCTTCACTGCAGTAGTTCTGTGTTGTTTAGACAAAGTCCTTCTTAGTGTTCGACATGTCTCTGTCATTCACTTTCAGTTTTTGACCACTTTTCTTTTTTATGTCTTGCCAAGCTTTGTGTACACAGTTATATTGGCAGTGTAAAGGCTTTTGTTCTTAAACACCAAACAATTTGGGCTGTGAATGTTACAGACACTCCGGCTCCCTTGATTTGCCCTTTTAGGAAGTCTGAAAAGTTATCCATTTCACCCACGACTTTACTAAACACTGGTGAACACAACTTATACTTAGACAACTTATACTCATACTTAGAATAGAGAAAAGAAAAGAAAAAATGTCATTACAACATTTGTTTTTTTTCACTGTATCCTCTGTAGCCTTTCACTAAAATATATTATTCTTGTTTCCTAAAATGTATTAATGCATGTAGAGGTACAACCAGTTAAAAAGTACAGTTACCAGTTACTCATAATAAAAAGTAAATGCTGTTTGTTACTGTAAGCGATGTGGTGGTTTCCACATCTCCTTTCTCTTAGTGCTTTGTCTCATTTTGCTCTTCATTTCCTTTCAGTGGTGACACAGACGCTGCAAGCAGGTTCATCAGTTGAACGTAAACTGTGTTCAGGGTGACAGTCTATTTCCTGCCTAACCACAACCCACCCGATGCAGTCTCTGACAGTAAAACTATGCAGAACCAACCAAGATAAAGACATCCTATGTATCCAGATATCTCTCCAGCATCAGAGCACCAGAGATGGTCTGTGAGGAAAGAGGATGGAAGTGTTACACTTGATCTGAAAGACATCAGATTATCCAATGGTGGTTTTTATGACTGTCAGGTCTACAAGGATCAGGACTGCCTTAATATAATTCGATTTAACCTAAAGGTCAAAGGTGAGACTGCAAATAATAAGGAAGCCTGTTTGTAACTTTGGTAAGTAACTTTGGATTCTGTCCATCCAACCCCAGACTCTTCAGTGTTGCTGCCATGCTCTGAACATCCTCTACAAAACAGAACTGAACGAGTCACTTGGAAAGTTGTTAATGGTCACCAGTCAACAGATAGAACCCAGTATCGCTGCATACAAGCCCTCAAGCAGCACAGAGAAACTCCTGAAGCCTCTGTATGAGAGCTCAAAACAACTAAAGAACGGATCTTTACATATAAGGAATGCAGTACACACTGATGAATTGTGGTATCGGTGCAGATTAAATGAAAAAACCTGCTATGAAGTGAAGCTGGTGATGAAAGGTGTGTTGAAATGCAATATTTCTAAGCCCATAAAGTCTCAGTGCAGACTCTCTGACAGACATTGATTAATTTGAAAGATTAAGTTAAGATATGCAATTAAAATGTGACCTGTGGTGAAGATTGTTTTGATTATGGTAATACAGTAAACATGCTTAGGTAAAGGTTTAGATTCAAATTAAGTCACATTGTGGTGATTGTAGCCTGTGGTTAGAGCAGTGAGTATTATAAAGCAGACCAAAAAAGTTTGAGACAAAATATACTTGGTTATAATATGAATGTGTGAATGTTTAAACAAGCTTGTAGAAAGTTAATGTTCATCTTTAAGATAATTCTATACATCTGTGACAAATTCAAATATGTATATGTTTTAGAAAAACACACACCTGTGTGTATATAAGGTCTAACAGCTGAATATGTATATCAGAGCAGAAACACAATTGTGTTGAAACACAGTTGCATTAAAGGCTTCCAAGACAGTGGCCTCCATAATTCTTAAATGGAAGAATTTTGGAATAATCAGGACTCTTTCTACAGCTGGTAGCCCAGCCAAACTGAGCAATCAGGGGGAGATGGGCTTTGGTAAGAGAGGTGACTCAGAACCTGACAGTCACTCTGGTTGAGCTCCAGAGATCATGTGTGGAGATCACTGCAGCACTTCACTGATCTGAGTTCTATGGAAGAGTGGCCAGACAGAGGCATTCGAGCACACAGACAAGACAATGCAGGACTTTATTAATATCCTTGAGTGGCCCAGCGAGAGGCCAGACTTGAACCAAATCAAACATCTCTGGAGATACCTGAAAAGGGCTATCCACTGCAGTCCCCATCCAACCTGACATGGCTTGAGAGGATCTGCAGAGAAGATTGGCAAAAAATCCCCAAATCCAGGAGTGCAAACCTGTCACATTATACCCCAAAAATACTTCAGGTTGTAATTGCTGCTGAAGGTGCTTCAACTAAATGCTGAGTTACAGGAATAGGAACTTAATCAGACTGGCTCAGATGATGATGTTCATTTAAGTATATCTTATTAATCACAGATGCTCAAACCCCAGCTGAAAGTCCCGTTGGTCAGACTGAAGACAACAACAGGTGATGAGAGTGAAACAGTGATGACTAATCTGACAGTAGTAATGATGACCACAGTAGTGTCTCTGTGTGTCCTCATATCACTGACCGTCTGTATCATTCTATATTTTTTAAGAAAACAAAGAAGTAAAATCAACAGCCAAAGTCCACAGATTCTGAGTGTGTTGCAATGAAGTGTGAAATCCAGTTCATATCATGCCATCATGATGATGAAATTAACTTTTATGCCATTTTATGATGGTAGAAGTTGATCACATGGTAAAGTACTTCTTTTTTTTTTTTTGTCTTGTAGTTGAATTGAACTGCCTGTCTTCCATATATTAACCTGCAATTTCAGGAGGTAAGTGATATTCATGGTAAATCCTTACAACATATGTGCAATATACTTGATGAAGTGTATTTAATAAAAGTAGTTTTCTTGCAGGGTTGGATATCCCTTTGTATTCTGTAGTTTACAAACCATGACCACCTGTAAGTTACCGCAATGCAATAGTCAAAGGGGTCATATGATGCAAGTTTTCCTTTCTCTTTGGAGTGTTACAAGCTCTTGGTACATAAAGAAGATCTGTAAAGTTGTTCCACGATGTGGAAATATTAGCATAATGCCGCCCAAATGTGCATGCAAAGAAAGAAGGCGTGGTTTCAGGAACAGCAGTAGTGTTGAAGCAGCCATGTCAGGGAGACGCTGTGTGTTTCTAGGTGAAAGCAAAAGCACTTTATTTGGCCTTCCGGAAGTAGATGCAATTAGGAATCATTGGTTAAGATTTATTTAACAGAACAGCACAACCCAGATGTTCAAATTTGTGCAACGCATTTTATGGACAACAGTTTTTTGAACCTAGAAGAGCACAAGGCTGGCTGTGCACAAAGGCTATTTCTAAAAAAAAAAAAA
>NW_015505219.1:1432159-1433078 GCF_001515645.1 Sinocyclocheilus grahami | reverse complement strand
ACGGCTCGTTCTAACACGCCCCCACATGTCTACGTCACTATGTGGGAAGATTTGCATAACGCCGCCCAAATGTTCACGCAAAGAAGAAGGCGTAACTTTTATCCTCGCTGTAGTATTGTTGTTGTCGCCACCATGTCGTGAAGGCGCTGTGTGATTCGTTGTGAAAGCGGAACTACTTTGTTTGGTCTTCCAAAAGAGGACGATATCCGCTTTGTCATGCCTGGAGCTGATCCGTGCTGGTTGCTGCGGAAATACTACAACTTTGCGCTGTGGATCGCCGGATTGGCTTTCACTGTGGACACATGTGGTTGCCGCAAGCCTCCTTCGTCAAATCTGCCGCCTCTGCTCACTCTAGCCCTCCGGCCATTCATCACGCTAGCCCCAGCTTCTGCTCACTCTAGGCCACCGTGTGTGACGCTGTGTTACGTTGTGAAAGCGAAACTACTTTGTTTGGTCTTCCAAAAGAGGACACGACTAGAAATCAGTGGTTAAGTTGTATTTACAACACTGTTCCAGAACACTTCAACCCAAATATTCAGATGTGTGCAGCACATTTTATGGAGGACTGTTTCCTGGAAGAGTAGACTACAATGCCGGTTGTTCTGACTCAAAGACTGTAAGTACATTTTTTATATTTAAAGAGTTTTTATATTTTATATATTTAAAGCGAGTTTTTTGGGCAGTGTAGAGTAGGGCTTGTTGTTTGTCATTTCTCCGATAACAAATGCAGACAAGTCATTATAAGTCATACATATAAGTCATTATAATCCATAATTATGTCCCCACTGGATGCAACAAATGCCTCGTTTGTAATGGGTTTTAATGTTTATGTCTCGTCGCTCCGGCTAGGACACGGCATCAACAGTATGTGAGGGGCGTAACATTTCCGTCACACGCTTGAGGTATTCGGCCAATCACA
>NW_015505219.1:1414674-1431396 GCF_001515645.1 Sinocyclocheilus grahami | reverse complement strand
TTTTATATTTAAAGAGTTTTTATATTTTATATATTTAAAGCGAGTTTTTTGGGCAGTGTAGAGTAGGGCTTGTTGTTTGTCATTTCTCCGATAACAAATGCAGACAAGTCATTATAAGTCATACATATAAGTCATTATAATCCATAATTATGTCCCCACTGGATGCAACAAATGCCTCGTTTGTAATGGGTTTTAATGTTTTTGTCTCGTCGCTCCGGCTAGGACACGGCATCAACAGTATGTGAGGGGCGTAACATTTCCGTCACACGCTTGAGGTATTCGGCCAATCACAGCACACCTCGCTTTTTCAGACCGATGAGCTTTGTAGAAATCGACTCGTTTCAGAAAGGTGGGGCATAGAGGAGAAACAATCATGTACAGTATGTGGAAAATAATGTGTTTTTTGAACCTTAAACCGCATAAACATATTTCATTACACCAAATACAGAAAATAATATTATTTTTAGTAGCATCATATGACCCCTTTAACCGCGGCTTGTGTACTGCATCATCACTGTGTCTGTCACGTGGCTCTGGTGCCCTTCCTGGCTTGAACTGATGGTAAAACTAAGACATTATTAACTGTCTTGATAGTTACATTGAAATCTGAATCTCGCGATTATGGTAAGGGGCGTTACATTTCCGACGCGTGCTTGTGGTGTTCGGCCAATCACAATGCACTGGGTCAGCTGGCCAATCAGAGCAGACTGCAAGGGGGCTTTGTTGAAAACTACTTGTTTGAGAGAGGCGGGGCATAGAGAACCTACAATAATGTACACATACCAGCTTCATCACTGTGTCTGTCATGCAACTCTGTTCACCTTTCAGGCTCTGTCTTTACATTTATTTAGAAAGCTGAAGCTCGCGATTATGGTAAGGGGCGTTACATTTCCGACGCGTGCTTGTGGTGTTCGGCCAATCACAATGCACTGGGTCAGCTGGCCAATCAGAGCAGACTGCAAGGGGGCTTTGTTGAAAACTACTTGTTTGAGAGAGGCGGGGCATAGAGAACCTACAATAATGTACAGTATTTTAAAAAATAATGTGTTTTTTGAACATTAAAGCATGTCAACATATTCTGTTACACCAAATACACCAAATAATGATCTTTAAAATAGCATCATATGACCCCTTTAAATCATTCACTTCATATCTGTCCTGAACATAAAAATATGTTAACAATTAAGCTGGGATAAAATCACATAATTTTGGTTTGGACTAATTTACATTCTTTACTAAAAACTTCATATAAACACATTCACAACAAATGTGAAACATGCCAAATGTAACACTGCACTTCCTCTCAAGTCTGAATTTCATGACTGGCATAAACTACACAACAATATATACTATACGTATGTAGCTTCCATTGCAATTTTTAAGAGTTTTGTAGAATTTATTATCTCACTTTATAGAATGGGCATCTTGTACAGTATGTATACTGTACATCTGCAAAGTGCACATAATTCAAAGAATTTACTTTTTGCTGACCAAATTAATTTTTGAACTTTATCCCCCAACAGCTGGCGTGAACAAACAGAAGCTCCCGCGTGCAATCCAGACAACATCTACGATAATAGAAAGAATGTGAAATAAATTACTGTTTTTAATGTTTGTTTGATTTTTCTTTCTTTTTGTTTTAAATGAGTGTAATGCCTCCAGCAAATTTTCATAAACGATTTAGTATTATACTATGAAAATGCTTCTTCTATGTATCAACTTAAATGCAAATACTTAAATGCAATTTTATACAAATTTACAGTCATTGATAGAAGGCCTTGCCTTATAGGGACTGATATAAACAGACTTTACTACACACTAAAAAGTCTTTAAAAATTTTGACCCAGTATACTTTGTAAATATGAGGGATTTTTCCACATTTCTTTTTCAAGGGCATTTTAATTTATGCATTGCACTTTAGGGTTGATGGAAATGCCCATAAACTGAATGGAAAACATACTGGCATTGATCAGCATGCTTACACTGAGCATATCAAAATATGATAAACAGAAGCTTGCTTGGCATATTTGATGTGTTTATATGTAAATAAAAGCTTAAATTAAATCTGTTCATCATATAAAGCGATCATGTCTATCATATATTTTTATATGTTTTTTAAAAATATATAAATTTTATATATTTTAATAATATTTTTATTGCAATACACAATTTAATTGGGCTATGGCTATGGCTATGGTCATAAATTAATTTTAAAATTTCATAAATTAAAATAATATCATAAAAATAGCCGTTTGCAACATCAAACGACAAGCGGCATAATCAGCTGTTTTAGTACAGCGGAAATAAATGGAAATGACAACGGAAGCCCTGCAAATTCAAGGTAAAAATGTCCACGTCCACTCTTATGTTCAAAATAAGGTGGATAAAAAATACTTTTTCTGGAAAACAGTGACAACAATGCCGATTTGTTTATCATTTTCAACTCATTTGAATGCATTGACGCTTCCAGTCTTTTTGGCAATTTGTTCATGGTTAACATTAACAAGTTTGCAAGGCTTAAAAACAAGATCAACAAATGTAAATTGGAGTGAGGCAGCAATGACCCTCTGCAAATCATTGTTGTTGAGCACTGCTGGTACCTCACTCTGCCAAAAAAAACATCTGTTTGGTTTTGATAATCATGTATATGCCCCGAAACAATGCGTTTTAAAGCCATATCAGTTTAAACTTCTGATATAGTGTTTTCTGATATAGCGAACACATCTGAAGCACGCGCACAGAAAGCACCTGAGTACTAAAGTAAGTTCTCTTTCATGTCTTATTGCACTTAACCCCTTAACTGTCACCGTCCCGTTTGGCGCTCTTTTTTTTGTTGTCTTCTTTCTCTATCAAATCTTTTAGTAATCATCATAAATCATATATCATTTGAAAAAGCTTAGAAGCACAAGATTCATCCTGTGAAAACCATTTCGAAATCAGACATTGCGTTACCATGGAAATGGTACTTTAAAATCCTTTGGCGGTCTCCTCCCCCTTAGTGGGCGGTGTCAAGTGTCATATTACAAAATGAATTACAGTCTTTTAGAATCAAAACTTTTTATAATCTTGACAAAAAACATATCATTGGAAAGGTCTGAGTCTCAGGTATTTATTTTGAGATAGAAGTAATATTGACAGAGAAATCTAGACATTTGTGACAGAAAAATGCATTTTAAAAAATTCAATGGAGTTTGGATGGCACCCGGTGGCTGTTTATGGTATAACGCCCTAAATAAAATCTCACAGGAACCTCAATTTTTTTCATATCAACTTCAAATTTGGAACATAACTTATTTAGACGTAAGGCTATAATTTTATACCAATTTTAGAGTAAAACCTGATATGTAAAATATTTATTATATATAAAATGTAATTAATATAGTGCATTTTCTTTACAGTAAATTTAAACTACTATAACTTTGTGATACTTACATTTTTTGAAATTTTTGCGATAAAGTGCTGATTTTCTTCTTTAAAAAGAGGCCAACCTTATGTCTGTATTCCAAATTGTTCATAAATTACAACAATTTATGTTTGGATAGTCCACCTGCATGCCTATTTTAAAAAATGGGGGGTCACAGTTAAAGGGTCACTGTCAATAAGACACACATAAGTTACAAAAACACAGTCGGTTATGTGTGTGAAGGTAAACAACTGGGAAATGAATTGCATGTTTATATTAGATCTGTGCATTAAGTGACAGCAGTGCCAAAACGTGCAGATTAAGGGGCGTGATATTATAATAAGACCCCCTTCCTGCTCACCAAGGGAGCGAAATCTGAGCGCCTCGTTTTTTTCACAAGCTTGCAGAGAAAGGCTTACCAAAACAAAGTTACTGAGTTGTCCTTTTTCACGGTTAAATGCGGGAAAAGTCAGATTTTCGCGATATGTCCCCTTTAAGTAAGTGTGTGTGACTAAGAGAGAAGATAATGGTGGAGTATTTAAAATCATTTTTCATATAAATAAGTTTAGTTTTTTTAATAGAAAGCAGTTATGGCTGATTTGCTATTTTGATGTGCTTGGTGCAGTATTCAGAATATGATCTACTACAGTATATGTGCATGTATGAAGTCTATTACTGTAGTCTATAATGTAATGCTCACTTAAGCCTGCAGAGGGCAGTGTGTGTATCTTAAAATACTGGCGTGTCCAGACTGCTCACACTTCTAATATCTTAAGGTCTTTTACCTTTCTAAACCTCACTCACAAATTATCTTCCCCCAGATCAGCTGCACACACTGCTCATGCTGTGAAAAACCACTGTCACACCCTGTTCATCACATCATATGCACATCCTGGAATCACAGAATCTCATTATAAATTAGTAAATCTCAACCTTTTGACGCAAAGGAGTGTCGATATGTGTAAATTAATTAACCACAATACATTTTTGATTCCAGAACTTTCAAGAACCACTGTTCCAAATATTGACAATAAATAAATAAATAAAAGTAATATTAAAAAAAATAAATAATCTAAAAATAAACAAATAAATAAAAACGACGTTTAATAATTATACATGAATTAAAACATGTTAAAAAAGTTTTACATTTATGAGTCCTGTGATGAACTGATCATCTGACCAGGCTGTTTCTCCTGCCAGAGATGTTGGAATAGGCCTCCGAATCTCCGTGACCCTACAGAGGATAAGCAGGAGAAAGTATGCATGGATGTATAGTGTTACACTGATAGACACTACTGTCAAACTGTTGTTGTTTTTTCTCTCAGGAGGAAGATCCAGCAGGCTCGACAGTCAGCTCTGGAGTCTTCAGTGCTCAGCTCTGCTCTGATGATGATGATGATGATGGATTGTCATGAATGATGGATGATCATTCCAGCATAACCTCCATCCTCACCGAGAGCAACCTACAGACCAGTTCCTGCTGAAGACTGAGAGAGGAATCTGTGGAATGGGGTGTGCATGAGAGTTGCCCGTTGATTAAGGAAAATAACTGATGCTTCATTTTTGGACACACAGTAACTTCAGTCCTGCTGTAAAACTGTTAATAGATAGTGAAACTCCAGTCTTTTGTTTTCCACTCTTGAGCTTTAACTGCTACTCCACATCACCATAATTACTGTATAAACCAGATGTGCAATCTCAGGTTTAATTATTTTATGTCCATAAAATGGGAAAATGGCTTTTCACACACTGAGACTCCTAACATTTTCACTGTCACTGAGTCAAATAGATTTCAGACATGGATTTTTCATTAATCTAGACATCAGTTCCACCTTAGAGGGCCTTTTGTGAAAGAGCTTTAATGATCACTTTAATTTGAGTGTAAAAAAAGAAAGTTGAAGCCATTTAGTAACTGAATTGAGAATATTACTGACCTAATTTGAGACCATAATGTTTTCATTTTAATGTTTTAATTTAACTTAAGTAATGAAGGATAAATTGAAGAAATAAGAAACTTTCTTTTGTATAAAGTGAATGAATTCAGATGGAGGGAACAGGATTGAATTTAGTTTGAAGTTTCCAATCACTGATGATTTCATTAGGTGAATGTTAAGAGAGGGAAATTAAAATTGCAGTTTTGTACATCTTTCCAAAAATGTCAGCAGAGAGTATTCATATTTTTTTACAGTGTAACATAGCAAAAGTAAGTCAAAGAGAAATGGCGTTAATAATCCAAAACATGCATCCTACTTGTGTTCCTGTTTTACAGTCCTTCGAGATAAGAAATCAAGGTTTAGAAAGGAATAATACTTCATTTTTTAGACTTCAACTTTTAATAGGTGTTTACATTGAAAATGTATATGTTATTTTCTTAAAAATAACTAACTCATGTAGATAATTGTTTTCAATTTATTTAAAATATATGCAAAATTGCACGTCTCTGACATTATGCACAGATAACATTTCCTACTCTGGCTCTACAAAAACAACTGTGTGAAGGTAAAAGGTCTTGTGGCCTGTGCGCTCATATGAGTTGTTTTGCAGTGAGCTATACTCGAAACTATCTATTTGATGGGGTGTTTTTAGTCTTCAAACTGCATTTCCATCCTCTACATCTAACAGCAGCTTTCTAATACATCTGCTATCATAAGATTTTAAAGTAGCAAATATGACTCCCCATTGCTCACTGAAGGCCTCTATATGAGCACAGAATTAGACCATATTTCCTACTTCCGCATTAAATGTGGAGTAACTGAAAACAGGTCTGTGAAAGTGAAGTGATGTGGCCTGTGCTCATATAGAGTTCAGCTGTCCTGCTGTGAGCATCTGTATATGATGAGGAGTTTTCAGTCTCCATATTTCCAACTCCTGTGTCTTCTAATAGCAGCGTTATTAGAATGCAAAGGTAAGTGTCTTTTATATGAAGTCAAATTCATTTAACCAACTTACAAACAAGAGATATGCATATAATCAATGTACTGTGGGTGTGTAAATGTGACAAGGGTGTGACATGAATATGATCAATGTCATTCATAAGTTACATAATTGTTACTTATTTGGAAATTTGGAAAAAAATTCTTGTTAACAATTGTGCTAAAGAAAATGTGTTCTGTTAGCTAGTGTGTAAAGCTTACATTTTAAAGCAAGAAAGTGTGTCACTAAGGACAGTCTTTGTTTTAATTTGTGCGTGTGTGTACCTGTTTTTCTATTCTGGTGGGGACTTAAACCTGACTACACACAGACTCATGGGGACCCGTGTCACGGTGGGGACCTAAATTGTGGTCCCCACGGGTACAAAAGCTTATAAATCACACAGAATGAAGTTTTTTGAAAATCTAAAAATGCACAAAGTTTCCTGTGAGGTTTAGGTGTAGGGTGATAGAATATACGGTCTGTACAGTATAAAAACCATTACGCATATGGGGAGTCCCCACAAGGATAGCTGACCAGACTGTGTGTGTGTGTGTGTACGCGTTTTTGCGACAAATGAGGACATAAATTTGTATAATGACAAAGGTATGACATAGGTATTACAAGGAGAAGGTGACTTTTTACCCCATGTCCCCACTTTTCAAAACGCTTATAAATCACACAGAATGGAGTGTATTGAAAATCTGAAATAGCACAAAGTCTCCTGTGAGGGGTAGGTTTAGGGGTAGGGATGGTAAAGGGCAATAGAATATACGGTCTGTATAGTATAAAAACCATTACGCCTATGGAATGTCCCCACTTTTCACAAATGTAAACCTGTGTGTGTGTGTGTGTGTGTGTGTGTGTGTGTGTGTGTGTGCGCGCGCAAAGATTAACCCAGACAATATATTTATCCAAAATTGATATAAAAGTCAGTTTATGAATTTAATGTTGTTATACACAGACAATCAAGAGGATCATTTGATTTTTTTTTTTATTGTAAACCCTTTGGTGGTTTCCTGTCTTTCTATGTCCCAGTTCTCTCAGGATGTATCATTTCTCTTTTTTATTCCCTTTTACTCGAAACAGAGAGACCCTGCAAGCAGGTTCTTCAGTTGAACATAAGCCATTTACATGGTGACTGTATGTCTATTTCTTGCCAATCAACAACCCACCTGCTGGATTCTCTAACAGTCAAACTAAGCAGTATCAACCCGGTTAAAGACATACTGATGTATCCAGATATCTCTCCAGCATCAGAGCACCAGAGATGGTCTGTGAGGAAAGATGATGGAAATTTTACACTTGATCTGAAAGACATCAGATTATCCGATGGTGGCCTTTATGACTGTCAGGTCTACAAGGATCAGGACTGCCTTCATTCAACACAATTTTACCTGAGTATTATACGTGAGAATGCAGATTTTTCAACCAAGCTAATAACCACAATTGGAGAGCCATATACATGTATAATATGACTACTTCTGTGTTTCTCTTGTTTCAGAGTGTAAAATTTTGAACTCTGTCCATGCAACGTTAAACTCGCAAGTGTTACTGCCATGCTCTGAACATCCTCTACAAAACAGAACTGAACCAGTCACTTGGAAAGTCATTAATGGTCACCAATTAACAGATATAACCCAGTATCGCGCTCCAAACAAGCCCTCAAGCGGCACAGAGAAACCCCCGAACCCCCTGTTTGAGAGAGCGAGACTACTGAAGAACGGATCTTTGCTTATAAGAAAAGCAGTCGACACTGATGAATTGTGGTATCATTGCAGAGTGAATGAAAAAACCTGCTATGAGATGAGGCTGGTGATGAAAGGTGTGTTTTTAAAGCATTATTTTGTAATCTAATCTAATTGAGCAATAATCACATGCGCAAGAGTGCTGTTGTCCCGAACATCATTCGGCCACAAATCAGAATCAGGGACACGGCATCAACAGTATGTGAGGGGCGTAACATTTCCGTCACACGCTTGAGGTATTCGGCCAATCACAGCACACCTCGCTTTTTCAGACCGATGAGCTTTGTAGAAATCGACTCGTTTCAGAAAGGTGGGGCATAGAGGAGAAACAATCATGTACAGTATGTGGAAAATAATGTGTTTTTTGAACCTTAAACCGCATAAACATATTTCATTACACCAAATACAGAAAATAATATTATTTTTAGTAGCATCATATGACCCCTTTAACCGCGGCTTGTGTACTGCATCATCACTGTGTCTGTCACGTGGCTCTGGTGCCCTTCCTGGCTTGAACTGATGGTAAAACTAAGACATTATTAACTGTCTTGATAGTTACATTGAAATCTGAATCTCGCGATTATGGTAAGGGGCGTTACATTTCCGACGCGTGCTTGTGGTGTTCGGCCAATCACAATGCACTGGGTCAGCTGGCCAATCAGAGCAGACTGCAAGGGGGCTTTGTTGAAAACTACTTGTTTGAGAGAGGCGGGGCATAGAGAACCTACAATAATGTACAGTATTTTAAAAAATAATGTGTTTTTTGAACATTAAAGCATGTCAACATATTCTGTTACACCAAATACACCAAATAATGATCTTTAAAATAGCATCATATGACCCCTTTAAATCATTCACTTCATATCTGTCCTGAACATAAAAATATGTTAACAATTAAGCTGGGATAAAATCACATAATTTTGGTTTGGACTAATTTACATTCTTTACTAAAAACTTCATATAAACACATTCACAACAAATGTGAAACATGCCAAATGTAACACTGCACTTCCTCTCAAGTCTGAATTTCATGACTGGCATAAACTACACAACAATATATACTATACGTATGTAGCTTCCATTGCAATTTTTAAGAGTTTTGTAGAATTTATTATCTCACTTTATAGAATGGGCATCTTGTACAGTATGTATACTGTACATCTGCAAAGTGCACATAATTCAAAGAATTTACTTTTTGCTGACCAAATTAATTTTTGAACTTTATCCCCCAACAGCTGGCGTGAACAAACAGAAGCTCCCGCGTGCAATCCAGACAACATCTACGATAATAGAAAGAATGTGAAATAAATTACTGTTTTTAATGTTTGTTTGATTTTTCTTTCTTTTTGTTTTAAATGAGTGTAATGCCTCCAGCAAATTTTCATAAACGATTTAGTATTATACTATGAAAATGCTTCTTCTATGTATCAACTTAAATGCAAATACTTAAATGCAATTTTATACAAATTTACAGTCATTGATAGAAGGCCTTGCCTTATAGGGACTGATATAAACAGACTTTACTACACACTAAAAAGTCTTTAAAAATTTTGACCCAGTATACTTTGTAAATATGAGGGATTTTTCCACATTTCTTTTTCAAGGGCATTTTAATTTATGCATTGCACTTTAGGGTTGATGGAAATGCCCATAAACTGAATGGAAAACATACTGGCATTGATCAGCATGCTTACACTGAGCATATCAAAATATGATAAACAGAAGCTTGCTTGGCATATTTGATGTGTTTATATGTAAATAAAAGCTTAAATTAAATCTGTTCATCATATAAAGCGATCATGTCTATCATATATTTTTATATGTTTTTTAAAAATATATAAATTTTATATATTTTAATAATATTTTTATTGCAATACACAATTTAATTGGGCTATGGCTATGGCTATGGTCATAAATTAATTTTAAAATTTCATAAATTAAAATAATATCATAAAAATAGCCGTTTGCAACATCAAACGACAAGCGGCATAATCAGCTGTTTTAGTACAGCGGAAATAAATGGAAATGACAACGGAAGCCCTGCAAATTCAAGGTAAAAATGTCCACGTCCACTCTTATGTTCAAAATAAGGTGGATAAAAAATACTTTTTCTGGAAAACAGTGACAACAATGCCGATTTGTTTATCATTTTCAACTCATTTGAATGCATTGACGCTTCCAGTCTTTTTGGCAATTTGTTCATGGTTAACATTAACAAGTTTGCAAGGCTTAAAAACAAGATCAACAAATGTAAATTGGAGTGAGGCAGCAATGACCCTCTGCAAATCATTGTTGTTGAGCACTGCTGGTACCTCACTCTGCCAAAAAAAACATCTGTTTGGTTTTGATAATCATGTATATGCCCCGAAACAATGCGTTTTAAAGCCATATCAGTTTAAACTTCTGATATAGTGTTTTCTGATATAGCGAACACATCTGAAGCACGCGCACAGAAAGCACCTGAGTACTAAAGTAAGTTCTCTTTCATGTCTTATTGCACTTAACCCCTTAACTGTCACCGTCCCGTTTGGCGCTCTTTTTTTTTGTTGTCTTCTTTCTCTATCAAATCTTTTAGTAATCATCATAAATCATATATCATTTGAAAAAGCTTAGAAGCACAAGATTCATCCTGTGAAAACCATTTCGAAATCAGACATTGCGTTACCATGGAAATGGTACTTTAAAATCCTTTGGCGGTCTCCTCCCCCTTAGTGGGCGGTGTCAAGTGTCATATTACAAAATGAATTACAGTCTTTTAGAATCAAAACTTTTTATAATCTTGACAAAAAACATATCATTGGAAAGGTCTGAGTCTCAGGTATTTATTTTGAGATAGAAGTAATATTGACAGAGAAATCTAGACATTTGTGACAGAAAAATGCATTTTAAAAAATTCAATGGAGTTTGGATGGCACCCGGTGGCTGTTTATGGTATAACGCCCTAAATAAAATCTCACAGGAACCTCAATTTTTTTCATATCAACTTCAAATTTGGAACATAACTTATTTAGACGTAAGGCTATAATTTTATACCAATTTTAGAGTAAAACCTGATATGTAAAATATTTATTATATATAAAATGTAATTAATATAGTGCATTTTCTTTACAGTAAATTTAAACTACTATAACTTTGTGATACTTACATTTTTTGAAATTTTTGCGATAAAGTGCTGATTTTCTTCTTTAAAAAGAGGCCAACCTTATGTCTGTATTCCAAATTGTTCATAAATTACAACAATTTATGTTTGGATAGTCCACCTGCATGCCTATTTTAAAAAATGGGGGGTCACAGTTAAAGGGTTAAACTGTCAATAAGACACACATAAGTTACAAAAACACAGTCGGTTATGTGTGTGAAGGTAAACAACTGGGAAATGAATTGCATGTTTATATTAGATCTGTGCATTAAGTGACAGCAGTGCCAAAACGTGCAGATTAAGGGGCGTGATATTATAATAAGACCCCCTTCCTGCTCACCAAGGGAGCGAAATCTGAGCGCCTCGTTTTTTTCACAAGCTTGCAGAGAAAGGCTTACCAAAACAAAGTTACTGAGTTGTCCTTTTTCACGGTTAAATGCGGGAAAAGTCAGATTTTCGCGATATGTCCCCTTTAAGTAAGTGTGTGTGACTAAGAGAGAAGATAATGGTGGAGTATTTAAAATCATTTTTCATATAAATAAGTTTAGTTTTTTTAATAGAAAGCAGTTATGGCTGATTTGCTATTTTGATGTGCTTGGTGCAGTATTCAGAATATGATCTACTACAGTATATGTGCATGTATGAAGTCTATTACTGTAGTCTATAATGTAATGCTCACTTAAGCCTGCAGAGGGCAGTGTGTGTATCTTAAAATACTGGCGTGTCCAGACTGCTCACACTTCTAATATCTTAAGGTCTTTTACCTTTCTAAACCTCACTCACAAATTATCTTCCCCCAGATCAGCTGCACACACTGCTCATGCTGTGAAAAACCACTGTCACACCCTGTTCATCACATCATATGCACATCCTGGAATCACAGAATCTCATTATAAATTAGTAAATCTCAACCTTTTGACGCAAAGGAGTGTCGATATGTGTAAATTAATTAACCACAATACATTTTTGATTCCAGAACTTTCAAGAACCACTGTTCCAAATATTGACAATAAATAAATAAATAAAAGTAATATTAAAAAAAATAAATAATCTAAAAATAAACAAATAAATAAAAACGACGTTTAATAATTATACATGAATTAAAACATGTTAAAAAAGTTTTACATTTATGAGTCCTGTGATGAACTGATCATCTGACCAGGCTGTTTCTCCTGCCAGAGATGTTGGAATAGGCCTCCGAATCTCCGTGACCCTACAGAGGATAAGCAGGAGAAAGTATGCATGGATGTATAGTGTTACACTGATAGACACTACTGTCAAACTGTTGTTGTTTTTTCTCTCAGGAGGAAGATCCAGCAGGCTCGACAGTCAGCTCTGGAGTCTTCAGTGCTCAGCTCTGCTCTGATGATGATGATGATGATGGATTGTCATGAATGATGGATGATCATTCCAGCATAACCTCCATCCTCACCGAGAGCAACCTACAGACCAGTTCCTGCTGAAGACTGAGAGAGGAATCTGTGGAATGGGGTGTGCATGAGAGTTGCCCGTTGATTAAGGAAAATAACTGATGCTTCATTTTTGGACACACAGTAACTTCAGTCCTGCTGTAAAACTGTTAATAGATAGTGAAACTCCAGTCTTTTGTTTTCCACTCTTGAGCTTTAACTGCTACTCCACATCACCATAATTACTGTATAAACCAGATGTGCAATCTCAGGTTTAATTATTTTATGTCCATAAAATGGGAAAATGGCTTTTCACACACTGAGACTCCTAACATTTTCACTGTCACTGAGTCAAATAGATTTCAGACATGGATTTTTCATTAATCTAGACATCAGTTCCACCTTAGAGGGCCTTTTGTGAAAGAGCTTTAATGATCACTTTAATTTGAGTGTAAAAAAAGAAAGTTGAAGCCATTTAGTAACTGAATTGAGAATATTACTGACCTAATTTGAGACCATAATGTTTTCATTTTAATGTTTTAATTTAACTTAAGTAATGAAGGATAAATTGAAGAAATAAGAAACTTTCTTTTGTATAAAGTGAATGAATTCAGATGGAGGGAACAGGATTGAATTTAGTTTGAAGTTTCCAATCACTGATGATTTCATTAGGTGAATGTTAAGAGAGGGAAATTAAAATTGCAGTTTTGTACATCTTTCCAAAAATGTCAGCAGAGAGTATTCATATTTTTTTACAGTGTAACATAGCAAAAGTAAGTCAAAGAGAAATGGCGTTAATAATCCAAAACATGCATCCTACTTGTGTTCCTGTTTTACAGTCCTTCGAGATAAGAAATCAAGGTTTAGAAAGGAATAATACTTCATTTTTTAGACTTCAACTTTTAATAGGTGTTTACATTGAAAATGTATATGTTATTTTCTTAAAAATAACTAACTCATGTAGATAATTGTTTTCAATTTATTTAAAATATATGCAAAATTGCACGTCTCTGACATTATGCACAGATAACATTTCCTACTCTGGCTCTACAAAAACAACTGTGTGAAGGTAAAAGGTCTTGTGGCCTGTGCGCTCATATGAGTTGTTTTGCAGTGAGCTATACTCGAAACTATCTATTTGATGGGGTGTTTTTAGTCTTCAAACTGCATTTCCATCCTCTACATCTAACAGCAGCTTTCTAATACATCTGCTATCATAAGATTTTAAAGTAGCAAATATGACTCCCCATTGCTCACTGAAGGCCTCTATATGAGCACAGAATTAGACCATATTTCCTACTTCCGCATTAAATGTGGAGTAACTGAAAACAGGTCTGTGAAAGTGAAGTGATGTGGCCTGTGCTCATATAGAGTTCAGCTGTCCTGCTGTGAGCATCTGTATATGATGAGGAGTTTTCAGTCTCCATATTTCCAACTCCTGTGTCTTCTAATAGCAGCGTTATTAGAATGCAAAGGTAAGCGTCTTTTATATGAAGTCAAATTCATTTAACCAACTTACAAACAAGAGATATGCATATAATCAATGTACTGTGGGTGTGTAAATGTGACAAGGGTGTGACATGAATATGATCAATGTCATTCATAAGTTACATAATTGTTACTTATTTGGAAATTTGGAAAAAAATTCTTGTTAACAATTGTGCTAAAGAAAATGTGTTCTGTTAGCTAGTGTGTAAAGCTTACATTTTAAAGCAAGAAAGTGTGTCACTAAGGACAGTCTTTGTTTTAATTTGTGCGTGTGTGTACCTGTTTTTCTATTCTGGTGGGGACTTAAACCTGACTACACACAGACTCATGGGGACCCGTGTCACGGTGGGGACCTAAATTGTGGTCCCCACGGGTACAAAAGCTTATAAATCACACAGAATGAAGTTTTTTGAAAATCTAAAAATGCACAAAGTTTCCTGTGAGGTTTAGGTGTAGGGTGATAGAATATACGGTCTGTACAGTATAAAAACCATTACGCATATGGGGAGTCCCCACAAGGATAGCTGACCAGACTGTGTGTGTGTGTGTGTACGCGTTTTTGCGACAAATGAGGACATAAATTTGTATAATGACAAAGGTATGACATAGGTATTACAAGGAGAAGGTGACTTTTTACCCCATGTCCCCACTTTTCAAAACGCTTATAAATCACACAGAATGGAGTGTATTGAAAATCTGAAATAGCACAAAGTCTCCTGTGAGGGGTAGGTTTAGGGGTAGGGATGGTAAAGGGCAATAGAATATACGGTCTGTATAGTATAAAAACCATTACGCCTATGGAATGTCCCCACTTTTCACAAATGTAAACCTGTGTGTGTGTGTGTGTGTGTGTGTGTGTGTGTGTGTGTGTGCGCGCGCAAAGATTAACCCAGACAATATATTTATCCAAAATTGATATAAAAGTCAGTTTATGAATTTAATGTTGTTATACACAGACAATCAAGAGGATCATTTGATTTTTTTTTTTATTGTAAACCCTTTGGTGGTTTCCTGTCTTTCTATGTCCCAGTTCTCTCAGGATGTATCATTTCTCTTTTTTATTCCCTTTTACTCGAAACAGAGAGACCCTGCAAGCAGGTTCTTCAGTTGAACATAAGCCATTTACATGGTGACTGTATGTCTATTTCTTGCCAATCAACAACCCACCTGCTGGATTCTCTAACAGTCAAACTAAGCAGTATCAACCCGGTTAAAGACATACTGATGTATCCAGATATCTCTCCAGCATCAGAGCACCAGAGATGGTCTGTGAGGAAAGATGATGGAAATTTTACACTTGATCTGAAAGACATCAGATTATCCGATGGTGGCCTTTATGACTGTCAGGTCTACAAGGATCAGGACTGCCTTCATTCAACACAATTTTACCTGAGTATTATACGTGAGAATGCAGATTTTTCAACCAAGCTAATAACCACAATTGGAGAGCCATATACATGTATAATATGACTACTTCTGTGTTTCTCTTGTTTCAGAGTGTAAAATTTTGAACTCTGTCCATGCAACGTTAAACTCGCAAGTGTTACTGCCATGCTCTGAACATCCTCTACAAAACAGAACTGAACCAGTCACTTGGAAAGTCATTAATGGTCACCAATTAACAGATATAACCCAGTATCGCGCTCCAAACAAGCCCTCAAGCGGCACAGAGAAACCCCCGAACCCCCTGTTTGAGAGAGCGAGACTACTGAAGAACGGATCTTTGCTTATAAGAAAAGCAGTCGACACTGATGAATTGTGGTATCATTGCAGAGTGAATGAAAAAACCTGCTATGAGATGAGGCTGGTGATGAAAGGTGTGTTTTTAAAGCATTATTTTGTAATCTAATCTAATTGAGCAATAATCACATGCGCAAGAGTGCTGTTGTCCCGAACATCATTCGGCCACAAATCAGAATCAGGAAGAGCTTGGTGACAGAAACTTCCAGTGCCGAACAAAGTACAGACATAGTGCTGATATACAGTGGATATATAATTTAAGGTAATAAAATAAAATATAACACTAATAGTAAAGAGAACAGACAATAATAATAACAATAATTGTAACAGATAATAACAGCTGCGGTAACATTTATGTTACCAAACTACATGACTGTGCTGTTGCTTTTGACAGATCAATAAAGTTAATTTACATTTTAACAACTTACATTTTGGCCACAAAATTGCCAGGTGGTCTAATTTTGCTCCGTCAACAAAAATAGTTCCAAACAAAGTCAAAGCAGAATGAAGTGTTGCGTCTTGAGTAAGGCAGTAGTGGTATTTGGTTCAAGAATGAATCAGTGTTTAAAGGGGTCATATGATGCTGCTAAAAAGAACATTATTTTGTGTATTTGGTGTAATGAAATGAGTTTATGCGGTTTAAAGTAAAAAAAACACATTATTTTCCACATACTGTACATTACTGTTTCTCCTCTATGCCCCGCCTTTCTGAAATGTGTCGATTTTTACAAAGCTCATCGCTCTGAAAAGCAAGGTGCATTGTGATTGGCCGAATACCTCAAACGTGAGACGGAAATGTTACGCCCCTCACATACTGTGATGCCGTGTCCAGGCCGGAGCGACGAGACAAAAACATTAAACCCCATTACAAACGAGGCATTTGTT
>NW_015505219.1:1382856-1414660 GCF_001515645.1 Sinocyclocheilus grahami | reverse complement strand
AATGAAAACGTACTTACGTGAGTCAGAACTGCCGGCATTTTAGTCTAACGTTACTCTCCCAGGATCAGTAAACAGTCCTCCATAAAATGCGCTGCACACATCTGGATATTTGGGTTAAACTATTCTGGAACAGTGCTGTTAATAAAACTTAACCACTGATTTGTAGTCGTGTCCTCTTTTGGAAGACCCAACAAAGTATTTTCGCTTTCACAACGAAACCCACATAGTGAGGTAGATATGTGGGGACGTGTTAGAACGAGCCATTTTAGGTAGGTGTGGCTGACTCTGAACTTTTATAAAGAATATTTCTTTGAATTTGAGACTTTAGTCTTTGCAACTTTACAGATCTTCTTTATGCACCAAGAGCTTGTAACACTCCAAAGAGAAAGGAAAAATTGAAATTGCATCATATGACCCCTTTAAACAAGTTGTTCAAGTGAATGCCACCTTGTTGCCATCTACTGGCGTAACGAGGAGGTCTTCTGAAGAGGTTAGTAACACTTTAGCATGCATCAAATATCCATGAGTCTTTAAAAAGCTTTAAAATATAATCATTGTTAGTCTATTTTGCTTGTACACCTTAGATCTAACTCTAATTTTTATATGCATTTTAATTATAGCTCATAATACATCTCGTTCCACAAAGGTATTAGAAACACTTTCCACAACATTGGTAACCACAGGTAAGACAAGTAGCCTACCTATTGTATATAATGTATGTGCATGTGTCTGATCAAAATAACCTAATCAAATGGATAGATTTTGAATATGCTTTTCTTTAATTGATCACATATGTTGTTTCAGCCTCTGCTGACAGTCTTGCTGGCCTGGCTGAAAATAACAGTGATGGGAGTGAAACAGTGACAACTAATCTGACAGTAGTAGTGATGATGACCACAGTAGTGTCTCTGTGTGTCCTCATATCACTGACCATCTGTGTCATTCTTTATTTCAAAAAACAAAGGCGCAAAACCAACAGCCAAAGTAAGTCCTGAAACTGTAGCCCTGAAATGTTTAACACTATTGGGTTGTCACTGTCAGAGCAATGGCTTATTGGAAACAACAGAGGAAGTGATGACTGTTGTCTCCTCAGAACATAGTTTGTATGTGTATATTGCACTTCCTGTTATATATCTATTCTTGACTCTAACTGAACAGCTACTCAAATGGAAACCGGATCTATCATTTGCTCGTTTTAAAGATGTTTCCTTCAAATTAGTGAAGTTAAGAGTAGATCCTTGTGCAATTTAAAGATGTGCCATTAATATGTCCGTAAGGAGAAATTAAATTCTAAATTGATTAAGGATTCATGTCAGAAAGAAACATGTTTAAACAATGTAACTTTTATGCATGATGGTAAAGTCTCTTCTTATCTCTTATAGCACAGTTAAACAGTCGGATCTCTGTGTATTACTCCCATGTTGCAGAAGGTAAGTGACATTCATGTTAAATGCTTAGACGTAAAATAAATAAATTAAATAAAATAATGACAATGATGTAATTGATTACAGTCTTTTTTTTTGGACAGGGTTTGATGTCCCATTGTATTCTTTAGTTGAACAAAACACAGGATCAATGATCACCTGTAAGTTACTGCAAAGTATTATTTGTATACACATGCTACACTGAAAATGTAACCTATTTGAATTGATGAAATTAAACATCAGTTTGTTTAAACAATGCAAGTGTAAACATGATTCAAACAATACATTAACTGATCTCATTACTCTTTAATAATGCCAGGTGGTGTCAAAATTAATTTTTGAACTTTTTCTCCCAACAGTTGGTGCTGCACAATCAGAAGCTCCGGCATGTAAAGCAGATAACATGTATGAAAAGTTAACATTGTGAAATGAATAATGGCATTTTTAATGTTTTTTGACATCAAAGTCTTTGAGTAATCGCTAATTATATGGCATTTGTCACAAATTATAATAAAGGATAACATCTTTTATACACAAATAGTTCTGGGTGACACTCACTGAGGCTCCTTGTAATGCTGTGTTCATTGTTTTTAAATCCTGTAATGTGAAACAATGTTGTCATGAGCTTTAAAATCTTTAGTTTTTTCAAACTCAACTTTTATCATAGCAGACAGGCTGTGACTGATTTGTTTTGTGAGGCAAAGTCATATCATGACAGACTGATGATCTGATAACTGATCTGATGCAAGAATTAAAAAGTCAGAGATATAAATAGACATTTAGATGATAGATTCCTGTTTCATCATAGCAGTGGGTTTATCAAGGTTTCTTTGAAAATATGAAGTGTGAGCAGTAAATTCATCAGATAAAGTAATCACATTTAAGAATAGAGAATTAACAATGCGCAGGGGTTGGGTTAATTTCTTGTGAAAAGCTTCTTGTGTTATCCATTAATGTCACATGTTCGTGGATTTTCACTGTTCCTAAGAACACTGGACAGATTTCCTCATACTCATGTAAAAACATATTTTGGTGCGCTACCAGGAAAACAGATTATAGCCTGCCTTATATACAGCATACAAAAGCACTCCATTAAAAGTTTAACCTTTTTGTGCTTTACAAAAAGGAGTCAAAATCCACACCCTATAGACACACACAGAGTATAGTATCACTGATTCGTGCCAATCTGTGGAAAATTATTGCTTAATATCAACTGTCACGCTATTGCTATTTACATATCACTGAAACTATCTTTAAAAGGAAGGGCCGGGTTTGTCAGAGTGTAATGCCTCTGGCAAATTTTCAAGAATTACTTTTTTTTTTTGTATTTATCACTTAACAAATTAAACAATCTAAATGTAAATACACTTTGAAGCCAGCTGAAGACATTGCCGCATTTAGACACAATACTGACACAACTTGCTATAAACAGTTCTGTTACTTTTATATTACTCAGAGAGTCTTATGGGCCATGGGTGCCTTTTTCAAATATAATTACATCTTAAGAGATGTAAGCAGGTAGACAGTTTTTACAGTTCAGTTTGACATTATTACAAGTCTTGAGCTCGAAGGTTTTGAAACTACAAGGTGCTTATAATTTGATGCTGATATGTCTGTAAATATCTACTTTTAATAATTATTAGTTTATTACAAAATCAAGGTAACATTGATGCCATTTTAAAATCATCCTCTAAAAAACAAGTGATTAAGTATGTCCTTGAAAACGTTACTCTTTGAAAGAATGACAAAGTGACACTGATTTATGACGTTTTATTGATTTATAGAATAGTTCAACTCAACTCAACTCAACTTCCAGACATTGCACATATGAGAACAATACAATTCATAATTAATTGACGTTAAAAGAGAAAACCTGATAACAGGGGTGTGATGCATTGTTATATACACAGTCATATGAGAGACACAAACGGCAAATGTTACTTGGATTTTCTATTATTTACTATTATGTTTATCTTATTTTATTTTTTGCAATATACAATTTAACAGAATTTATGCAATTTAACAACTAAACATACTAGAAGAATGACAAAGACATGTAAAGATACGGATATAAATGGAAACATTTAGATTTTTTTATCAGTATTATCTGGTCTTCCAGCGTATTACTAAATGTATTCCCTCTATAATATTTCTTTTGTTGCATATCTATGACTGTCCTTTAAAACTGCTCATCAAATTCCAGCTCTCTTCTAGTTGTATTCCAGTTGTGTCTGGTCTGGACCACAAACTTGTTAAATATGTACTTTCAGTGTTCATCCAATAATTACAGTGTGAAACATCAAATTATAAGACTTTGAGATGGGATTCAGGTGAATGTTGACTATTACTCACAAAGGAGTCTGATTACATCACTTGAGTCAGATTTCTTCCCTCTATTTTTATTTATAAGTTAAAATTATGTTTATTCATTGATTTAGTATAGTTGGATATTATGTAGTAAGTTCAGATCTATATGGAGACACGAATATTTATTTTCTTTACAATTAATTTTATTGTATAAGAATAATAATAATTGTTATAATAATAGTACTTTTTGTGATTATAACGAAAATGTTACTACTACTATAGTCTATACTATAAAGCTGCTTTTACAGAAATATTCAACTGTGAAAATGATTAGTGTTTATGCTGTCACACTTCTTTAGTCTTGTGTGTGTGTGTGTGTGTGTATGTAGCCTATGTATGTATATATATATATATTTTTTTTTTTTTTTTTTTTTTTTTTGCTTTTAACGCGTCTGCTGACTTACCGTATGTTTTCAGGCTTTTACTCTGAAGAAGCTGACTAACTTTGAAGATATTTTTCTATCAAATCGCATTGCTTAATTTTCTGTAACCTCGGGATAGTGGAATGAGATCGTGTCGCTCAGGTGAAACATGACTGTTCCCGCGGGCTGAGGCGAAACAAACGGGGAGAGATGCCGAAGCAATGAGGTCACACGACAGATTTCACTCTGACTTGTTGTCACGACTAGTGAAACCTGCGAGGAGGAGGAGGAGGAGGAGGAGGAGGGGAGTGTCTGGCAGAACCGTTCAGCTCGCGGTGAGAGCTGCACCGAGGCTATTCATTATTCAGCGTGACTGACGATATCAGAACACAACAAAACACAACTGCGACGAGTTCGCGCGCGCAGTGGGATATTCAACTTCTGCTCTTATTTAACTTTATTTACTGAAATACTATTGTCTTTTGAGTTTAGATACATTAAGCTAAAAAATGAATCGAATGGGGAGTATGTGCACATTTGATGATATCAGATGGGATGACAGAATGGTATGTACCCTTTTTTCACTACTTATTGTTTAACATAACTAGAAAAACAACAAATATGCATTTTTTGTTGTTGTTTTTTTATCTGCATAGTTTTGCACAGGTGTTGATATCTGAATCAAATATGCACATAAAATGTTTGTGAATATATATGTTATAGCCTATGAATATGAATAAGCACTAGTGAAACTGATTAAAATATCATTAAAATATTTAGTTTTAAGGTAAAATGTTAACAAATGTTGCCAAAGGTTTCTGGGTCGTTTTCTCATCATACTCATAAAAGAGAACTTTGATCCTCTGTAACGTATCTTCCTGGTAAAATATTAAACGCCCTGCGTTGCCGATTGGGAGCTTCTCATTTGTATGGTCCAGTGCTTCATTCATTCAATTATATCGTCAATATGACGTTTGTAAAACCAAATTATCTCAGTTTAAATGTGACACTTTATTAGCAGTATTTACTGTGGCAAGCTGCACTAAACCTCCTTTACCACCCCTTGCCCTTCGCTGTATGCACAACAGATGCTTAATCTGGTTTAATGTCACTTACTTGAAATTTGGTTTCCCTAATAACCTGTAAGAGGCATTTGTGCCAGCAAAGGGGATAGTTAAGCCAAATACCAGCTGTGTCTGTGTCTGTTCAATCAGCACTGTATATAAAAAGTGTTATGCCGAGTTAGATGATTATTAACCTGAGCTTTCCATCCAGGTTGCTGGGCACTGGCAGCCTTGTGCCCTTACTGTTTGTATACCCTCAAAGAATATATGTCAAGCTTTCTGCGTGCAAAGTGGGCAAGAAGGTATAGGAAGTGAGACAAGTCTCAAGTATTTGCTTGATTGTGGAAGGTTTCCTTCCTTCTTTAACATGATGGTCATTCAGACTGATTCAAAAGCCTGACTTGATAATGCACCATATTGTAGCCTGTTTTTCAGCAGCTACTGTTTTTGCATGTTTTTCATTTGCAAATATGAAAACAGGACATAATTTAACAGGAAGCTCTTTAATGGACTTAGGTTAAAGAGCATTTAAGATGCATTCTTTAGAGAGTCACGCACTTACAGATTTACCTCTGAAAGGACTTTTAATGATTTCAAGCAGTTCTAGTAGATGAAGGTGAAAAGAAAAAAGTTGACACTTTTTCACTTTTATACTTTTAAATTGGTTTGGAGAAGAAAAAGCAAAAAAGCTCCCCCTTTTTCGTGTGGAGTTAAAGCCAACAAAAGCAAGTTTAGTCGGATGACCTCAGGTTATGTAAGGCGTTTCCACCTTTTTAAAACTATTTTTTTAAACTGTTGTTCAACCAGCTGTGTCTGTATATTTACTTTCACTCTCCTCCATATACTCCATTTATTTTGCTCATTTACCGCTCCCTTGTTCAATACCTTGTATTTACTCACTCTTTATGTGGCTTCTGTGAAAGTACAAGTTTTGCCTCTCTCATCAAGTTTATATTATGAAGCAGATTGCACTGATAGTCATTAGCCCTCTGTGTGTCTATTCCTGGGGTGATATACAGTATTTACAATACAGTAGTAACAAATATGTACACTATGTGAAAGCTTGGCTTGGTTGAGTTGCCTTGAGGTGACATAGTTCCATAGAATACTGTGGTGAAATTGACTTGTGATTTGTCGTGTCATGACAACGCTGGACGCACTTTTAAGTACACTAATGATTATTAAGACATAAACTCATTTGTTTGTTACTAATTTCATTTTTTTTAATTACCTAGCCTATTTATTTATTTAAATTTTTATTGTTTATTTATTTAAAGCCCCCTCGAGGAAAATGTGATTGTTTTTCTGGTCTCAAAAGATTCAAAAATATAAAAAATGTAATTGAATATTGACAGGAAAACATAAAGCTTTCACTCCGAAGTGTGGAATAAAAGGCCCCTTAATGTGGAACAGAAAGGCCCAAGGGGTATGGCAACCATATGCAGATACTTTTGATAAAGCAAAACATTTATGAACAACATTTAGGTACATATGTCCATTAAAAAAAACTTCAGCAAATTAATTAATTCATTAATATATTGATAAAATTCATTGAATATTGATATAACATAAAACTTCCACCCTCAATTGTGGGATCAAAAATGTTATTTATTTATCTATCCACTCATTCATTCAATGACATTTGGCATTTCATAACCTATTAATATATATTTTTAAAAATCCCAATTCTTTCCTTTCTAATATGATTAATGGTGCCATTATTAATGTTTCAGTTCACTCAGATTCAGTATTGTCTATATACAGTCTCAGGTTACCAGCAGCTATTCAGATTTCTCACGTGTCCTTTACATCTTACCAAGGAAAAAACGCTTGTGTGATTAGCCAAGTCTTTTGTCTGTCTCTTTGAGAGGTCCAGAGGTCTGTATCCAATGACACATTCCACTCAAGGCTCTCAAACAATCCCCCCACTCTTTTTCACCCATCCCTTTCTCTATGTCCTGTCTCTCTCCTGAAGCTCTTCTCTTTCTGTCTCTCTGCTTTGTACCTCACACCTGCATTCAGGTTTCACTCTGACCTGGTTTGATTTCCAGTGAACAATCGCCATTGCACTCCATCTGTTATTAAGCGTCTGTTTGTTTTCTTAATACCCTGGTGCCAACGCCTCTCTGCTTTTTCTATTTCCGTGGTACACAACATATGCAAATCTCACAGAGCTCTTATATAATGTCTAAGTAATGATCATTCCCATCAGCCAGAGACTTTGCATGCATATTTTTATGCATGTTTATATGCGTCCATTTAAAAGAGCGATGGCGTGTTATCTGAGAGTTTTGGTATGTAAAGCTCTGTTGTAATGAATAGCCTGTTGTTCTGATGCCCCGAGCAGAATCCTCACAAACTTCTTTCGAAATAGATTTTTTAATCCTCTCCCATTACAGGCATGAACATTGTTTTCTGCTGGGTGCGTGTCATTTTACAGGTGTGTGTTGTGTGTCTTTGTTGTTCTCTTGGGCTGAGGTGTGGTGTTGAACTTGGCTGATCTCGACTCTCTTGTCTAAATGCTGCTTTGCCTTCTATGGAAACACCCGATGCGCACACAGTCACAGGACGTCCCTGCGGTAGTACCTGTAGATTTACTCAGGTAAATATATTAAGTCATAATTTATTTACTTTGAATTTATCCTAAACCAACTTTTGTTGATTTGCTCGTCATTTTTTGATACTGACAGTTCAGATAACACAACATCGTATTTTTTAATGGACTGAAAGTTCTGTCTAGTCTGTCCGTCTTCTTGATGCAGTGTCATTGTTTTGTCTCATTTATGGGATTACGATAAATGTGTTGTTTTGACCAGGTGGGTTGAGGTGTGGCTGCGTTTTGTCTAGTGATTTAGTAAGTGGTACAATAATAATATATCTTTCCTTACTTGGACAGCTTGCGTTTACAAACTTGCATCAGACTTATGATGTAATCTGTCTTTGTGACATGTAATACAGTGGTGTCTAACTTCTAGCATTACATGGAATGTTCTTGACGAAACATGAACATTACAGAGTGTTCTGCGGTAGTCTGGTGAACTGTATAGCATCATGCTATTGTTAGTTTGTTATATACTGTAGCTGTCTAAAGGTCTTTCACATACAGTAAGTCCCTAAACTCTCAAAAATAAAGGTACAAAAGCCATCTCTGGGGCAGTACCTTTTTAAAAGGTACTAATATGTAACATTTAGGTAATTATATGTGCACTTTAGGTGCTAATATGAACATTTGATGTGCTTATACACACAATGAGAGGTAAATAAGGTACAAAGGTGTAGCTTTTAAAAAGCAGATTTTGTACCTTTTTTCTGAGAGTGTATCTACTTTATAGCATCTTACTGTGATTAAACATCAAATATCATTCTTCAACCATGCAGACGTCCTGTTCCTTTGAGATGGCTGGCTATAAACTAGACCACATATGTTTAGTCTCAGTTTAGAGTTTGATAAAGCTGTAGCCTTCTTCAGTGTCAAACACTGATTTGGAAGTGCTCTATCACTGACAGAGCTATTTCACATACTTGTGTCAGTGCCTGATCAAAGTAAATCTCACAGTTCTGACAGTTTTCTCGCAATTCTGGAAAAGGTCAAAACTGTGAGATAAAAAGTCACTAATACCTTTTATAATTGTTTTATTCCATGGTGAGAACAGGCTTTGATACAAAAGATTTCGAAGTGCATCGTGTATATTCAAAAACAGTCATGGCCAAAAGTATTGGCAGTGACATAAATTTTGTGTTTTGCTTAAGCTGTTGTGGTGTTCATTCACATTGTTTCTAGATTATGTCACTGCCAAAACTTGTAGAAACAATGTGAATGAACACCACCACAGCTGAAGTAGCACATTTTGCAAAACACATAATTTATGTCACTGCCAATACTTTTGGCCACGACTGTACATTTTTATAGATTTCAACTCAGAATTGCGAGACATAAACACACAATTATGAGATATAAACTTAGAATTGTGAGATATAAACACAATTATGAGATATAAACTCAGAATTGCGAGACATACACACACAATTATGAGATATAAACTTAGAATTGTGAGATATAAACTCAATTTTATTACCTCCAGACCAATAAAACAACTTTTAAATAAAGATCTTGAAAATATTGTTAAATATTATTACATATAATTTAGCTAAAGTACTAAAAATAATGCATGACATATTATGTCTTCTCTATATTATTATTATTATATAGCGATTTATTTTATAGTATGAAAGCAAATATTTTTTTCGCACATGCCACAGATGCTGCATTTTTTGTCAATAGAAGTATACTTGATTACTTAATCACATAATGTTATATAATGTAATTTGCACTTCAATAGTCTTATTATTACTTATTACTATATGATCACAGGTATGATATAGTAATTGGTAATAATAATAATTTGCAGTATTTTTATGAACTCACTGCAACTTCTCTATTTGTACATGATGTCAGTTTCATTGTAACAGTCCTCTTCCATTATACCCCATTATCACTGTACACGTCACCTCTTTTTATATTCCTTATTAATTGCACTAAACCGATGTCTTGGCTTCTATACCCACATTATTTGCACCCTAATATTACTAAAATAATAACTGCACCAATGACAGTAATTATGAATCACATGTAATCTAATACAGTGTGACTGGAATATGTCTCATGTGAATGTGTAATGTCCTCTGTCACCTTGGCTCTGACTTTTTAGACTCTTGATCTTCACCCTAGTAATGACCAGGTCAAGCATTTTCACAGTCGGTCTGGACCTGTCTCACACATATTTAATAAACATGTCACAGTTTGTGCACGCTGTCTGCCACACGCTCACTTTTAGGACCTCCCGTCCCACTGTGACTCACACAGACTACTTTTAGAGCCAGCAGAATGTTCTGGATAAGCATGGAGACGCACACACACACACACACACACATTTATCCAGCCATCTGTGGTTGGTTTAATTTGTCTTCATCGTCACTGTTTTACATATTTCACCAGATTATGTTCTTGAATACCATTTACAGTTATTCTGTTAGGTTCATTTCAGTTTCTCTTAATTTGGTCATGTGGATGTTATCTTGTGTTGTGCAAGAGTGTTTCCTCATTTGTTTGTGTCATTGGCAAAGCTTTATAGTCTGTGCTTTGTCTCTTCCTGTGTCCAGCAGACGTAGTTTATGTTGTTGGTGGGTGTCCCGGTTGCTATGGTGATATTCCGTTCTGCACTGGAGACTGGAGAGCATTGTTCCGTTTAGATTTGTGGCATCCCGCCTCCATCTTTGTAACGATTTAAATTTACATTCAAATACAAAGTTTTGGCAAAGCCTGCAAGGCTCAAGAATTTTCCAGAAGCTGAGGAACAAATCAAATCAGACTTTGTATATCCTAGAGACTGTACTGTAAATTCCTTTCGCTTTCGCTTTTTTTCTTTCACATTGAGTAACCACAGACCTTCATGCCAATCTTTAATGGGCCATTGCTCTCCTGTCAGTCTCTCTCTCTCTCAGTCTCATTACTCAGTTTCTCCTCCCCACATGTTCCCCTCATTCATACAGCTCCCACCCTTTTGCTTTCTATAACGGTCTCTTTGTTGCATCCCTCACTCACATTTGTGCTTCTCTTCATGACTTTATTCAGAACGGGCACAGAACGATCAGACTGACTCTCCAGGAGCAGAACCGGCAACAGCCGCCCACCACAGATAAGGTAAATGTCTGTTTATTTCCATTTTACACATAGTGAAGTAGAGATGATTTGGTAGATGATCTAGTCTTGACATTTTCAGATGTCACATTCTGAATCAAGCTCTTGATTCAATGTTTTTAAGCATTTATGGACCATTTCAAAATATTTTTGACTGAGTTCAGTGTTTCTGACCCTGAGAAGGTTTTAGAAGAATGAAAAAGTGTCTATTTAAAGAATTATTGAGCCTGACCTAACTATATGTTCAATGTGTATTAATATTTATATTATTGATATTAACGTTTATTTATATCAGTGACTGTCTGCATAAACTGCTTAGTCATCTAATTGTAAAGACTGATCATAACTTTTTAAGTCAGTTACATAAAAAGGTAGATTGGTCTAATCTGAATCTGAAATTAAGATTTACCCATTTGCTAACTGCTTGCTGGTCAGACTAGTTGTTAAAGCACATACAGTGGCTATGTTCGTGAAATGGCCCCTGATACAATTTAGCATGTTTTAATGGTTTGTTGTTGTGTATTATATGATAATGCTTGCTTATTTTTACTGTTGGTTATGGGCTGATTATTTCTGGTTATGCTGTGATAGTGATTCTGTAGAATCAGTTCAGATTAACTTGAGTGGAATTACCCCCACCCCACACATTCTCTTTGGTCCGTTTGCTCTGTCTGTCTGCCAAATCTCTATAAACACAAGGAACATGTGCCTGTGTTCCAGGGGACGTTCTTGTAGGACCAGAGGCTCATTGTTTCAGATTCCAGAAATTGTATAACTTTTCATGTCCCTTTTCCCACATCTGCGCCCATTCCTGCTCTTTAGGGGTTTCCTGCTTCTCTTTGTGTGTTAGTGTTATTTATACCTTGTGTTTAGAAAGGGGTTTTTGTTTTCTGCAAGGAGATGCAGATGTAAAGGTTGATTCTGAGAATATTAGATTGGTATGAGTTCAGTTCTTATTTGGAAATATAGATGAATCATCTTAAATGTGTTTGCCGTATTTTAGATTATGTAAATTCTAGAAAATTAGAACATCATACTACTTTAATAGGTAGAAGTCTGATCAAGCCTCTAGATGTTGCATGACATAAAAGTACAGTTAATAACATATTTAGATACTATGCATACAATGGGGTTTTAATATGTATTTTTTAATATGTATATCTCATTCCAGCCAGTTGGCAGAGCGTTTGCTTTGGTACAACCGACTTATGACCGGCAGCCATTGAAGTCTGATCTGATCAAGCAGTCTGAGGACCAGGGTGAGGTCATCAAGGTGGGTCTGTCTTTAACTCTGAATGATAGATCAGTTACATCTGGAAGTTTGAGCTTTAATTAAAAATAATAATGAGGTCTGATTCTGAGTAACTGGATTTGTTATTCTACCTAAACTAGGCTAGGCACTAGACTAATTCATAAAATTATTATACATTTAATTCAGGCATAATTCATGTTAAAATTAGTGATGTCAATGCTTATGTGCTTATGTTTTTTAAATCTTTGGGTTTGCTTGTCAGGTATATCTAGAAGACCGCAAAGAGGCACAAGCCAGACACCAACAGAGTCTAAAGATGCTCTCAGAGGAAGTTTCACAAATACAGGAGGTCAGAGCAAAAATCCTCGGTATCATTTCCCACTCTTATATGTTTGGATGTTTTCAGAACATGTGCATTAATAGTGTTGTACTGTGTGCAGGTGAGATATTGTCTAAAAAACCTCAGAGAGCAGATGGCAGCTAAAAGTCACAGGACCGAACATAAGGTGAGACAAAACAACACATCAATCTGCATATATACTTCTTTTAAGCTATATTAATCATAAAATGTTAACTAACTCTCCTTTTCTCACCCTCAGCTGGTGTTATCTGGTCCAAGAAAAGTTAATGGCACTCATTCAGCACTAACACAGGCCCTAAATGGTTTAGAGAGACAGGTGAGCCATTGATGTGCACTGTTGCTTTGCGCACACACACACACACACACACACACACACACACACACACGTGCAGGTTATCAGTCAAACACTAATAATTAAATGAACTAATAATTTTTGAAACTGTTAAATTTAATCTTTAGCAAATATCTAAATAAACATTTTTCACCTTTATAGTGATGCCTAAATTAATTATTTGCATTTAAAATGATTGATTTTAGCATTTAGTGTTTTGTTTTTCATTTATTTAGACAAAATAGTGTACTAAATTCCCCTATCTCTATCTTTATATGAACTTTTCTGTCATCAAAAACTAAAAAAACAAAAATTTACTAAAATTGTTTAAAAAATACAATTTTGTGTATCCCTAATTTTAATACCAACAAAAATATTTTCTATTCCCTTAAACCCAAACCTAACCCTCACAAAAAAACTGCTGATATTATTAGATTTAAAGTAAAACATAATTTATGAGCCATTCCAATAGTGAAGAGCACTTCAGATGTTCTACTAATGTCTAATTGAAATGACCAGCATGCTTCAATGCAGTCACCATTATATAATGTGCCGTGTAAAAAAATCTGTATCCTTTGGGTGTTAATTGTTTTTTATCACTTAGGTAATTGCTTATTCACACCTACATTACGAATCTCAACAATCTGTTAGCACACAACACATAAACAAACCCGCAGTGATCAACACCCATTAGTATTTACAGTATGTCATCCAGCAGATAGTGAGGAATTAATCACCCAGGAAACCACACAAAAACGCACAGCTCAGGAAACACGTTAAGCCACCTGCAATAATTATCCATGGTTCTTTATAATCAACAGTATTTGTTCAACAGGTTTTAACATTTCTCACATTCTTCAAATTCTTATCTTTTGTTGTTCGGTGAAACCAAATGCGGCGGCAGCATATTTATTTTTTCAGATTGAATAGTGCGGATTAGCCTCCCAATGGGATGTGTGCATCTGGATAGTTTGAGCAGGAGAACGAGTGGAAAAGCTGAGCTATGACAGCGTACATCAGTATTGTACTGTCAGAACACACACCCTGTTGACGCATGTAAAGAGAAGGTCCCTCCCACTTTCTGTCAAACTTACATTGTCCTCTGGCTCTCACACACGTCTATAAATAACTGCTGGGAGAGATGTGGGCGTGTTTCAATGGACACAATTTGTAAGGACATATATTTTGTTTGTGTGACTGTGGGATAGGGACTTGGTTTATAATTGAGTACGGTTTGCTCTTATTTTTTATTGCTTGAACCACTATGTTGCATAACTAATTCAAGACACATGTAAGAAGTACATGAACACACATACAAATTTGACAGTAACCAAACAAATTCCAGATTCTTTTCATGAATGTTTTGTCACTCTATTCTCTCTCAGGATAGTGTGGATGAGCAAGAAAAAGAGAAGATGAGGGAGGCCAGTAAGCGTCTGTATGCTCAACTCCAAGAGGCCGAGAAGAAACACCAGGAGGAGAGAGAAAAACTGCTGGTTAGTCACTTAGCATGCTCTTTTTGCCAACTGTTTCTTTCTCAACATGCAAGGATCCTGCTGAGAGCATTCAAAGGAACCTTTGTTAGATGGTCTTGACAGGTGAGTTGTACTAATGCAGTGGCAGATAATCCTGATGGCCAACTGGGTCAGATCCAGGTTGGGAAAGAACAGTGTGTGGGTGAGATCTCCGGTGAGATCGCACATTCTTTCATGATGATGTGGAGTTTTGTAATCGGCTACTGCTTGCATCTTATACGTCAAGGATTTCAGTGTTAAGCAAACAGCTGATGTCAAAATGATACAGTAAAAAATTTAACAGCTTGAAACTTTGAATCATTTTTAACTTCCTGAAACTCTCTCTGTTGTACAAATGTACAGTAGGTGTCTCGACAAGTTGTTTTAAATTAAATGCATTTAAGCCGATAGGGTGATGCTAACCACATAAATAAATAAATAAATCTTCAATTTTTAATAAAAAATATTTAGAAATATATTTGACAATTAGGAACATTTTTTCTAACATTAAATAAGACATGAGTAATTGTAAATACAGGTGCATCTCAATAAATTAGAATGTCGTGGAAAAGTTCATTTATTTCAGTAATTCAACTCAAATTGTGAAACTCGTGTATTAAATAAATTCAATGCACAAAGCCACAAACATTCATTGCCAAAGAAGCTGGCTGTTCACAGAGTGCTGTATCCAAGCATGTTCACAGAAAGTTGAGTGGAAGGAAAAAGTGTGGAAGAAAAAGATGCACAACCAACCGAGAGAACCGCAGCCTTATGAGGATTGTCAAGCAAAATCGATTCAAGAATTTGAGTGAACTTCACAAGGAATGGACTGAGGCTGGGGTCAAGGCATCAAGAGCCACCACACACAGAGGTGTCAAGGAATTTGGCTACAGTTGTCGTATTCCTCTTGTTAAGCCACTCCTGAACCACAGACAACGTCAGAGGCGTCTTACCTGGGCTAAGGAGAAGAAGAACTGGACTGTTGCCCAGTAGTCCAAAGTCCTCCATGGTGTTGGTGTGCTTGACTGGCCAGCAAACTCACCAGACCTGAACCCCATAGAGAATCTATGGGACACTGTCAAGAGGAAAATGAGAAACAAGAGACCAAAAAATGCAGATGAGCTTAAGGCCATACCACCTCAGCAGTGCCACAAACTGATCACCTCCATGCCACGCCGAATTCAGGCAGTAATTAAAGCAAAAGGAGCCCCTACCAAGTATTGAGTACATGTACAGTAAATGAACATATTTTTCAAAAGGCCAACAATTCACAAAAAAATTGTTTTTATTGGTCTTATGAAGTATTCTAATTTGATGAAATAGTGAATTGGTGGGTTTTTGTTGAACGTGAGCCAAAATCATCACAATTAAAAGAACCAAAGACTTAAACTACTTCAGTCTGTGTGCATTGCATTTATTTAATACACGAGTTTCACAATTTGAGTTGAATTACTGAAATAAATGAACTTTTACACAACATTCTAATTTATTGAGATGCACCTGTATATAAGGACATATATTTAATAATAAACTGCATTGAGTTTTTTAAGCTGTGACTTATGGACATTGGATAATTTTCCTGAGATAAAAGTTAAGTGGCAAATTGTTATAAGGTGTTTTTATTGGAGCCTTCCCATAACAAGTATGAGACTGTTTATCAGAGCCAGTGGTCAAATTTTCAACGGTCAAAGTTTAGGGCTCATTGTACAAAAAATAGTTGACCACAGAATCCTGCGACTGATTTACCAGTCAGAATCGAATATTGCAGAAAGCTGTGTAATAGTTAAACACAAATGTGTCTTTTGTGCCTTGTGATTTAATTATTTTTCTCTGTTCGTGTTGTCGTAGGCAGAGGCACAGCAGTATAAGCAGCAATTATCTGAGCAGAGCGAGTATCTGAAGAGGGTTCAGCAGAGCAAAGAGCAGCAAGATCAGCAGATCGAAGACCTGAGACGTCTCATGGGCGGCATGGAGCAGGAGAGCTCTACCCTCAGAGACCAACTCATGACCAGAGAAGCCGAACTCCTGCAGCTGCGCGAACTGAGGGAGGAGGGCCATGCAGGGAGGGAGAGGTAGGGGGCAAGATAAATCTTACTGATTTTGTCACATTATGTTGCCTTTTTTAACTTTATGCATCATTTGGGTGTTGCTGTAAACATGTTGCTTAATTATGTAACAGGTTAGAAGAGGTGGAAAAGGAAAACGCAATTCTGAAAGAGAAGATTCATCACTTGGATGACATGCTCAAGAGTCAACAGAGAAAACTACGGCAAATGATTGAACAGGTACATGTCCATGCACACAAACGCTGACTCTCATACAAACTTTTGTCATGGTAGGTTCACTTACTTACTCAAGCTTTCCATCCTTGTGTCGTCTAGCTTCAGAACTCGCGAATGGTGATTCAGGAGAGAGACAGAGTGATCAGAGAGCTGGAGGAAAAGGTGGCCATGCTGGAGGCAGAGGTCAGTCCACAGGATATAATCAAACATCTAGTGGGGATTCACGATTCTAAATGATTTCGGTTCTAGTTCAGATTTCTCTGAATGATTATGTTCCTTAATGGGTCCATAAATTATTATTTTACTGCAGTAATTTATTTTAGAAATAATAAACACATTTAAAATAATAATTGCAAAAGGTGTGGCTTTTCACAGTTCAAACTGATAATTTTCTCTTAACTACACTGAAAAAACTTTGATGTAAGAGAGACTGACTCTTTAGAGTCCTTTATTCAGGAATTGGACTACAGTGGTTGTGCTGCATGTTTTTGATTCACTAAAAGGAACCAACTAATTGTATGGCGTCATTGAGATTTGATATTTTAAAGCATGGAACCAGTTCTAAAAAATAATCAGTTCTTGGTTCCTAACCTTAGTTATAATTATTTTCTATATCATGTTATCATCATTTCATGAATTAGTGCTGAAAACGCACACAGATGTTTCTTTTTAAATAAAATTCCTTTTACTACATACAAAAGCGATTAGTGTGAGATCACTGTGATCTCATGAATGTTTCCTGACGTCTGACCTTTGTGAATGTGCTTTGCTTACAGAACAAACAAATGCATGATCAGATGGATTCCTACCTTGGGAGTCAAAGGTCAAACTCATCCCTGCCATCAGACGGCAATCTGAATGATTATGTTCCTTAATGGGTCCATAAATTATTATTTTACTGCAGTAATTTATTTTAGAAATAATAAACACATTTAAAATAATAATTGCAAAAGGTGTGGCTTTTCACAGTTCAAACTGATAATTTTCTCTTAACTACACTGAAAAAACTTTGATGTAAGAGAGACTGACTCTTTAGAGTCCTTTATTCAGGAATTGGACTACAGTGGTTGTGCTGCATGTTTTTGATTCACTAAAAGGAACCAACTAATTGTATGGCGTCATTGAGTTTTGATATTTGAAAGCATGGAACCAGTTCTAAAAAATAATCAGTTCTTGGTTCCTAACCTTAGTTATAATTATTTTCTATATCATGTTATCATCATTTCATGAATTACTGCTGAAAACGCACACAGATGTTTCTTTTTAAATAAAATTCCTTTTACTACATACAAAAGCGATTAGTGTGAGATCACTGTGATCTCATGAATGTTTCCTGACGTCTGACCTTTGTGAATGTGCTTTGCTTACAGAACAAACAAATGCATGATCAGATGGATTACTACCTTGGGAGTCAAAGGTCAAACTCATACCTGCCATCAGACGGCAATGCGCAGATTGTCTACAGGTAGGACATGCAAATGATCCCGATAGCTACACGCAATTTTTTTATGCAAATGGTCACATATGCTTGATAACGGACATACAAGCACACACATTCAAATTCATGTGTCTTCTCCACAGCAAACCTCTGAGACCATCCACCCAGACCAACAAGAGCCTGCCCTTCATCAAGGTCATTGAAATTAAATCATGAACCTTACCACAACAACATCCTGCGACAGCTGCACCATCCTCCCATACACAGTAAAGGAGAATACTAGCAACATCACAGACCTTCACCAAATGACATTGCTATTGCTTTAATGTCTGAAGGCCTTTTCTGCAAGAATACTTCTAATAGCGCAGAGGTCTGTTACTGGTATTGCCATCATTACATACTCTAACTGAGTTATCGATATAGATTTGACAGAACAGGGACTGTTAAAGTGAACATATCCATTTATATGAAGACAAATGAAGAACTCATCTTTTCATTATTGTGAGATTTGTGAAGGGCTTCTAGATGGATTCTGGTGTATTTTGGCATTTATTTGAGGCTGGTCCTCTGAAGACCGTCTTTCACCCAACGTTACTAGACAGATTGTGATGCTAAACACCCTCATTGAGCTCTCGTTATCTCTCGTAATCTCCTTTGGTATTAGCTCGGCTAAACTTTAGTGGGTTTCTGAGTTCACCGAAATCACAGGTGAAAATCTGTTAAAATTATAGAGACAATGGATGGGAAGAACATTTTTATTTAATTTTAAAATGACACAAGTTTGTGAATTAAAAGATGAAGGATTTTAGTATCTTAATTGTATCTATTTGTATCCAAATTAAGGCAGGAGATTGAGATGAGATTTTTGCAATCATTCAGCCCCCATTTCACAGTGAGTCGAGTTCATCCTGAAACAAAAAACTGCAACAAATATTTATTCTTGATTTAAATGCTTTTCTCAACCAAAGGGATACAGCAGGGAGAATCCAATGACTCACCTTCTATGAAAAACAAAGACGCCTTGTGAATGTTTCATAAGTTTGAAAGAATGTCACACTTGTCCTCCACTGAGCCAGACCAGTTCAGGCCAGTAGGGCACAGCGTGAGCTGTTATCCAGTCCAGCCACTGCAGTACAATCTACAGTTACTCAGTTAGCCATTTCCAACATTCAGTAAACTGGTTTTATAACACGTAGTTAGAGAAGTGATGTGATTGGCCAGAGCACCTGCCCACCTCAAAGTAATGTCATGTGAACTGTTAATAATACCACAACAGAGATTATTTATACTGCATTAATTTAATTCTGCATTTCATAACCATGTTTATCCACCTTCACATTTGAAGATAGTGTGTATATTTTCTCTTTGTGTGAACTTGAACCTTATGTGAATTTCTTAGACAGGCTTCATATTAGCATGTAACACCCTTTATTATTTTTTTAATAATAATATTTTTGTAGTAAAAACGAGTGGTTTGCAATGCTTGAATTAATGGCATCTTGTATATTATATTTAAATAAATTAGTTTCATGAATGTTGTTGTTGTTGTCTTGCCTTTTCTGTGTCTGCAAAGGAATGTGGTTTATGGTTATATGGTTATGGCATCTTAAAAACAATTAAATATATATCCTATCAAAATTGTATGATATGGAGAGGTACCATGGAATCTGACCTCCGGTGTAAACACAACAGGGTTATTTTATTCCCCTCACATTACTTGCCCCCGTATTTCATCTTCAAGTTGTTTGAGGGTGACAATTGCCTTTAATGCAATTATGCATTTAATTAATCAAAAGTGATAGTAAATCAATTTAAAACGTTACAAAGTATTACAATGCTACGTTCTATTTCACATAAACACTGTTCTTTTGAACTTTTTACTTATCAAATAATTTTGGGGGGAAAATTTTCATATATGAAGCAGTTTTAAACTTTGATAATATGAAATGTTTGAGCACCATATCAGCATGTTAGAATGATTTCTGAAGAATTGTGCGACACTAAAGACTGGAGTAATAACTGTTGAAAAGACAGCTTTGCATCACAGGAATAAAATACATTTGTGACTCTGGACCACAAAACCAGTCTCAAATCGCTGGGGTATATTTGTAGCAATCGCCAAAAATACATTGTATGGGTCAAAATTATTTATTTTTCTTTTATGCCAAAAATCATTAGGATATGAAGTAAAGATCATGTTCCATTAAAATATTTTGTAAATATATTAAAACTTACATTTTCATTAGTAATATGCATTGCTATGCATCTGTAAATTTTTAAAAAGGCGACTTTCTCAATATTTACATTTTTTTGCACCCTCAGATTCCAGATTTTAAACAAATAAATTCAGCCTTGGTGAGCCTAACTGAGATCCTCAGAAGCACTTGATAACTCCAGAGAGGTTTGCTGGAGCAGGGTTAGAACTGAATGGAATTGAACCGGTAGGTAGATCTCCGGCAACAGAGCTGGATCGGGCAGCCCTGGATTGCATACCCAACCAGTGACGTCTTGTTAGTGAAGACCCCCACTGGCCGAGAGGTGCAGGTACAGATGATGCAGACACTTCATTAGATCTGATAAGACTTTAGAATACAGTGAAAGTCAATATAAAGTCTCTTATAGCTGTCTACCACATTACCATGACAACCATATCAATTCATGCCTCAAACCACAATCTTCCTCATATACACATATTTACATGAACTAATTCACAAATTAAAATTGCACTTAAAAAAGAAATAAGGGCAATCATCTAATGATCAACAGCACAGAAATAAATACCTCTCCCAAATTCTATTATTCTATTCTCATGGATGTGGCACAGGATCTTATTTGGAAACCTCAAGTTGAAGTAGTCTTAGTATAAAACTGGTGTAAGGGTAAGGGATAGTTCACCCAAAAATAAACCAAACCGTTGACAGTCGCCATTAACTTCCATAGAATTTTTTTCCATACTATGGAAGCCACTGGCTACCATCAACTGTTTTGTTACCAACATTCAAAATATCTTCTTTTGTTTGGAACAAGTGAAGGGTGCTTAAAAATGATGGAATTTTCATTTTTGGGTGATCTATCCTTTTAATGTCCATTCAGCTGATTTTAATCCACGTGTTTTTGCCAGAAAAGCCAAGCCAGTTAAAATCTTATCATCTCAGCTAAAGGGTGCTTTGTTGGTGCTCTTTGGACAATAAAGATATAAACATTACACTCCCTATTCACATTAAAAAGCCATTCTCGCAAATAAAAGCTGGTAAACAGTGGCTTTTAACCATCAGAAAACATTAAAACTACAAACATAACATTCTTGCATTGCTCTCAAAGAAGTTGCATTGACATTTATCCGACAGATTTTGTCATATATTAAGTCATTCTCACATTCTCGATGTGATTTGAGGCCATTTTACTGCATCTCCCACCGTTTTCATTTCTACATAAAGGATTTTCCAGTGAGCAATGAACACTTCTGTATCACAGTCTTTGAGGTGTATTTACACAGTTCTTCAAACAGGTTTCATTCTCTAAAGTGTGCTTTCTAGCGTATTATAGTTGTCTTTAAAGTTTTTGAGCTCCAGGAAGTGTTTGGGCCTCTTGCTGCGCTGTCCGGTAGACGGCAGGTACGTGACCTGAATGGTAGAGGCAGACGAAGGGCCGGGAGAGCTGGTCAGATCTTTAGCTGCTGACTGGTGCTGCTGGTTTAGACTGGTGGTGCTGGAGTGGGTCTTTACACTGTGGAGAAATGAGGAAGAACGGAGTGAGAAGAGTGATAATTTGAGAGATAAACAGCAAAAATTGGACAGCAGCACTTACAGAGCAGCCAGTTCAGCCAGATCGTCCTTATACTTCACAAACTCTGCCTCACCAAACACCTACAGGAAAGAAAACACAAGCTTCTTATATATGTCCTGCAGCGCATCCTGCTGTACATTAGTATTTAACACACGTCTGCACTCTCGGACTGACCCCTGTCCCATGGCGAGCGTTGTCGTAGCCCTCCAGTAAGCGATCTATTAGTGAACTGTGATTTGACTTGAACAGAGAGTGAGAGTTTCGCAGGTCCTGCAGCCAGTTCCTGTAGCGGCGGCCGGTCAGAGCGCTGGCACTGCAACACAACTCACGAGACGGGATATCTACAGGCGGGACAAAGCCAGATCACATCAGATCAGGCTAGACCTGAGTGCATGTAAGTTTTCCATTTCAAAAGTTCGAACAGGTGAAACATAATAATATAAATATAAAATGTAATATATTTTGTGTAACACTACATATTCATAAGTTAACATTAAATATGTTCTCATATATATATACATATATATATATATATATATATATAAAGATATGACTAAATGATTATAAATATAATGTACACTACTATTCAAACATTTTGAAAGCATCACAACTGTTTTCAGCACAGATAATAAGAAATGTTTCTTGAGCAGCAAATCAGCATATTAAAATGATTTCTGAAGGATCATGTGACACTGAAGACTGGAGTAATAATGGCTGCTGCTGAAAATTCAGCTTTGCCATAAGAATAAATAATATTTTTAAATATATTAAAATAGAAAAGATTTACTTTAAACTGTAATAATATTTCAAAATATTACTGTTTTTACTCTATTTTTGATCAAATAAATGCAGCCTTGCTGAGCATAAAATACTTCTTGCAGTGAAATGTGTACTATAAACGTTTTAAAAAAAAGTTTTTGTTAACGGAAAAGAAAAAATCAGCTAAAATGTATTTTAATGACTCGAAAACTGAATGAAAGCAAATAAAAATGGTCAAAAAATGAATTTTAGTTTTTGATAACACAGCATATTATAAATCTTGAAAGTTAAGCATTAGAATGCACACAGGCAGAAGGAGGTCTCACCGGAGTCTCTGATAGCATCTAACGCTTGCATTCTGAAGAGATAATTATAACAACCTGCACAAACACAAACACAAATCCAGGCGTAAGTGTTCACATCTGCAACAGTGTTAACGCAGAGAACTGCTATGGCCTTCTCACCATTCTGGCCTTGATGCTTCAGGCGATCGTCATCTTTAGAGAGTAGATGTGGCTCATAACGAATGTCGTTCACTTTTGATAAACGGGAATCGATCTCCTCTCTCAACTCCTGTGAAAGATGCAGCCTTGCTTCAGTGCATTACAAACTATAGTTATATCCAACAAAAACACATCATAAAGGTAATATAAACGAAAGAGAGGCCAGTTTTATTGTTAATTCAATGCAAATTAGATGCATATATTGGACTCTACACAAAGGTAAAGCCTGAAATGCATCATAAAGACTTTGAATAGTCTTTATGATGACTATTCCCCCCCAAATAACTTAGTTGCTGTTGCTACAATAAACAGGACTGTGACAAGTAAGTTCTCAGAGGAATGTATAAAATCAAATGTCATCTACAAAGACACAAACGATATTTTGGATTTAGGAGGAGCTGTTGATACTTTTGGTGCGTTGTGACCCAGCGGGACGTGCGGTCCTCTGCGAGATTTCATAGCGAAGCGCATAATCTGCCTTTTCACAAAGATGAACAACAGCACAAACACCTGCAGAATGACAGACGAGATCATTCAACACATCACACGCTCAAATCCCGTTCTGACACTGCCTGCTTGATTTTAGCTGGTATTCTCAGCTGACAGAGGATCAAAAGTTAGTGAGCTGCCTATATATGCAGTATTTTTTAGGCATCATTGGTGCCATAAAGGAAGCTTTCTGGATGGGCAGCTCACTGGGTTTTGACCAACTCACAGCTTTAATGCTGTTGTTGTTATTATTATTATTATTAAACAAAGCATTAAAGAATTCAGACTACATGTTCAAAAATGTAATTATTATACAAATACTATGCAGTTTGGTACTTACCAAGCTGCCGTAGGTCATAACAAGCACAACATTTACACCGGAAAGAGTGTTTCCATCTGCCATTGTGAGATTTTAGTTAAATGGTCACGAAAGGATGATATCGGTCGATTTTAGTGGTCAGTGGTCAAATTTAGCTCGTTATTATTCGGATTGACAGCAGCATTTTCAGGAGAGCTTTTGTTGACAGCTCTTGTGGTCTCTTCGTCGCTTGTTTTGCAAGAAAAACGCCTGTCTACGCGTATGTCACGCCACCTTGTGGTTTGGCATAAATAACGCAGCAGCACGATCGTCGTCTTCTTCGTCTTCTTTAAAGTTTTATGGCGGTTTAACGCAACATCAGTTCAGGGTTTGTCAATAATGCCCAATGGGCCCAAAGATATGCACAGGTCATTTAAAGTTTAGCAAAATAAACGTGTGCAAATTGTTCATAAAACCATTATTGCATGCATGTCAAATTAAACTACAATATGCCACCATTGCTGATATACATTACAACAGCAAACAAGTAGGCCTATATATGCTCCTTATCAGATAAATGTGTTCCTTTTTTAAAGAAAATACTTTTCCCCCTTTTGACCACATGACGATGCCTTTCACATTCCATCATCCTATTTTAAGAGAGTTACTCATACAGAAGTGGCATATAGGGTATATAAATGTTCACCAATACCACTGTGTCTGTTGTTCCAAACCACAATGCTTTCTTGTCATCTTTTTCTCTGTGTTAGATTATAGCTCTCTATAGGCGCTCACAATTTTCTTTAGATTGTACTGACAGCCAACAGGAGAAACCTTCTTACAATATAGAAAAAGCTGGAACATTCCCTAGAGGGTTTTCAAAAACATACTTTGATCCAAAGCAAGAACCCTCTACCAACAGAGAGAACAGAAATTATCAAAGGGACAATTCCTCTGGACTAAGTTTTTCAGTGTCATCAAAGCCTAAATGGAGTACAGAAATGTCCTCTGTCAAAAAAGCTCAGTCACTTCTGCCTGATGACAATGACGAGACAAGCAGAACGTGGTTTACAGGGTCTACAAAGTATTGTAGTCAGTCCTTAGAAAGGACCAGGAGTAGACTGTCAGCAACTGCTCAATGCAATGCTCGCAGGAACCAGCCTGACAGTTCAAGCATCTCCGGCCAGGGTGTCAAACACTTGTTAACCACTTCCGGAGGAATCAAGGAGGAAATTGGGGAAGATAAACACCCACTGGCCTCAAAAGGAGAAGCACACAATGAAATCCATAAAGAGGAAGAGAAAGATCATGTCTTCATGGTTAAAACTGCAGGAAGGAGAGGAGATGGTGTTCTAGAAAAGTCGCGTTTACCATCCTCAGATTCTGTGAAGAATACAATCAGCATGTTTGAATCTTTGGCTCAACAAAGCAAAAGCACACCAGAGATTCTTTACACCAGGAGGACATTATCTGTACCAGAGCCCTCCAAGCCTGCAGCTCCATTGAAGAAGAGTGTTTCGGGAAAAAATCTACATTTTGGAAGGGTTGTGGGGAACACAGAAAGCCTAAGAACAAATATCTTTGGCAAAAGCGATTCTAATGAGGAGACTGAAGGAACTGTTGACCTAAGTAGAACTCCTCATTCAAATTCCACAGTCAAAGTAAGACCAACATTAGAACAACATCAAGAGACATACAAAAAGAGTCTTGAGCTTGCTCCAGCATTAAAACAAATGAATGAACCAAGAACTGACCAAGTTATCAGCATGAGGGATGAAGATGAAAGGAGGACTGTGAATAAAAAACACATAGATGAACCAGATTCTACCATCAATGCTCACTCAGGGCTCAGAAACATAGGGGCAGTGGAAGAAAAAGCAAGAATCCCATCAATCTCTCAACAGTCAAATGTCAAAAGTTTACAAAAGCAAAAGTCAATTAATGTAAAAATAGTTGATGATGATGAAAACACGCCAACTAACTCACCTGATGGAGCCCCTCTCACAGTTAACATTCAAAAGCAGAGTAGCCCTGGAGCCGTAACAGTCAATGGTAACCATCCCAAAGTGCTGCCCAATCATCCTCAAAGTTCTACTCATATCCAGACAATATATTCCTCACTCAATAACTCTAATAATAACAACTATGAAACAACAAGGAAGGATTTGACCCCAATGACTACTAGCATGGCCAGGTGGAGCTCTGATGAAGAAGATGATGATGAGGAAACAGACACCGAAGGAGACTCTGACTCAGGAGAGTCATCTGTGACCATCACAAGCACCATGAGCCAATCAGAACGCAAAAGTTTCTCTCTAAGGTAATTAATATGAAAAAAGGGGTATAATTGATTCAAATTGATATTAAAAAGTTATTTAGATTCAAAAGGAGAGTCGGCTTATTTCACATGCACAAACTACCAGGTTACCCAGTTTAAACACCTTGCCTTTCTTTTTCTTTTCTTTTTTTATTTCTATATCCACTTTACGTAACCACTATTCTCTTTCTACATGTTAACCTATTAGTTTTGTGGAACTATGTAATTATGGTGGAGTGGACTATAAACCATCAGATGGATGTTTGTCAGAGGATGATGAAGTTTCGCCATACACACGCTCTGCGTCCTTGAGCTCAGACATCTCAGCCTTCTCTTCTGTGACTCTGCTGAGCACCGATGAACTGGATCACTTAATAGATGATGTCAGGGGCTTGGAAGATGACACCCTGCAGGTACAACAAGTGATGTACATATGTTTTTTAATGTCTAAAAGCCATAATTTGACAATGAAATACACTTAAAGTTATATGCCATTTAAATTTTGTTATAAAATAAATATACAAAGACAATTATAGATTGATATGTGCATGTTAATTAAAAAAATAACTATTTCCTTTTGCTATTATAACTTTTACGTCTGACTTATGACAGAAATATGAAGATGTGCAAGTAGTTGTGTTACACAAGGAAAAAGGGAGTGGCTTAGGATTTACCTTGGCAGGTGGTGTGGATCAGAATAAACCAGTCACAGTGAGTATCACTGAATGCTGTAACGCACAAACATGACTAATAGGAACAGATACAGATGGTCAAATGAGTCCGATACAAAAAGCAGCAAATACTGTGAAGAGATTACGCCAACCCTTGAGTGGACTTCAGATGAAGCTGACTCTGAATAAACATACAAAACGGCTACATTTTCCTTGCATTGTAATCAACAGGATCACATCATGTAACCATTGCTTTAATTTGTTCATTGTTTCTGTATATATTTAAGCTGACCACATTAATCCTCAAATATTAGCGGATTTTATCTTTTAAAAACAACACTGATATAACTACATATATATACTACGTATACATGTAAACATTCTTTTATAAATAATGTAAATAAATTATTTTATTGTCTACTAATTACCAAAAATCACAGTTCTGTCTCTCCAACTCAGTGTATTTCAATTGCCCGCTATGAACTTCCTGGAACTATTTGAGGTCTACGTGAATCACGTGACGATCGAGCGTTTTGGACTTCCGTTGACGCAACTCTCTCTTTCCATGGCTCTGGTTTGCTCCATCTCTTTCTATGGCTCTGGTTTGCTGCAAGCGAGAGCTGAGAGGAGGAGCGCAAAAGTACAACCCCGCCCTCTATTCAATATTCCGTTGAAAATACCTCACTAAACTGAAATCAAGTCACATGTGGGTTCAGAATTTGGGTTAGGTATTTTTGTGTCTGTTGTAATCTTAATTGAACCAGGGATTTAAGCTAGTTCTTGAAATTCCTTTGAGAGTAAAATTCTGACTGACAGCCAAGAACCAACAATGTCATAATTCCCTAGAGAAAGAAAGCATATCAACACCAGAGGCATGAACAATTTACATATATATAAACTGTAATAATCATTAATATCATTATATATGCATTTTAAAGGCCACGTCTGTGTGTGTATAAAGAGAAAGAGTGAAAGAGCAGACTCATCATTTTCTGTAGTAAATATCATTATTGTGGTTCTGGTTTGATGGTGATTTCCTGTTTGACCTTTTGAGACCGCGAGTGTAAAAGATGGATAAAGAAATGGGGTAAAACAGAGGGGAAGCCAATGAGGGCAGAAGAATTATTGGAAAATAACTAGAACAACATGTACAGGAAAAATACATGGGCAAAGGAATTAAAATATGTGGCGCATATGCTTACCATAAATTATAGATCATAACACTCAAAATCTGACTTGTTCAGCCTTACAAGACCGCAAATAAATAACTAAGGGTGCCGATTAAAATGCAAGAGCCACTCTCTGGTTAGCATTGTGTGACAGACTGTGTGTGCATTATGCATGCATTTAAAATATGTAAAAGAATGTGTGCTGCATGACGCTTGTTAGAGATGCTGAGTCAAATTACCTGCTTTACACCACTGCAGTCTGTTGTCAGCGTGAAGATGTGTACTTGTCTGAGTGTTTATTTTCAACATGACTTCTAGATCTGGGTTATTTAGTGTCAAAAGCAGCCTGCTTACTGGGTCTGTCCTTAAGTAGCTTTGTGCATATCAGTGTGTGTCCTTGCTCATATGTTTGTGTGTGTGTGTGTGTTGTGGGTCATTGGTTTTGACCTGCTGGTGTGGAAGCCTCCAGTCAGATACGTGCTAATAGACTCTAATCATGGCTTACACACGTGTACCAGCTTGACTGTCTGTGTGTGTGTATAGACAGAACTATTACATCTCACCTGAGTTAACCTTTAGTGTTCAACTAATATTCTGTGCTTTCTTTGCATCTTTGGATTCTATTGTTTCTGGATTTGTTATTTTTGTGAGAATATTTTTACCTGCATAAGCAGATCGTTTAGATAACTCTAGTTCTCGAGCCAGAGGTGAACTCCTCCTACCCATCTCTTCCCACGCTCTCGAACAGTCTGCTTTAATTGTCTACATAAAATGAAATCATATCTTTATTGTGGGTATTCAAAGCAGATGATTCAAAACAGATAATTGTCAGTAGTGCTCTGAGGGCAGCTCGGAGACAGAAAAATGTCTCTCTGATGACTTTACATGACCCTTCATGCTTAAGGAAATATCAGTCAATATTAGAAAGATATTAGTAAATCACAGAGGAGATGGAGTGGAGGAGGCAGGGCCATATTGCAAGCCAGTTATGATGACTGAAATTTCTTCATCAGGAAAAGTCAAAATGCCATAATATGAGATGACGATTATGGACAAAAGCACTAAAATCAAAGCATTGCTGTGTTGTTTGAGAAAAGGTATATTACTTATCCATAAGTAAGTGATATTAAAATTCTAGCTAGTATTGATGTTAAGTTTACGTAATGGATTATATTACAAATCTATATGGCTTTGTAAAAAGAAATGAAGTTAAAACACACTTAAACTACTTAAAGTAATTTAGGCATCACAGCATTTTAATACAATATGAAACATACACATTCCTTTTAGAACCTTCTATAGAAAACAGTATATACAGTGCACAGCATAAATGAGTACACCCCCTCTAAAACTTAACAAATTCAGTAATTACTCTTTACTTAGAAGACATGTTAGGGTTCTTTGGAGATACAGTATAATGTTCCAACAAGCCTGCTTGATCAATTACCATAGAAGAATGCCAAAATCATTCTGCAAAATAAGATTTTCTTATCCAAGTAATACAATTTTGTGTTGCAAAAATGAGTACACCCTCCTGAAAGTTACAAAATAAAAATAAAAATAAAAAAGTGTATAGGTTTAAGGCTATTTTTGATCAACAGGTAAGTATATTGAACCAAAACTTTTAAAGACAAGTAATTTCTTTAAAGACAAGTAATTTCCTGACAATTAAAAATGTTATATAGCTCACTGAATCATACTCAGACTTAATACTGGCAGCAGTGGAACCACTTGGAAGAGAACTGCCAGGTGACTTATTTCTTAGCATAAAAGAGGACAATGGTACAAGAGGAATACCAAATTATTGTTTTAAGTGAAAATATAGCAGAAGTGGCACCGACATTCAATAGCAATGGACTTGTGATAAGGCTCCTGAAATACTCAGGTCTTCACTTTAAGTTTTAATTTAGTGATGTGTGATATTTTTTTTTGCTAGAAAAAGAGCAGGAGAAATAACATCCAAGTGTCTCAGAGCCGGCAAAAGCTACGAAAAAAGTGACACTTTATCTCACAGAGTATGACGCAGCATGCAGAAGTGACATGCATGGTTGTTGTCACCACTAGAATTACCTACTGTAGCCAAAGCAAAATAAACTCATTTAACCTCTTTCCAAGGCTCATATTTACAAAATAGAGACTTCTGGGAATCCATACTCTGGTCTCGAGAGACCAAGTCAATCATTTCAGATCCAAAAGCATCCAAAATGTTCTGGTGTTGCTAGAGGAGGAGTTCAGTGAGAAGTGCTTGGTACCCACAGTGACGTTCAGTGGTAGTAAAGCTTTTATATAGGGATGAGTGAGTGCTGAAGGTGTGAGGGAGTTGTGCTTTATCAATGCTGGCATGAATTTACACACTACTGTGTGATGTAATACAAAAACTTGAAATAGAAGATGTTACCCTCCCCTCATTCCCTGCATTACTGGGCATTTTTTTCAGCAGGACAATGAATATATTCGTTCTCCCAAGGTGAAAATCCTTCAGTGGACATGTATTTCACTCAATCTTAACACTCTTGAGCTGCTGTGAGAGATTCTTTAGAGACGAGCTGAGCAACACTCCCCTTAACACTCTTGAGCTGCTGTGAGAGATTCTTTAGAGACGAGCTGAGCAACACTCCCCATTAAAGACCAGGGCATTTAAGGAGGTCGTCCTCCAGGAGTTAAACAGCACAGATGTGAAAATTTGTCATGAACTTGTACACTCAGCGCCAAGAAGGGTCAGAGCAGTATACTTTAAGTTCTGGAGGACATACTAAGTACTAGAATATTATACATTTTCTGAATTAAATCTAGGGTGTACTCATTTCTGCAATCCTTCATTTAAACAAAATTGGCTAATTTACTTATCTTACAGAAAATATTGTCATATATTTTGTTGTTTTTATTAAGTGTATGTTTAATATGTTTCGATTTTGCCATCTTTCTATGAATTATATTAGTGATCATTAAGAAAATACATCTTTTATATTTATTCAGAGGAGGTGTACTCATTTATGCTGTGCACTGTACATTTAAAAGCATTAGTATTCAAAATAATAAAGGAAAGACCCTTACACTTGTCAAATTTAGAGCTCTTAAAAGGGTTAAATCTTTGTTATAATTGATCACCACCCCTTTAAATTAGTGCTAAAGAATCTAAATCTTAAAATTTAGCAGATACAATAAATAAGAAAAACATATAAGATAAATTATATGATGTCAATATGTCAATAAGTTGCCCCTATATGGAAAACTTTATGGTAGATTATAAACTATTTCATGCTGATGTAGGGCTAGACAATAATTCAATATCAATATGTATCGCGATGTAATTTTTTTCAATAACGGTGATATGATTTTTAAACACATTTCCGATATTTCGATATACATTACCAGTTTCACAAACATTGATTTATTTGTGCTGTTTGACTTCATTGAATAAACATGAGCACTGCACGTTTCAAAATCAAAACACGGCGTGGGTGTTTTATATGAATGTATCTCTGAAGGGAACCGACTGTCTTCAGAAAAGTTTCGATGGCATTTTCATTTGATCTGATAAAGTAGCGTTCATGAGCGGAGCTGCTGTGATTACAGCCATTACTGGAGAAAGCGCTAGTTTTATCACTCTAAAAGCGCCTCGTGCTGGCAGAGAATGAGTTTTCATTTACAATAAGCCTGTCTCCAGCAACATTTCCCGTTTTTGTTGTTGTTCAATTTTTTTGTTTTCTGCAGCGACT
>NW_015505219.1:1377945-1382460 GCF_001515645.1 Sinocyclocheilus grahami | reverse complement strand
TTTTTTTTTAAGAATTCTCTTCTGCTCACCAAGGCTGCATTTATTTGATCCAAAGTACAGCAAAAACTGTAAAATGTTGAGATATTTTTACTATTTAAAATTGCTTTCTATTTGAATAGATTTTAAAATGTAATTTATTCCTGTGATCATACATAGGTACATTTTCTGCATCATTACTCCAGTCTTCAGTGTCACATGATCCTTCAGAAATCATTCTAATATGCTGATTATCAATATTTAAAACAGTTGAGTATTTTTTTTTTCAGGATTCTTTGATGAATAGAAAGATCCAAAGATCAGCATTTATCTGAAATAAAAAGCTTTTGTAACATTATACACTATTCCATTCAGTATCATTTTTATTATTTTTTGGGAAAGAAATTAATACTTTTATTTAGCAAGGATGCTTAAAATTGATCAAAAGGGATGATAAAGGCATTTATAATGTTACAAAAGATTTCTATTTCAGATAAATAGTGTTCATATCGATATCCGAATTATATCGTATCGACCGAAATTAAGAAATATATCGTGATATCAATTTTGACCATATCATCCAGCCCTATGCTGATGTCCACTGTCCAACTATGTCAATGTAGGTTTGATCACTAACTGAATGATTTTCTAAAAAAACAAAAAAAAACAAAGTCTAATTATGTGATATAAACATGCAGAATATAGCTTCACTTTCTGTTGAGGATGTAGTCATATGTTTTGCATCTCTGTTAACTATCATGCCTGATTTATGGAATCTGTATTTCCGTGTTTTGTTTTATGAATAATACTATTAAGCAGAGTCACACTAATATAGAAAAGAGCAATTTAGCCTCCTATTCCTATAAAATGTCTAAACAAATTAACTATGTGTCAGACATAGGAGACAGAAAGCAGACAGCATTGTGGCGTCTTCAGAGAGAAATGTATTGGTAACCAGACCCGCAGACATCAATGTGCTTCTGGAACAGACCTAACCAGACCACTTTCTATCACTTAGCATTAACATTTAGTCTTAATAACAGTGCTGTGTCCAGCTCATTGTGTAACTAATGTGAATGTATAACCACCTCAAGCAGTTGTCTTATCAATTATCTTAATATTAACATGATTAAAGAAAAATAAATGGACAAAACTTTTCCTAGGTTTCAGTCAGGCATTAAGATTATGGCTGCAGATTCATTAGCAGTGGCTTAGTTTTAGCTGACTTATCTGCATACTGTCGTTGTCAAGGATTAAATATCTTTGAATTTCCTGAGTGAGCATAAACTGTTGGTATGTCCCTTGTTTTACCCTTGAGATCCTGTTGACAATGTGTCTCTCTCTCTCTCTCTCTCTCTCTCTCTCTCTCTCTCTCTCTCTCTCGCAATGTGTGTGCCTTCATGTCAGTGTAGATTTTCCCATGGGACAGAGCGGCAAAATTTCAGAGGTGTGGAAATGTTCAGAAAGAGGCCTCCCCCAGGTAAACAATTAGCTACTCATCCTAAACACACACACATACACACACTTTTAAATTTATTTGCCATATTGTGCTCTGAATTTAAAATACACACTTTGATTTTAACCTTTATTTGTCAGTGTGTTGTTATGCATGGGTGCTTTAAAGGGGTGTGTCCAGGGGCAGAGGTCTACTTACACCCCATAGACCTGAACCAGGTTAGATGCCATATTGAATTTGACATGGATGAAAATTAGGCTGTGAGGGATCGACTAACAGTCTTTACAATGGCATACACCATATAAAGGTCTTGGATCACATAATTTTCTGGAGTTTTTGTCTACTGAATATTTTTTTCAGAAAGACATTTTATCAACTGAACAGTCTGTATAAACTAAATAGCACAATCCATTATTAAACAATAGCACAATCCATTGAACACACAGTACTTATATCCCTCACTGCCACATTTTCATTCTTGTCAAAAATTAAATTTGGCGCTACTTGATTAAAGTTCTATTGATGGTTAGGTTTAGGACCTTCATGTTGACTTTTTTTTTGTTGTTGAAAATTGCACATATATACAAAATCGCCACCAGGTAAAATGTTTCTTTATGACATCGGGTTGCTCAGCTTGAGCAATGATGCTTATGAGAATTAGCCTAAAAGATATGCAATATCCTATTTATGCATAGATCTTAGTCAGGGTTGTGTCATATTTAATTGACAGGAATGAAAACAAGGTAGTGAGGGATAGAAGTACAGTTCAATTGAATATACTGTTGTTTAACAACATACAGATTGTTCAGCTGACAAAACATCTTTATGAAAAAAGGGAAAAACTGTTTTGAAAGCTGTGAGTTGGCAAAAAGTGCATGATCTAGGATCTTCATATAGTTCATGCCATGGTAAAGACTGTCAGTCTATCCCTCACAGCCTCGTTTTCACTTACTTTAAATGCAATATGGTGTCTAACTTAAAGGTGCAGTCCGTAACTTTTAGCGCTCTAGCGGTTAATAAACAGAACTGTGTGCGTCTTGCGGAAGAACATTGTAGCCGGAGCTACTTCTCTCTGTTTATGTCTATGGCAAATCACGCAGGTACTGGGCTACTCCGCAGCGGTACCTACCCGAGCCAGTCTAAATAGTCCGAATATAAACACTTATTATAGTTGTGTATTATAGTGATTCAGGACAAGCCAAAAACATGGTTTGGAAAATGGTTTCACGGTGTACTCGCTTATTATATAAATTTTGTAAATTTTAATAAATACACAAAAACGTTACGGACTGCAGCTTTAACTATAAAATGCAAAACTTCTTGACTTCCCTGAACTCGTCTGTCTGATTTAATTTACATTTACATTGTATATTGTGTTATGTGGTGCAGTCAGATAAGAACAAGTTCTGTGTGTGATTGGGTAGCCACAAGTGTGATTTTGTTTTTGTTGCTTGTGTGTTTTCACTGTGGTGCAGTGCAACATCAAAAGTTAAAGACATACACATGAGTATATGCTGGAGCATTGTGCTTAACAGTCCGGAGGTTTCCTTCCTTTGCACAAGACTCCCTCTCTCTCTCCACACATAACAGAAGTAGCATGTGCACAGACACCTGACTAGTCCAGGATGTCTTCCGTGCCTCCCTTTCTTACCCCCCTCCTTGCCTTTAAGTATGAAACTGTCTGTTTATCAGGAGCCACTTTGGCTCTGAATCTTATTACTATATGGATATTTCATTGGCAGATGACTCAGTATAGTCGCTGGCTCCTTGTGTCTAAACCCATACATGTTTTACAGCTCTGCAGTCTAAGTTGCCCTGGCAACCTCCTCAGTCAGTTCCCATTGGCCACATCCTCGACCAATAGAACGGCTTTCTGATTATGTCATATAAAAACACCGTCGTAGTTCTAGTGGGGCTGCTTGACAGATTCCGGTGACAGTGCTAATATAACATGTCGTCAGCCTGGTGAAAAATCGATATTTCAGAGGCTTTTAGTTGAATGTCAATTAATATTTGCTTATGTAGGAGTTTAAAGCCACATTTATTTATTAGGCTATACCTAAATAGTGCACGCATATCTGAAACGCAGAAAGTTACTCTAAATGAATGTCCTAAAACAATTCTTTAGTGTAGAAAATTCACGCTGTTTAAAAACATTTAGGAACTAGATTTGTGAAAGTGTTATCGAATCGCAACGAATGACCTCAACGACTCTGCGGCAAATCAAAATTGAGAGGGAGTGAAGTGTATCTTACCGCCGCGTCTGTACTCTGATGTCTTCCACTCAGCGCTCCGTCATCCGGCGCCGGTCTGCAGCTGCCGCGCGCGCGTTTCTCCGTCGCTCCGCTGGTGTGATGTACGACTGCTGTGTGCGCAGAGCTGTGTAAACGAAACGACGGTGGGACAACATGACTATCCCGAAAGACATCCCAGAGAAGTGGTTTCCAATCATTCTCCCTCTAAAAAGGAAGAAAGAGGGATTAAGCAATTCAACAAAAATAAGAAAAGGAGCAGGTACCTTTACTGTGCGTTATAGCCTATGTCATATGTTTACCACAGATGATGTGATCTGAAATAAGTCTAGTTGGTGATTTCTATTATTCTAACATATGTGAGATGATATTCATATTGGAATAGAGGTCATTTAAACATTCAGATAATAATGTCCCATTTATTTATTTTGGGTTTCCAATCATTCTCCCTCTAAAAAGGAAGAAAGAGGGATTAAGCAATTCAACAAAAATAAGAAAAGGAGCAGGTACCTTTACTGTGCGTTATAGCCTATGTCATATGTTTACCACAGATGATGTGATCTGAAATAAGTCTAGTTGGTGATTTGTATTATTCTAACATATGTGAGATGATATTCATATTGGAATAGAGGTCATTTAAACATTCAGATAATAATGTCCCATTTATTTATTTTTTATTATTTATTTAATGTTTCTTCTTCCTTCAACACTTCCCTGTCATGTACTCTAAAAAAATGCTGGGTTAAATACAACCCAGTGCTGGGTAAAATAGGGACAAACCCAGCAATTGGGGTTGTCTCTATTTTACCCAGCACTGGGTTGTTTTTAACC
>NW_015505219.1:1352590-1377864 GCF_001515645.1 Sinocyclocheilus grahami | reverse complement strand
TAACCCAACCGCTGGGTCAAAACAACCCAATTGCTGGGTTTGTCCCTATTTTACCCAGCACTGGGTTGTATTTAACCCAGCATTTTTTAAAGTGTGTAAATAAACAATGTTGTCTTCTTTCATAAATGTGCTTATTCGTTCATTATTTTACTCTCATGATTCTTACAAAATCACACCAATGTCCAGTGACCGCTGTGTGTGTCCATGTATGTCCCATGACCTTGTGGTCATACACTCTAAAAAATGCTGGGTTGTTTCAACCCAATGTTGGGTCAAATATGGACTAACCCAACTGTTGGGTTAAATTTTGATTACATTTTTAAATTAACTTTTTAACCCAACAGTTGGGTTAGTCCATATTTGACCCAACATTGGGTTGAAACAACCCAGCATTTTTTAGAGTGTAACCATCATGCTTTCCCTAGTCAACATTCACAAATCACTCAGTCAATTAATTGCATCTCAATTTATTTTTAAATGTAAAACAGTCTGTATAGTCAGTCTTTAGAAGGTCTTGTTATTGATGTTAATGAGATGATTGCATAACCTTATTTCTACATTGAAAGTTAATGTCTTTTAAGGTCTGCCACACTGTATATCTCACAATGTTCAACTAACCGAGTTAGAATCTCTTTCTCATCTGCATTTTCCCAATGAATCATAGCAGTTTATTTCACAGTGTTAAATGAGGGATCTGTGTGAACTGCTTATCAACATGAGGTCCGATTTTGCACCGTTTTAAATGTCATTTATGTAATGAACACAGCCTGCAACATTTTCACTCACTGTCATGTTTTGTTTTTGCAAAACAGTTTGTATTTTTCACTAAATGTTGTTGTAAGTTTTTGTTGGTGAAAGTAAGTAACTTGATGCTGTTCTGGTTTGTAAAGGTGTTGAGCTGGACCTCTCAGATTCTGTAAAGCCAGACCGCAACTGAACAAGAATTGCTGTTTGATTGGGGATCAACTTTATGTGCTTTTTTTTCTTTTGTGTGGTCTTGGGGATTTTTACACTCAGTGGCCTCAATATATGTGTAGCCATTTCAGTTTATTATGTGGAGTCATTTGTTCCACATTTCTGTGATTCTTACCTGTACAACAGGCTGGAAATCATAGTGAGATTATTGATTTTACCTCTTCGACTTTCATATTTATGTCTCACTTTCTTTATGACGAGATAAGTTAAGATGTCTGTCATATATCGTAGTGTCTGTCACAGCATAGATGCTCTCATTATCAGTCACTTTAGAGATAGAGCCATCTAAAAATGACCAGAATGATTCAGGCAACAGTGGTGGCTGCCATGTGTAAAGGTATCAAAGTTTCATTTCAAATCAAGAAGATTCCCACAAAAGCACCTTTTCTGTCTTATTTGTACTTGTCAAACATTTCAGATGTGATTAGACATTATAAGTTACTTATTAAGTATAGGAACTGACCTTAAGTTGACCCTTAAGGCCAAGAAATATCCAGTGGACAAGTCGCAGAAAGAAATTCATTCTTATAGTTGACTTTTAACCTTAGGTAGGAATAGTTAGTGTCTTAGTAACACTGTTCCTGGCCTTTTCAGGGGTTGATTTCTTAACACTAGGCTTGCTAATGTGAATGTCTCTTCTGACGCAGTCTATTGTGACAAAGTGGTGATCATCTACTGCATACTTGACTATCATATCTCTGTGCATTTAACATTGCCATTATTATCATTACTTCCAGTTAGAGTTAGTTAGATTTTAAAGGTATATAGGATATAGGTGTAGAAGATAAGTTAACATATCTGTAGATCATATGCTATCAGAATGGATAAGGCAGAGTTAGGTATAAGTGACTTCTGAATGTATTGGATATTTATTTTAATGAAAAAAATATCCTGCAGAATCAAGGGTTTAAATGGGGAATTCACCACTGGCAAGATGGGCTTTTAATAAAACCAGGGTGCAGTAAAAATTTGAAAATTTACTAGAGAAAGGGTTGTGACTTTAGCTGAAAAATAAGCAGGAATATCTGGGTACAGGTAAAACATAGAAAGAATACTAATATAATTTTCACTCATATTGATTGGTTTATGTTTATATACTACTGTCATTGTAACAATATAAAGCTGGTTGAAAATCAGCAGAATTCTTCAAATTATGTTTAAAAATAAATTAGCAAAACATTTTCGTTAACTACAAGTACTTACAATACATACTTTAATTCACAGATTTATGGTATACTCAGTGTTTTTAATTATTTATTTAGTACAGTGTTACAAGTGCTTTCTTTGTGGTTACACACACACATCTAAAATAGCCTTTATGGAACATATTTTTGCCGCACTGAATGTGTTGCAGTCAGTAGGTGTTATGTGAAGCTCTGTAATTCCTTTACTCAGAGAGTCTGCTCTCTGCTATTTTACAGTCAACTCTAATGTGACGAAACCCCCTGAGTATTTGACGAACATACTTATTATATAAACTGTCATATTGGTGATGGATGGATTTGGTCAGTCCAGTAATGAATACTGTAGGTTGGTGAGAGATGGCGAGTGTATTCCAGTATGGATAGATGAGTCAGCCAGCTGGGCATATGTAGGCACTTGGCAAAGAGTAGAAGGGATGGGGAAATGGGAGGAGACTGCAAGATAAGAGAGAGTAAAAGCAAGCAAATGATGCATAGAGACTGAGATGAAGTAAAAGGTCATGTGGAGGTCATGTGCTTTTTTTTAATCAAATTAACAAATGCTCAAGATGCTCAGCATATGTTTTGGCATTACAGTGTAGTACACACTCTCTCACCATATTCAGACCAGGAAAATCATCTGCTTTAAAGGGGTCATATGATGTTGCTAAAAAGAACATTATTTTGTGTATTTGGTGTAATGAAATGTGTTTATGTGGTTTACGGTTGAAAAAACATTATTTTTCACATACTGTACATTATTGTTTCTCCTCTATGCCCCGCCTTTCTGAAACGTGTAGATTTTAACAAAGCTCATCGGTCTGAAAAGCGAGGTGTGCTGTGATTGGCCAGTTATCCAGTGCATTGTGATTGGCCGAATACCTCAAGCGTGTGACGGAAATGTTGCACCCCTTACCATACTGTGATGCCGTGTTCTGGCTGGAGCGACGAGACAAAAACATTTAAACCCATTATAAACGAGGCATTTGTTGCATCCAGTGGGGACATAATTACAGATTATAATGACTTATACTGTCTTTTTACGCGTTGCATCGCGCCGCGTAAACATAAAACCATGTCTGCATTTGTGATCGGAGAAATGACAAACAACAAGCGCTACTCTACACTGCTCAAAACTCGCGTTTGAATCGTCAGTGGCAAATCCTTTAAATGAAAACATACTTGCAGTCTGTGAGTCAGAACAGCCAGCATTGTAGTCTACCAGGATCAGGAAACAGTCCTCCATAAAATGTGCTGCACACATCTGAATATTTGGGTTGAACTGTTCTGGAACAGTGTTGTAAATACAACTTAACCACTGATTTCTAGTCGTGTCCTCTTTTGGAAGGCCAAACCAAGTAGTTTCGCTTTCACAAGCGTCACACACGGCGGGCTTGAGTGATTGGCGGCCGGCGGATTCGACGAAGGAACGGCGGGCTTGCGGCAACCACATGTGACGACCCCGGGCTGGACTCCGCTTTATTCACGGTGAAAGCCGATCCGGCGATTCACAGCGCGAAGTTGATGTATTCCCTCAGCGACCAGCACGGATCAGCTCTAGGCATGACAAAGCGGATATCGTTGGAAGGCCAAACAAAGTAGTTTCGCTTTCACAACGAAACACACAGCATCTTCACGACATGGCGGCAGAAACAATACTACAGCGAGAATAAAAGTTATGCCTTCTTTCTTTGCGTGAGCATTTGGGCGGCGTTATGCAAATCTTCCCACATCGTGGCGTAGACATGTGGGGGCGTGTTAGAACGAGCCGTTTTAGGTAGGCGTGGTTGACTCTTAACTTTTATAAAGAATATCTCTTTGGATTTGAGACTTTAGTCTTTGCAACTTTACAGATCTTCTTTATGCACCAAGCGCTTGTAACACTTCAAAGATAAAGGAAAAATTGAAATCGCATCATATGACCCCTTTAAGGAGAATGGGAGAGAAGTAAGAATTAAAAGCAGTAAATTAAAAGAACTCTTTAGGCAAATGCAACCGTTTAAATGAATACATTAGTGAGTATTTGGCCTCTGTTAAGGATGGAGTCATGTGTTTGGCTCGTGTTCTGGCTGTTCCTCTGCTGTGTGTGCAAAAAGGTTGGAGTACAGTAGCAATTAGCTCACCCACTTAGAGGCTAAATTGAGCCTGTGGCTTGTCTCTTTTAGACATTAAATGAGACAAATGCTTTGAAATAGTGGAGACAACAGGACCTTCAATGGTGCTTTAGTACTACTTTGACACTTTGATTAAATGTGTGATGTTTTTGAGACCTGTCTGAAAGATTCCCTTTGAAAGCAATTGATTGTGTTCTTTTATATCACCAGGCAAAGCTGGTGTTAACTTGAGAACAATCTATATTAACTTAATAGAATATTATTATACTAAGTTATTTGAACTTTTATTTCTCTCACATCAAGGTTTATTCTCATTTTTCATTCTTCACACTTCAGGGTCATTATAAAATGGTGTTTTATAATGTGTACCAGTTTCTTTATACTTTTTGTATTCCTGTTAGATTCATATGGTTTTGAAAGACCATATTTGTACAAATATCATAAATTATTAATTATTATACTGTTATGTTTTGAGGGTTGTATCACATAATATTTTTACAACCGTAACTAACCTTTCCTTCTCAAAAAATTTACCTGATATTCTCAATCTAATATTTTAAAAGACTTAATGAGCTTGACACAAGTCATGAGGGTCTGCAACGAACCTTTCTTTGATATCATCTTTATATATATATTTTTTTTCCCCTGCATATTTCTGCATGTTGGTTGAACCATGTGATTTTGATGATTTCTGAAAGATCATGTGGTACTGAAGACTGAAGTAATGGCTGCTGGAAATTCAGCTTTGCCATCACCAGAATAAAATAGAAATTAAAATATTAAAATAGAAATCAGTTCTTTTAAATTGTAATAATATTTAGCAGTATTCGAGATTTTACTGTATTTTTCATCAAATACATGCAACTTTGGTGAGCATAAGAGACTTAGGCCTATGCCAAAATACTTTGATTTTAATTTAGAAAAAAAAGTCTCATGTCAGTCACAACAAAGCTTCGCATGACTTTCAGAATAGTCCATCAGTGCACCATTAGCTTACACAAGACATGTATTGCATCACTGCACATCCATAACTTGCTTGTCTGTTTGAATTTGCACAGATTTGTGAGTTAGCATAGCGGATGTCCTTGGCAGTAGTGCTGAATCACAACAACAACCACTCCTTCTCTGTCAATGAGACTGTTTTTGAGAAATGTTGTACAAGCAGTGTTTCACTGCGGCTCTCGCTTGTCCTTGGCTGTATTAGTAAGGGCGCTGTGTTAAAAGTGCTTAATGGCCCAGTTTGCTGAGGTGCTCTCCGGATGGAACCAGACCCACCAACGGCCAAAGCTATTATGTCATCGGCAGCCAATAGGCAGGTAATGCCCTCTCAGACTCTTGCTGCAGCAGTGTGATTTTCCATCAGGACTGATAACAGAGAGTGCAACATAGCCACAAGCAGGGGAAAAGAAAGATGTGACCTTGAGGAAGAGAGGAGAAAATGAAAGCATAGAGGATGAGTACAGAATGATGAGTGATGGGGTAAGGATGGCTGAGAGCAGACATACAGATTTAGGGAAGATGTAGTGAGTTGAATAAAGGCTGAGTCAGTCTTCATTAGGGCCTGAGCACCAATGGTGCGAAGACCCTCTTGGAATTGCTCTGTTTATTTTTCTTCTTCTTCTTCTCCAAAGTGAATCGCATTTTTGAGGGCCATAAACAACGCTCGAAAACTCGCAAAACTTTGCACACACATCAGAACTGGCGAAAATGTACATCTGATATGGGTTTCAGAATTGGGCATGTCAAAATGGCTTAATAGCGCTATAAAATTTCAACAAAACAACCCTCCCACTACATTTCACACTATATGTAATGTCCCAAAACCTACAAAAAAGTTTCTTGGAGCGAAGTACTAAACGCAACTGGAAGTCAGCCATTTTTAAATTTCCTCTACAATTTTTGTGCAGTTTTTGTAATTTTCAGACCTCATACTTTAACAAATTCCTCCTACAGTTTTTATCGGATCATCTTCAAATTTGGTGAGTGTAATCATAAGGCCTTTGCCATGCTAAATTGTGAAGATCTTGAGTTTTCGTTGAAGGGGTTGTCCCTGGTAGCCTGACAAATGTTTTGCCGTGAAACAGGAAGTTGCTGTAACTCAGGCAAGCAATATCCAGTCTGCCCCAAACTTCACACGTTTGATAGGAGTTCTGTCCTGAACACATGTCCATGCTCATATTCAGATATAGTCATAGCGCCACCTGCTAGCAACAGGAAGTGACATGTTTAACACTGTTATGGACTCCTAGAAACATATTAAAAAGAATCAGTAAGTGTTAAATAGGCTAGCAACATACTAGAAACATTTTAAAACATGCTAGCAACACTTAGCTAAGTGCTAAAGCATGCTATTAATGCAATTAAACAGGAAGTTGTAACTCAGGCATGCAGTGTCCAATCTGCCCCAAACTCACCAAACTTAACATGCAACATGCTAGAAACATGGTAAAGCATGCTAGCAACACTTAGCTAATTTGCTAAAGCATGCTATTAATACAATGAAACAGGATGTTGCTGTAACTCAGGCATGCAATGTCCTGAACACATCTAAATGCCAATATTCAGTTATAGTCATAGCGCCACCTACTGTCAACAGGAAGTGACAGTACTATTAGCTGGAATGATGCACTATTAGCAACACACTCAAATAAGCCATTGAGCGCTAAACATGCTAGAAATGTGCTCAAACATGCTAGCAATACTTACTAAGTGCTAAAGCATGCTATCAATGCCTTAAAACAGGAAGTTGTTGTAACTCATGCATACATTGTCCAATCTGCCTCAAATTTCACATATTTGATAAGAGTCCTGGCCTGAAGACATCTAAAGGCTAATATTCGGTTATAGTCATAGCACCACCAGCTGGCAGCAGGAAGTTTGGCACATATAAATGACTTTGACATATTCCTTCTATATTTACCACTTTAAATGCATGTTGCCCACCGTTCACTGTTTTCTTAAGGCCACCGGGGTGGAGGTGGTTCCGGGTGCGAGGGCCCTTTCAACGCTGCTTGCAGCTTTAATTGTTATTTATGTTTGTATATGATACTACCATAGATGACTTTCTGATGTACAGTATTAAGGACATCAAAATGCTACATTTTTAGGATCATGATCTTGAAATAGCAGTTTTATTTGAAAATTTCTTTGAGTATACAAGAAATAGTGCGACCTGTGTCAACAATGACAACTAGGACGTAAAGTTGCTTCAGTCAATTGAGAGTGAGAGCATTTTCTGAACACTAAAACTTCAAGGACTGATCCTTCAACTCATATAAAATATGGAAAACTAGTATACAAAACCACTTGACATTAGGTTAAACTCTCAGATAAATCTAGAAATATTTCAAACATTGTATCCTGTTTCACACGGGGGGGGGGGGGGGAATTAATGGTGAATTTAGAGACTACAGGTATCATATATTATCATTGGAACACAATGTTCTTTATTGGTGAGCAACATTCACAAGGATTGCATAACTCAGAAAAAATGCATTCACAAGCAAAAGATCAAACTTAAGCTGATACAAAACTTACAGTATGACTCATTTCTAAGCTACCAATGGAGATGCAAAATTTATAAGTGTTACAAATGCTGAAAATAAAAGTATTAAGGCCCATTCTTACCAAGACTGCTAAATAAAAAGATAACTGTATCGATAGCTATATTAGCTCCACACTAACGCACAATAATGTTCTGTTTATGTTATTTTATTTCTTTCAGTCTGCAGCTTTAAATTCTTTGGCTTTATAACATTTGGTAAATTCTGATTGCCTGTCAAAGTTTTTATCATTCAACAGCTCGAAAGATTGTTTGAAAGTGATTCCAATGAAAATGTTCCTCTGTCATTAACATTATAGTTGTGGTATGACTTTCCTATTCTCATAGAATTACAATGATTATTGATACAGGGTGCATTATTGACCTAAATGCCCCTAGAAATGGTACCTAAATTTACTCACCTTCAACATTGAGGGCCAAACAACATCGGACCGCAGTGACTTTCATTATTTGGACCAACAAAAAAAAACAGGCATTTTTCAAAATACCAACTTTTGTGTTCTGCAGTTATACATATTTGAAATTACATGATGGTGAGAAAATTATGACAGAATTTTCTATCACTTTAAGGGTACATATTAGTAGCCTGACCTACTTAGCTTCTAACGGTTTAGAATACAGAGGTGTACTTTTAAGGGTACTGCCCCAGTGACAGGCAACATTTTTGCTGATGTTTTTTGTTTTGTTTTTAAGTGCTTGCTTTAGTGTGTTGCTGTGTGTTGGCTATGTGGGCAGTGCACATAAATCGGCCATTATAGCAGCGAAATATGAGAGAGCCAAGCTGTCTTAACACAGGAAACCACAGGCAGAGGGAGTCTCTGTGATTAAGCAGAGGACCAGAGCAGGTGTGAAGGTCTCGGTGCAGGAGGAAACAGACTACAGACTGGCTATATTCGCGTGCATGGGTTTATGGGTTTGACCTTTTGATGCATGTGTAAATGGTGCAGATGCAGTTCTCGGCCATTCATCAGACCTATTTTTTTCTCACTTATAGCAGGGAGTAATGAGGTTAGTCTTTTTTTTTTCGTAGAAGATTCTCATCAATTTTATAGCAGCACAGAGTGAAATCAGCCCAACCAAATGCTTTAACTTACTCTTTATCTGTATGAGCCTCTTGTAAACTACCACAGTGAAAGGTTATGTTGAGGGTGAGGAAGAGATGAGAGATAAGAGTGAGTTTCAGTTGCTTTTTTCTTTCAGAGGAGAGATTTGATTGAGATATTTTGCTCAACACTTCCTTGGTCCATCAGCTAGACCAGTACTAGCCAATAAAATCTAGAGTGTTTGGAAATTCATGCTGGTCTAAGATCTTTCCAGCAGGGTAGAACACAGAAACCTGTCTCCTCCACAAATATGCAGTGAGTCAGCCATGGATAATATAATATGATGATACACAGACACACTCACACTCACATACAGACAGGCTGTCAAATGGAATGGCCATTATCCAGCACAAAAAAAAATCTGCAGCTGTGAGCACAGGATGTGACAGATACATAGCTAAGTGAATCCAACAGAGTCATTTTCTGCAATTTCTGTCAAAAGACAAGAGACCCAAAAGAAAGAGCTTTTCTCTGATACAAGCTGGTGTGTTTATTTACTACTTTGTGTGTTTTTGTGTCTTATGTGTCAGTCTGGCTGGAAACACTGCGGTGTTAAGAGCTTTGTGTGAGCTTGAAACTGTGAGTCTCGTTTTCAGCAGAAGTGAAAACAACAGGTTTATGACTGTATGCTAACCACAGCCTGTAATGCAGAAATTAATTTGTCACACTACAATTAGCCATGACTTCCTTCTTCTTTGTTGTGTTGCACTCGACTTAGCAACTACAGCTCTGTCTCATTTGATTAAAGCTGGTGTTTAGCACTGACATGTCCCTCTGATTGTATAGTTTGTTTCATGGGGAACTGAAAGTTACTGTATTCCACTGTTACTGCATGATATATGCAGGTGCGTGACTTTTGCGCTCAGCTAATTCAAACTTTTTTCACAGCAAACATAAAGCATATTTTGCATGTGCTGCTTGTGCATGGGTTCCTGTTTCTTTTTTCTCTAGGGTTATCGTACATTGCAATACTAATAAAAGAAGCACAACAGAGCAGTGTGTTTATTGTAAGCCAGTCAGCAAGTCTTCTGACTGAACATAAAAAAGCCCCATGTTTACGGTGGCCGAGAGAGCTCAACGCGCTGCAACTTAAGAAAACACATGCAAATTGAAAAAACACCAGCAAATTAAGAAAACATCTTCATCAGTTTGACAACACAGGTTTCTTCATTTGCATGTGTTGTGAGGATTTGCAGCGCGTTTCTTCATTTGCATGTGTTGTGAGGATTTGCAGCGTTTCTTCATTTGCATGTGTTGTGAGGATTTGCAGCGTTTCTTCATTTGCATGTGTTGTGAGGATTTGCAGCGGGTGTGTTGTCAAACTGATGAAGATGTTTTCTTAATTTGCTGGTGTTTTTTCAATTTGCATGTGTTTTCTTAAGTTGCAGCGCGTTGAGCTCTCTCGGCCACCGTACATACGTACCTGTTGTATGTTTTAGTTGATTATTTTTCGGTTTTCTATTTGAGCAATCTGCTTAAGCTTTTCAGAAGCTTCAGTGGACGTGCCATAAAGGGATAGTTCACCTAAAAGTGGTTATTCTGTCGTCATTTACTTAGCGTCATGTCATTCCATACCTGACATTTTTAAACAGAAAAAAAGTGAAGACTCATTTGTAATGGTCTATCGCTGCATCAAAATTATTTTTATATTTTATATATTTCAGGCCATTTTTACATCTCAGAGTTTGTTTTCTTCACAGAGGAGGAAAGGAGAGTCCGGGCCAACGATAGAGAGTACAATGAGAAGTTCCAGTATGCTGTAAGGCACACATATAACGTCATACATCATGAATTTACTTATAAATTAAGTGTACAGTTTTATTCTGCCTCTCCTTCACCTCTCCCCATCATCTCTTTCACTGTCCACAGAGCAACTGCATCATGACCTCAAAGTACAACAACATTACCTTCCTTCCAGTCAACTTGTTTGAGCAGTTCCAGGAAGTTGCCAATACCTACTTCCTGTTTCTCCTCATACTGCAGGTATATACTTCGAATTAATTCTTACTTCAAATGATTATTACAAGTGTAGAGAAAAAAACAAGTTATTTTGTAAACATCAAAGCATGGCTGTGACTATGACAATATTCATCCTGGCCTAAAGGTTGCAGTTGGCGAGAACATGCATGCCACAATCATTTTGACAGATTGTTTGAACGTGTGCACATTAATTACTATGACAAGTTGGTGCATTACTATGTTATACAAATGGCTTTAAAAATGTTTGTAATCGTGTGTATGTTTTTGTCTCAGTTGATTCCACAGATTTCCTCATTATCCTGGTTCACTACCATTGTGCCTTTAGTGCTGGTGCTGAGCATCACTGCAGTCAAAGATGCCACCGATGACTATGTGAGTCTCACACGCACACATTCTGTAACTTACTGTAACTGACAAACTCCTTTATACCAGTGACCTATCACACCACAACTGCCACACGAAAAAACAGTAACAAAAGTAACAGACTCACACACATCTCTGTTCATCTCACAGTTTCGTCACAAGAGTGACAACCAGGTGAATAACCGTCAGTCTCAGGTCCTCATCGGTGGCATGTGAGTCTCATATTAATATACACACTTCCTTTTACATTCTGTTTGCAAGAAAACATCTGCTGTTTACAAGAAATATAAATGTGTCCGAGCTGTTGCTTGCAAGATAGTGAATGTTCATAACATAAAAGCATATATATATATACAGTATATATCTATATATTTAAAATGAATATGTAATATACATTTTAATTGTAATTTGTAAATTAATATTACATTTATTTATAAAAAAAAATATAATATACACTATACACTTTAGAGCACTTTTTAATCATCGTATAGCAATTTTCCAACAATCACAACGCATTAATAAGTATCCTATACTTTTTTTTTCACTTTCTCAGTCTTCAGAAGGAGAACTGGATGAATGTCAGAGTGGGTGACATCATCAAGCTGGAGAACAATCAGTTTGTGGCAGTGAGTTTTCCTCTGTAGTTCTTCATGACATTAATGAATTAATTAAACGTGGTTTAATAAAATAAAAAGACACTTTACTAGCTCAGCAGTCACAGACATTACTTGCAGTAATTCACGGTCATGTACGCACCAATCTCTGATGCATTTGCTCTCGAATACTGCTCTGTGAAATTGATCCAGTAGCCAAGCTTATTCGCTGATTATGCCTCTGGTTACTCTGTCTCTCAAGGATAAACAGCAGCTTATGTGTCTCTAGTCTGTATACCAGTGTTATTTTAATATTATTTAGATACTATTATAGTTTCTATTTTTCTTAATATTTTGAATAGCTTTTCTTTTTGTACTTTCAGATTTCATTTAAATTTTAGTTACATTTTTAGTAATTTTTCTGTGCTTTTATCATTTTTTTTTAGGTTTATTTCTTTTAAAATATTACTATTTAAATACATTTTAATTTCAGTTTTGGTTTTATTTATTTTATTTTCAGTTAGTAATTTTAGTGCTTCAACTTAAACTAAACAAAAATGAGTTTTTCACCCTTAATATTTATATTTTGTTTTATTTCAGCTTTATTTGAATGAAAAATGTTTTAATAGTTTTAGTTAATAATAACACTGCTGTATACTGTATATGTGTTACAGGCTGACCTGCTCTTGTTGTCCAGCAGTGAACCACATGGCCTCTGTTACATTGAAACTGCAGAACTGGATGGGTATGCCTGTGTTTATTTCCTGAATTTGCTGTTTAACATGATTTAGTGATTCCAGTGCAGCTCAATACAATGTCGTTATTTTTCTGCCACAGCGAAACGAACATGAAGGTGCGTCAGTCTCTGTCGGTTACCTCAGAGCTGGGAGATCCTAATAACCTGGCCCAGTTTGATGGTATGTGATTTTGAACGCACTCCAGTTAGATGTGAAAGTTAGCCAAAGTGGAAATGAGAAAGTGCATTAGTAAGAAAAAGAGACAGCTGACCAATCTTGTGAACTGATAAATGAGAGAATATGTTTGTTTACAGTGTGTTTCAGATTTGCAGAAGTTTATGGAACAAAAATAGAAAGGCAATAAAAGGAATTGCGTATTTTCAGTGAAGGCATTCTAGTATGAATTGCACTTACTGACAACCACTGTTTATTTGCATATTTTAGTACAGATTCACTAAAGGAATTATGAAAAGTAGGTTACAGCACAAACTCGTCCAAAAAAAACCTGTGCTAAATACAATAAAATGTATAATTGAATACATTAAATGTATAATTAAATAAAATTATAAATACAATTTTTGACATTTCTAAAAACAAAATTACATCATTTAAGTATGCATGATAGAGTACTATACCAGCGCAGAATAACGTCAGAATAAATTCAATGATGGGCTAGTGAATAGATGCACTAAAAATGCAAAAGTGCAACAACTGTTTGACCCTACTATGAGTTAGTTTACTAAAGAGAGAGAGAACCAAAGATGCAGTCAAAGTGTGCGGAAAGTAATGTATGTGGTGGACAGTTTCTCAGCAACATTACTTTAACACCCAACACAATATACTGCCACACACACCATCAAACCTGTGTCAGCACAGACCACCCACGCTTCCTGTTTTTAAAGAACAACAAAAAAAGCTCACAAGTTGTACAGAGACCCAGGATGCTGAATAGTTGGTCATAACATCTATTACATAAAATGGTACTGTTTCAATGTTTTCAATATGTGTGACCTCCTTTTTCCTCCTGTATCTCTCGCGCTGTGTATGTGCAGGAGAAGTGGTGTGTGAGCCTCCCAACAACAAGCTTGACCGTTTCTGCGGGACTCTGTATTGGAAAGACTGTAAATACCTCCTCAGCAACCAGAACATGCTGCTTCGCGGCTGTGTACTGCGCAACACAGAGAGCTGCTATGGCCTTGTTATTTTCGCAGGTTGGTGTGTGTGTGTGTGTGTGTGTGTGTTTGTGTGATTAGTTTTCAGTTTAACCTGTCATAATTATGATGGTGCACTACAGGTCCTGACACCAAACTGATGCAGAACAGCGGACGGACCAAGTTCAAGCGGACCAGTATAGACAGACTGATGAATACACTCGTGCTGTGGGTGAGAAACTGTTTACAAACACACACTCGTTTACAAACCTCTGCTGAATTTCTGAAGATTTGGGTACTGAAATAAATAAACAGCATAAACTCTGCAAAGTAATGTTTGGCTGTAAATAAATAGGCATACAATTCAAGATCTTAAATTAGTCCAAATTAGTTTTGTAATTTTCCCCTCCTCAGATTTTTGGGTTCCTGGTGTGTATGGGAGTAATCTTGGCCATAGGAAATGCAGTTTGGGAAAAAGAAGTGGGTGCTCTGTTCCAGAGCTTCCTTCCCTGGGACCCACCAGTGGACAACTTCTTGTTCTCAGCCTTCCTGTCTTTCTGGTCCTATGTCATCATCCTCAACACAGTCGTGCCCATCTCCCTCTATGTCAGGTGAGAGAGAGCAAGATGAGGAGAGATAAACGTTGTAACGCAGGAAGAAAGATTAATTATCCCATGAAAACTGTTCAGTTGGCACTGACCATGAATATGATAAAATTGAAAATATAGAAAATGGTCTGAAACGCTAAACATTAAAAAAAATCATGTTTTGAACATAAATTTAACATTTATATAAGCTGTTTTATTTCCTATTTATTTTATATGAAGCTTGTCAGCTATGTTATCCAATTTAGGATATTTTTGCTTTTTTTTTTTCATTTCTAGGGATAAACAATGCTAAGCATTACATTTTTAGTCATTCAAAAAAAAAATGTACTACAATTATTCGAATAGTTTAACTGTTTTTGTTCTATTAGGGTTATTATCAATAACTTAAACTATTAAAAATATTTTGTTAACTGAAATAAAGAAAAAAATATTAATATTAGATGGAAAACTGAAACTAGGCATACATTTGAAATGTTGCCTTATCAGCTAAATGAAATAAGGTTAAGCTGAAGCATTAAAATTCCTAACTGGAAAAAATCAAAACCAAAACCAAACTAAAACATGAAATAAATGCAGTAAATTAAATCTGAATAATAATAATAATAAAAAAAAACAGCAACGAAATTGCACAAAATTAAACTAATAAAATAAGTAACACATAAAAAAAGCACATAAAATAAATGCTAACTCAAAACGTTAATAAAACCTATAATAGTATAATAATAATAATAATAAATAATACTAAAATAACAAACATTGTATAATTTTAGTTCCTGGATACTGTTTTTATTTGCTGGATACTAGAAGGTCAAGACCTCTGTGACTGGCCAAAATCAGAATTTTAAGGGGGGATATAAACATTTGATATGTTTAGGACTAGCTACTTTTGATGTTAGGTTTTTTTTTTTTGATAATAGTTTATCTAATGCTCCATCTCTTAAAAAGTCTTGAGACACCAAAGTGTATCATATTCATTAAAAACTCCAGTTAAAATCTACTTCTCCTCTTTGATTTAGATACTTTTTTTAAAGTTCTAGCTTAAGTTAATTTTATGCTTGATATTGTGCTTTTTATTTTATTTTGATGTATTTTGTTGTTTTCATGTTTCTTCAGACTTTTCCAGGTAAGAGATAGACCCCATAGACTCCCCTTTTTTCTCTCTCTGACATAACAACAACCTCCCATATAACATAATCCATATAACACCACTAAAATCCTGACCGAACCTTTCTGAACCAGCTCTCTGAATGAGCTCTAACTCTGCTGTGTGGTCCAGTGAATATAACCCCCCTCTGACTGGTACAGACTCGTACATTAAGAACTGCTGCATGGCACTGAGCAGCACCATGGCACAGCACACACATACCCAAACTCCAATTTTAATGACAGTCTTAAATGACAGATTCGTGAAGTCTCTATAAATGAACAGTATTACATCTTGCTTTTAATGGTCTGGTAGACTGTTATGCCATTGTCTCTTTCAGCTGCATCCTAAATAGCCTATGTCTTTATAACAGGAAAACTGTGTGTATTTTTGTGTGTCTGTTTTGTTGTGTTTGCCTTGTGGTCAGAGGGCTGCAGTCAATTTAAGTGTTTCTACTGAAAAGCAGGTCATATTTGCATTTTGATAACCCTCCGTCTGTTTCTCTTTCCATCTGTCTGAATCTCTTAGTGTGGAGGTGATTCGCTGAAGCTGTTGACTTTAATATCGTTAGAAGGAAATGATACAGTAATTCTGGATTGTAATATGATTATTTTATCTCATTATCTGTCCTCCTTCATGTTGTGCTTCTTGCTTATTGCCTCTCTTGTCTTTCACTTCCTGAAGGAGAGCTGCTGTATAAGGCTCAGTCTCCAGATGAGGGGGCGTTAGTAACAGCTGCACGTAACTTTGGTTTTGTGTTCCGCTCTCGCACACCCGGCACAGTCACCACACAAGAGCTCGGCAAAGCGGTCACATACACGCTCCTCGCCATCCTGGACTTCAATAATATCCGCAAAAGAATGTCTGTCATAGGTAACACAAGCACACACTCTCATTCCTGCAACTGACATAACAAAAACATTTGACTATATTTGTAAAAAAAAAGCACAATATGCAATATGTCACAAAAATGAGAACACCTCCACATTAAATCTTTTTTTTTTCAAAAGTAAAGTTTTGTCAGATTGATTCACTTTTGAGCCCAAACTATAGCTAAGTACATACACACACACATTTTTTGTGCAGTGAACAGTGGCAAACTCCAAAGTGTATAGTTTTTAAACATTATTTTGGCTGTAATGCCAGATGGTTTAGCACTGTGCAAAAGAGAAAGAGACAGTAAAATTCCCTTAGGACTGAGAAATCTGGATACAGCAAAAATACTGCCCTGCCAAGCATCATAAATAAGTGGAACATTAGCGCTAAATTCAATACAGAAAGTGTTGTGTGTGTCATATACACTCTCATAATGCTGAATTATGGCCCTTATATTCGGGCAAGTGGTGCTTACATTGCAGCAGCCATTTCATTTTTGTTTGCATATTGTCATTTATGTCCAGTTGGTTTGTGTTTACATATAGAGAAGTGAGAGAGAGTTATTGAGTGCACTGCAGAATTTTCTCTCTATCAGTTTTGTTAATAATTTTTCCCCATAACAATATCCAAAATATCTTAAAACTAAGATCATTTGTTTTATGATTTATAAAACCTTGTTAGTTTTTGCCAAATGGGTAAGAAACAAAGGTATAATTTAAGATACAGTACATTATATGAAAAGAAGTCCAATAATGTTAGGAATATGAGATAATGGGAGCTTCTCCCATCACTGCAGAGGCACAAGCACAATCTGTAATTTAATGTGTGTGTGTGCGTGTGTGTGTGCGTGTGTGTGTGCGTGTGTGTGTGTGTGTGTGTGTGTTTTAGTGAGGAATCCAGAGGGCCGTATTCGTCTGTACTGTAAGGGCGCAGACACTGTGCTTTTCGAGAGGCTTCACTCTTGCAACCATGAACTAATGATTATCACTTCAGAACATCTCAACGTGAGTGTTTGCTTTTTCGGATTTGTTTATTTTGTGTTTACTGTTAGCTTAGCTGTTTGTATGAAGTTCTAAATTGCTCTTTAAGAGAACCCACAGTCTGATGCTGCTGTCTTTATAAGACAAACAACAGAGCCCTCTTGTGGATGTTCTAGTAAATAAAGTCTGTTAGTTGTACTTTTACCTAATAACTAAACATTATATGGGACTTTTGTTGTGAAATAGTTATTTGTAGCAGTTAAACAAACATTTAGAATAATAAAATATAAATAAAAATACATGTAAATAAAATGTGGTTGCAAATGACAGGGTTGCAAAGGTAGCCTAATTTAAGATATCACTATGTAGGGGAGAAGATAACTACGAAGGTAAAAGGTTTGAGACCAAAACGTTTGTAGTATGAAGAAAAATATTTATTTAATAATTTTTCAAATAACAGGTTTGAATGGTTTCTCTTTGTGTAATAAAGAGAAAATAATGCTGTAAAATCAGGCACAGAAAGCCTGTATAATACTATTTTAATTATAAATATATTATTACATAATATTAATTACAAGTATATTATTATTTATAAAATTTTTAATACAGTGAATTAAGGGTCAAAACGATTGTTTGTTTGTTTGTTTGTTTAAAAAAAAAGTTTATGTTTCTATATGTTTCTTGAGAACCAAATCAGGATATTAGAGTGATTTCTGAAGAATCATGTGACAGTGAAGACTGGAGTAATGGCTGCTGAAAATTCAGCTTTACATCACAGGAATAAATTATGTTTTAAATTATATCGAAATGGAAAGCAGTTATTTTAAACTGTAATAATATTTCACAATATTACTGTTTTTACTGTTGCTGCCTTGAGTAACCATCATAGACTAGCAGCTTTTCATGCTAAGTTAAGTTTTTGTTTGATAATAGTTTATCTATCATATGTAATGGTTCTCAAAACAAAATAAAACAAAACATGAATAATTAAATTAAAAAGTGATGTTATCATGAGCTGATGTTGGGATATGTGTAGGAGTATGCAGGTGATGGCTTGCGGACACTTGCAGTGGCCTATCGGGATCTGTCTGAGGAGCAGTGGGAGGCGTGGGCAGAGCGTTTCCGCGGCGCTGATAAGGCCACAGACTGCAGAGACGACCGGCTGGCTGCAGCCTATGAAGAGATCGAACAGGACATGATGGTGTGTCTGTGTGTCTGATTCCTTTTGTTTTGTCTCCTTAGTCTTCTTGTTAATAATATGAAATATTTTATACTTGTTATAGCTGTTGGGGGCCACAGCTATAGAAGATAAATTGCAAGAGGGGGTTCCTGAGACCATTGCCATTCTCTCACTGGCTAACATCAAGATCTGGGTGCTTACTGGAGACAAACAGGGTAAGAACTGCATCAAAATCAAAAGTCATGCTGCTTGGCCACAACTGTTATCATTGACTTAACACAACTACAACTTTAAAGTGTATTTTTCTCCTTCTGTGACAGAGACTGCAGTGAATATTGGTTATTCCTGTAAGATGCTGACAGATAACATGACAGAGATCTTCATTGTTAATGGACACACTGTCCAAAGCGTACGTGAAGAGCTGAGGTACAATGCTGATGTTTCCATTCATCAAATTCATCAACCCATGAAGTATGAGCGATATAAGTCTTTCAGGAAAGGCCTTTTAATTTTCTCATCCTCTTATGTTTTTTTAGGAAAGCAAGAGAGCGAATGCTGGAGTCGGCACGCACCAGAGATGGAGGGAAGGAAGTTGAAGCTCAGGGATGGGGTGGTGCTTGTGCCTTTGGAAATGGATGTGGAGGTGGTGGTGCTGCTAACTGGATCCCTGATGAGAGTAAATGTTCGCCTCCTCAGGCGCCGCCCTCCTCCTCATTGGAGTCAATCAGTGGAGAGTTCGCCCTCATCATCAGCGGACACAGCTTGGTAGGTGGGAGAAGCATTCAGGAGCCTAACTGGAAGGAATTAGTTATGAATGTTAATGTTATTCATGCTCTTTGGTTTAGTTAAAGGGTTATGTTTAGTTAGTTCAGTGTTATTTTAGGATTATTATGAATTAGTATTTATTATTATTATTAATTAAATTACTATTTAATCCAGATGCCTTCAAAGGAGATACTGAAGATGATCGTAACCAATGTCCATCACATATGCAGATTGATATCTAAAAGTTTGTAATTTTTCTTATCCTCATTAACATTCAAATATTAAGATTGAATAAAATGGCAACAATAAAAACAACTAGGTTGGTTAGTTGTTTTCTTTAATAGTATATAAATATCGCTATCAGTTCATACTGCCGTTAACACTTTCTCTGACAAGTCGGTGCAATGAGACCTGTTTTCTGGTTTGGTCAGGTGACATTGTCATTTTGATTTGTTTTTAAAATTCTGTTTAGATCTATTTTTATTTCAGTTTTGATTTTAGTCATTTTAGTATTTCATCTTATTTCGGTTTGTTGCCAAGGCAACATTTCTAATTTTCGTTTTTTTTTACAATTAAATATAATTATATATATAATTTTTTTATATGTTATATGTAATTTTCTTATATTTCTATATGGTTTATATTATTTTCATATGTTATTTATTAAATATAATAATAATAATTATTATATAATTAATTATGTAATTGGTAATACCTTAGTTTAGGGACCAATTCTCCTCGTCGCTCCAACCGGGACAAGGCATCACAGTATGGTAGGGGCGTAACATTTCCGTCACACGCTTGAGGTATTCGGCCAATCACAACGCACTGGATAGCTGGCCAATCAGAGCACACCTCGCTTTTCAGACCGATGAGCTTTGTAAAAATCGATGCGTTTCTGAAAGGCGGGGCATAGAGGAGAAACAATGATGTACATGTAATCAATGTGTTTTTTTAACCTTAAACCGCATAAACACATTTCATTACATCAAATACACCAAATAATTTTTTAGCAACATAATATGACCCCTTTAAATCATTTTGGACTTAAACCCAAATCTATGGTTTTAGTCTAAGAATTATTTACATATTAGTTTATCTGTCTTAACCTACAATTGAACTTGACCAGCACTGAGACAGCTGATACCCAAGAACAGGGGTTTTCAAACTGGGCTCTAGGGACTAACTGGGGACCTGAAGTGGGTGGAAACATGAGGGGAAAAAATGAATGCAATGCATTTTTAGGGGTGTCAAAGTTAACGTGTTAACTTGAGGTATTCAGTATATTTAATGCAATAATTTTTTACACATTTAATGAATATGTATGTATGTGTGTATATATATATATATATATATATAATGTATTATGTGTTTCTCTCCTTCTGCAGCAGCTCACATTGGCGTGGGCATCAGCGGTCAGGAGGGGATTCAGGCTGTGCTGGCATCAGATTACTCCTTTTCCCAGTTTCGCTTCCTGCAGCGACTTCTGCTGGTGCATGGACGCTGGTCCTATCTGCGCATGTGCCGTTTTCTCTGTTACTTCTTCTACAAGAACTTTGCCTTCACTATGGTGCACTTCTGGTTCGGGTTCTTCTGTGGATTCTCAGCGCAGGTGGAAAATTTAGTCAGAGGCTCTAAAAAGTTTAGTTTAGTTTAGTTACAGGGACCACAAGTGTTGTGCCAGAGTTAGCTATAGAGCTAATTTGCATCTGCAGTCCCTGGGCAGGATGTTGTTACAAAATTACAATACTCCATTACAAACAATACAATACGTACAATATCACACTCCATATTGAAAAATCTGGTCAGTGATCACATATTTGATTTTCCATACTTTAAGCCATACTTTAAGTGTAGTTTTAAAAATACTGAATGTTGTACACTTTCTAATATAAACAAGTACTGAGGTACTGGTGTCACATGCATGAGGTGATGTCATAACCTTGGCTCAGTTTACTGTGATTCTTTCATTTAGACTGTCTACGACCAATACTTCATCACTCTCTACAATATCGTATACACATCCCTGCCTGTGTTGGCCATGGGCATCTTCGATCAGGTAAGATAAAGAAAACTCACCAAATACTGAATCATTTTTGTTTACCTTTTATACTCCTACCTCAATCCTTGTATATCTCAGGATGTTCCTGAACAGAGGAGTCTGGAGTATCCAAAGCTGTACGAGCCGGGTCAGCTGAACTTGCTATTTAACAAGCGAGAGTTCTTCATCTGCATCGCGCAGGGAATCTACACGTCTGTGGTTCTCTTCTTCATTCCGTATGGCGTTCTCTCTCATGCCACACAGAGCAATGGAGTCCCACTGGCAGACTATCAAACTTTTGCAGTAACTACAGCAACGGCCCTTGTCATCGTTGTCAGCGTCCAAGTGAGTCCAATATTAAACATTAGCATTTAAGTAGTGCTTGTTGATTTAGATACGGTTTGCGGTTATTTTGTTATTTTTCGTTTAAGGTTGTGTATACTAGTAGCAATGAATTTTAGAACGGTTTTGAATAGCCCAAGCTTTTTGCTAATTGTTTATAGATTGCTCTGGACACGGGTTATTGGACGGCTATAAATCACTTTTTTATATGGGGCTCTTTGGGTACCTACTTCACTATCCTCTTCGCTATGCACTCCAGCATTCTGTTCAATATCTTCCCCAAGCAGTTCCATTTCCTTGGTGAGTCAGCACTTTGGCCCAACTGTGTGGCTGCCATCTTAAACAGAAACCCACATTTGATAATGCCTTTATAGTATTTGTCGCAAGCACAACTTATCAGCTATAACATCTGGAAATGCAGACAGCATTACTCCATATTCAGGTTTTTAAAAATCTAAATAATGAAGAATGTTTAAGTATAGACTACCATTGAAAAGTTTGTGGTCAGTAAGATTTGTTTTCATTGTTTGAAGAAATCTGGTTCTTTTGTTCAGCAAAGACATTACAGCATTACAAAAAAATATATATTTCAAATAAATGCTGTTTGAACTTTCATCAAAAAATCATGAAAAAAAATCATGATTTCCACAAAAATAAATAATTATCAGCACAACTGGTCAATCTATTCAAACAATCTATTGAACACAGGAATACATTATATTTTAAAATATATTAAAATAGAAAATTAAGTCATCTAAAAAATGTATACACAAACTTTTAACATAAATAATGAAAATACAAGGAATAGTAAATATACCATAAATTTGGATTTTAAATTGTGTCATTTTAAATTATATCTTATTTGTATTTTATCTTGATCCAAATGTGTGCTACATAGTGGTATGAGTATGTGTGGCTTATTTTTGTTTTTGTGTGCATGCCATGTGTTTGTTAACCACAGGAAGTGCTCGAAACACACTCGGGCAGCCAGTGGTGTGGTTAACTATTGCTCTGGCTACCGTCATCTGCATTGCTCCAGTCCTTGCGTTCCGCTTTCTTAAACTGGACCTTAAACCTCAGCTCTCAGATACCGTAAGTGTGTGTGTGTGTGTCTCTCAGATACCTTAGTGTGTTTGTCCTAAATTGCACGCCATCTTTGAATTTGTTATTATCCATGTTCAATCAAACATTCAGTATCACACATTAAAAACGAGATTTAAAGAAAACTTAGACTTATATTAGACAAAACTTAGACAAAACAAGAATTGAGCAAATTTTCTAAGTGTGTTTCTTTGCGTGTTATATATATATATATATACTGTATATATGAGATAAGAGCCTTTATTTATATTCATTTATTTTAAATACATTTTAAATGTTTAAATGGTCCCAAGCATTGATCATTGAAATTTTGATTCTGATTGTTGGATAGTAATGGTTGGTTGATTATTGCATATTCTGATTCATAGCGTAGGTCATATTTGTTTCACATCAGTAAGTTTGACACATTTGTTAGTTTCTGGTTATCCCCTCACACTCATCCCCACCCTTTATTATTTTCTCACTGTCTTTCTGCAGGTGCGCTACACTCAACTTGTGCTGCAGAAAAAGCGGAAGCCTGGTGGGCGTGTGGGTCGTGGCGTGGGCGGTGCTGGAGTAGCCAGTGGCAGTGCTCTTGGTCGCTTTGGGCGAGGCAGATCTCGACGCTCTGGTTATGCGTTTGCGCATCAGGAGGGCTTCGGCGAGCTGATCACATCAGGAAAAAATATGCGCCTGAGCTCGCTGGCTCTCGCCACGTTCGCCTCTCGCCACAGCAGCAGTTGGATCGATACTCTTCGCAGGAAAAAACACGCAAACAGCACACATAACACCCCGCCCACCGGAGAAGACTGTGCTGCCTCCTCTCAAGGGCCACCCCTTTCCACGTCTTCCTCAGCAGCAGGCGAGGCAGGACAAGCATGTAATGAACCCGTCCTCACTCACAGCCCTGATGATATCGCTCTCAGTGTTATTAGGTGTCCAGAAAGAGAGGTTGGGGAAAGTAGTACACGAACTGTGCAGGTAAATCTGAAATCTGCTACATCTGAAAACAAGTTCAAGCACAAATTGTATACAGATAAACTGCATGCAAGTAAACATACACAAATATAGGTTGTTATACAACACTGGGCAGAGGGTTGATTCTGTAGGAGCACAAAAACTAATTTTGTGGATTGACATAAAAAGAACATTTCCCCCAAAGAGAAGAAATGGCAGGAAGCAGAACTATTAATAACATTTTCATTTCTCACTTGTGTACATAGTAGTGGTCTCAGTTCCCCAATAATTAGGAAAACCCTATTATTGCTTATATTGTTCTTTTTTCTGTAATGTATACATTAGTTCAAAAATTCACAGTCAGTTTAAAAAAGATATATTTATAGGTTTAGTCAACAAAAGTATTACATTGATCAAAAGTGACAGAAAAGACATTTATAAGACATTTCTATTTCAAATAAATGCTATTCTTTGAACTTTCATTCATCAAAGAATACTGAAAAGAAATGGATCACAGTTTCCATAAAAATAATTAAGTAGCACAAATCTGTTTTCAAAACTGATAATAATAAGCTTTGCCATCACAGGAATAAATTACATTTTAAAATATATTAAAATAGAAAACTGTTATTTTAAATTGTTAGAATATTTCACAATATTCTGTCTATACTGTATGTTTGATCAAATGAATGCAGCCTTGTTAACCATAAGAGACTCAAAATATTAAAAATAAATATCTTACAGCCCAGTTTTTTTAATAATTATTATTAATACACAATATAGGCAAGGCAAGTTTATTTATATAGCACATTTCATACACAATGGTAATTCAAAGTGCTTTACATAAAAGGAAGTAAAATAATCATAAAAAAACAATAAAACAGGGAACTTAACTTTTTTTTAAATGATTTAGAAATTGATTTAAAATGAATTTAAAACAGTTAAAAATAGAAAATGATTATACATAAAATACAGTGCAATCAGTTTGGACGTAGCACAGTAACACAGTAGCACAGTCAATAAATGCACAGCTAAACAGATGAGTTTTGAGTCTGCATTTAAATGTGGCTAATATTTTAGTACATCTGATCTCTTCTGGAAGCTGATTCCAACTGCGTGCGGCATATTAGCTAAAAGCGGACTCCCCTTGTTTTGTGTGAACCCTTGGTATTTCTAACTGACTCGATCCTAATGATCTGAGTGGTCTGTTAGGTTTATATTCAGTGAGCATATCTGCTTAACTGAAGAAAGTTCTGGCACATCCAACTGTTAATTTCATCAATGCATTGGCAGAGGGAGTTAATGGGGCTGTAGTCATTTGGAGATAAGGCTAGGTAAATCTGGGTGTCATCTGCATAGCTGTGATCTGGCAATTTGGTTCTTTCTTATTTTTTGACTTAGTGAGAGTATATACAGTCTAAACAGGAGTGGTGCAAGAATTGAGTCTTGTGGGACTCCGCATGTCATAGATGTCCACTTAGACTCATGCTCTCCTATACTCACATAATAACCTCTCCCTTCTAAGTATGACCTGAACCATTT
>NW_015505219.1:1346503-1352571 GCF_001515645.1 Sinocyclocheilus grahami | reverse complement strand
CCTATAAAAGGAAGATTTGATATTGGTCTATAGTTGCTCAATATAGTGCTATCAAGATTGTTCTTTTTCAAAAGGGGCTTAACAACTGCAGTTTTCAGGGATTTTGGAAACGTCCCAGAAAGAAGTGAGGCGTTCACTTGCACCACTTCTAAGAGATCTGCTTCTAAACAGTTAAGCACATTTTTGAAAAAAGATGTGGGAAGTGTGTCAAGGTAACAGGTTGACGATTTAAGGTGCTGTACTATTTCTTCCAAAACTTTGCAATCAATTGCTTCAAAAACAGACATGGTAACTTTTTCTTGAAATTGCGGTCAAATCTGTCTGACCTCTGCATAACTTGAGGATGTGCTAATCGCCTTCCTGATATTATTGATTTTCTCAGAAAAGAAGAAAGCAAACTCATTGCATTTGCTGTCGGAGAGCATTTCACTGGCAATCTGACTTGGGGGATTTGTCAGTCTCTCAACAGTAGCAAAAAGAGTGTGAGTGTTTAAGTTACTTTTTATAAGGTTTGAGAAGAAGGTCTGTCTAGCTGTGGCTAGTTCCACATTGAAAGCATGAAGGCTGTCTTTATAGATGCTATAGTGAATTTCAAGTTTCGTCTTCCACCATATCCGCTCAGCTTTTCTGCATTGTCTTTTCATACTCTGTACTGCTGTTGATTTTTGTCTGCCAGTCTTCTTATTGACTTTTACAGGAGCAATATCATCAATAACATTCTTAACTTTTGAGTTAAAGGAGAAGATCAACAGTCTGCAGAAATGCTTGGTGTTAAAGATATAGCCTCCATAAATAGCACACTAGTGTTTTCGTTAATGCATCTCTTTCTGACAGAGACAGATCTAGATTCAGTGATAGCAGAGATCAATACAAAGAAAATACAGAAGTGATCAGATAGTGCTACGTCCTTAATAACAATGGATGAAATGTTTAGACCTCTACTGATGATTAAATCTAGAGTGTGTCCACAATTGTGTTTGGGTTCATGCACATGCTGAATCAGGTCAAAAGTGTTTAAAATAGTTATAATTTAATTTGAAGTTTTGATTTCTGCATTATCTATGTGAATATTAAAATCCCCTGCCATAGCAAAACAGTCAAACTCTGAGGAAGTCATTGATAACAGTTCTGTGAACTCTTCAACAAAGGCTAAAGAGTATTTTGGAGGCCTGTAAATAATGATAAACAGAATGTATGGAGCAACTTTGAGCACAATACCTAGATATTCAAAAGACACGTAAACGACAAATGACACTTGCTTGCATTGATAGACATCTTTAAATAGAGCAGCTACACCTCCACCTCTCCTAACAGTCCTGCAGACACTTATCAAATTAAAGTTAGGAGGGGCTGTTTCATTGAGGACTGTTGCACTTCTAGCCATGTTTCGTTTAGAAACATAAAATCCAGGTTGTTTGTGGTTATTAAGTAATTGATCAGAAATTATTTATTTTTTAGTGAGCGAATGTTTAAAAATGCTAACTTGATGGCATAACTTTGTGTCTCAGCTATCTTAGTTTGATGCATATTAGGCCACAGATTAGATGCATCAGCCGTACGGCTTGAGAAGGCCTTAGACTTTCTATCACGTGATAAAACAGAAATAGAGATCAATATTCAATACAATATACAAATCAATACCTTTATTATTGCAGTGTTTGCATTTCAATGGTTATGTACATGTTTAAAATCTGAAAGCTTAGCTGTTTCAGATTTTCCACTTCTATTTCCATTTTGACTGATTTGCATGTTTTTCAGTGCCTGTTCTTTGGACAAATTCTAAAATCTAAAAATGTTTAGCTTGACTATGGGATGGGAAAGCAGCTGTTGTTGACACACTGTTGAACAGAAAAAGTATTGAATTGAGTATTGAAAAGTAACTGAATTTGCTGAATAATTTCTGAAATAGTACACAACGCTATTTAATTAAAAAGAAGTTATTAGCACAATGTATTTATTATTATTTCCTTTGGCAAGACATTATTACTCTCCTTAAATGCAAAGTGGCGAAATTCCTTAAATCCATGTTCTCCCCAAAAACTTAACTTTGAATAACATTTTTTTTATTAATACTTGAGAAAAATTGGAATGGAAAGAAATCTTTTTCTGTAGAGTGTCAGTTACTCACTTTCATGTCATTCCAAACTTGTATGACTTATAAGTCAATTGTAACCAAAACTGTCATTCTTCAAAATATATTTTTTGTGTTCCGCAAAAGAAAGAAAGTCATTTTGGGTTTGTAACAACATGAGGGTGAGTAAATGATGACATAATTTAACTTTTTTTCACATTTATTCTAGTGTAGATCATATCACCGTATGTTTTATATTGTTTAGTAATCCTTTCATTCTTTCTTCTAGGAAGCACCATTTGTGTGGAAGGGAACCGGAGCTCGTATCAATGGTGCCAGTAGTCCTGGACCACCTCCCATAGCAGAAGAAACTTCCAGTGGCGAGTGATGGATAGATGGCCCAACTGGAATCCTTCATGGGGATGCTCACACCTTCTGTTTCTGAGGACATGGGCAGGGAAGACAGCGCCCCAGACAGTATGGGAGTAAACACATGCTTGAATTGAAATACAAATGGAAATGGATGCAGAACTGTGCATGCAGAAAGCAAAAGAATTGTGCTTATTATCAGATTTCCTGTCAGTGAGGAGGACAAATATGATGTTATTTGACTGGTTATGACTGAGTTTTCCATTCTAGCCAAGTTATCAGACAACAAACCACTAAATAACATTGCCACGGCTGATATTACAACACACCTGACTATCCAAATAGCTGATGTTAATTGTTCTCCTATGCTAAATTACATTTTACGTTAAACTTACATCTATCGTTATATTCATTCGTTTTTAATTTGGAGACAAAAAAATCTGACATTTATACATTAAGGCATTTCTGTTTCATATTTTACTATAAATTTATCAATACATATCACAATATATTAATACACTGCACATGTAACAGTTTCAAGTAAGAGTTGTACAAATATTACCGATAGTTAAATGGCCTGAATATCAGCCTCAGCTGTATTAGGTTTTATGTTTTTGTATTCAAATTGGGTAGTTCAGTGACTTATCTTGTTCATTTGAAATCTCGGTCAAGTCAAGGATTGTCTGTATCTCTATATATTAAGTGTGGTTTATCTTTTCTTCCATTTTTTAATCTCTTAGTGACTTTCTTGTGGTCTCATACTTTTTTGATCGTTTTGTCAGCATATTGTTTTGCTGAGTCAAATACTTCAGCTTTTTGTCTTTTGTTGCTCAGAGGTTAATAGTGCTACTTGAGTTTAGGCAAGTGAAATTTCTTATGTACTGTTAGAGAAGGCTAGAGATTTTCTGTTTTTCCCTACTGCTGAAAATAGCACTAAGATGTATGTGGTTCTGTGATAAAACACTGTAGTTCTCAGTGAGAACATGATTCTGCTGGATGAACCCGTTCTTTCTCATCCATTTCTTTGCACCATATTGGTGCTCCAACCCTGACTGCTTGACATAAAGTCCGATTCAACCTCAAACTTTCCTCTACTGGACCCTTGAGGGTTTAGGCATTTGCATTGATCCAGTGGACTGTAACAAATGTGTTTGAACTTTTTTTTTTAAGTTGGATTATAATAATTTACATCAGAGTTACCAAATGGATTCCACCTTGACCATCATGATCTAAATGTGGCGTTCAACAGTGTTTGGATTTAGGTAAATGGGCTAATAAGATTGTAAACACAGTAGTGTGTGTGTGGTGTTGTTGTTGTTGTGATGTGAATGGGTGAGACAGACCAAGAAAGTTTTTAAAGATGTTTGAGAAGATACTGAGCTCCATACTTACCCTCTTCCCTGTTTAAGTTAGGCCTAGCTTTCATACTGTTGTAACAATTACATGCCTTAAAAGCTAAATGTGTGGGTGTTCTTTTTTTTCCATCCACACATTTATATATTGCAATAAGAGGTTAAAGGTCATCTTATGAATAGTCTTTCAGTGTCTGTTAGCCAAATCCAAATGGTCTGTGAAGTAAATAGTATGACTCTACTCTTGTGAATGGGCCTATTGAAAAATTAAAAATAGATATGATTAAATGATTTTAATCAAGTAAAAACCTGATCATGGCTGTGTGTCTAACAATTTTTGAAAGATAAATCATTTATAATGGAATAGTTCACCCAAAAAATTATATTTGTCAATTTGCTCATCATCACGTATGATTTGTGAGAAACAAAAGGAGACATTTTGAATAATTTTTCTGCTCACTCTTTTCCATGCAATGAATGGGGACTGAAGATTCAAACTTTTATAAAATACCATAAAAATGGGCCATATGATACTTATCTCACAAGGGAAATAGTGATGCTCGATTTGTGAGCGATTCGTTCTGTTGAGTCGGATCTTTTTAATGAATCAGTTCATACTGTTCACAAGACAAGTTTGAATGATTTACTCAAGAATTGAGCTGATCCGGTTCTAGAGTTCAACTCACTGATTCAATGAGCCAGTCGCAGCCATAAAACGTTAATTGAATAACGACCACGTATGGACTTTTATCACACTATATGGCGTTTTTATGAAGCTTTTGACACTTGAATTTCCAAATTTGTGTTCCACGGATGGGTAAATTAGACTATTCATTTTGGTGGGATCTAGTTTCTATTCATTAATAAAATGTGTTTATGTAAGCTATTTCTAATATATATATATATATATATATATATATATATATATATATATATATTAGAAGCTTATATAAAAATAAAAATAGCTTATATATATTAGAAAAGGAAGAATCAGGAAAAGTAAACCTAGATTGATATGCCGAACTTTTCCTGGTGGGCCGATCGCGGAACGCTAGCTGTTATTAAAGCCCTAGTATATTTAGTTTTTCTACATGTAGCGGTCGGCAGGCGCTTGACACAAGCACACTAGAAAGATTCGCGCACTAGAGGTCTAGTGAGAAATTTATTATTTTAAAAATGGTATGTCCAAAGAAGCGGCGGAATCTGGCCTATAAAGAGGGCGACCTCTTATATATATATATATATATATATATATATATATATATATATATATATAAAGGGTGCGCTTTGTGAACAAACCAGAGGGGGGGATGTTTTGAAAAAAAACAAAAACAAAATTTTCTCTTGAAAATAGGCTATATCACAAATCACAGTGGAGCTATAAATACATAGATTATTTTTTGGCAGCTGTTATAGAAACATTTTTACAATAAATATTCTGATTTGACCTTGAGATTAGATAGCTTCGATATTTGACCACTATTTATGATGACACTAATAGTTCTTATTTCTGCCAGCAAAATCAATCGGGAGTTAATTATATTTTGAATAGAATAATGAAACACAATCCTGTATGTATTCAATCGCATTTGCTTCCACCTAATTTTGATCAGTGCTTCACACAACATACAAACTTTTACTCCAAAAGTGTGCACATTGTGTATTCACACGTTTACCTCATATTTCTTTAAATAGAATAGAACCATAATTTCTTAATAACTCGCAGAAATACGATTCTCTGCCGATCCATCAGTCAATATTGCATGATCATAATTCCCACAATACCATGACTGTAAACTTCTGCGTTCAGTCTCATAATACATTTATGCGTCAGTTTGATATATACAATATCTGCATTAGGTCACAGTAGAGTGAGTTTTGAGCTAAAACATTATGTATTAATCTCATACTGTCACTCTGAAATATACTAATAGCGTGCGCTGACCTTCTGAAAAGCCCTGCATGGATTAAAGGGGTCATATGGTGCTGCTAAAAAGAACATTATTTTGTGTATTTGGTGTAATGAAATGTGTTTATGCGGTTTAAGGTAAAAAAACACATTATTTTCCACATACTGTACATTATTGTTTCTCCTCTATGCCTCACCTTTCTGAAACACGTCGATTTTTGAAAAAGCGAGGTGTGCTCTGATTGGCCAGCTATCCAGTGCATTGTGATTGGCCGAATTCCTTAAGCGTGTGACGGAAATGTAACGTCCCTTACCATATTGTGATGCCTGCGGCAACCACATGTGACGACCCTGGGCTGGACTCCGC
>NW_015505219.1:1319190-1346215 GCF_001515645.1 Sinocyclocheilus grahami | reverse complement strand
CGTTTTAGGTAGGCGTGGTTGACTCTTAACTTTTATAAAGAATATCTCTTTGGGTTTGAGACTTTAGTCTTTGTCTTTGCAACTTTAAGGATCTTCTTTATGCACCAAGAGCTTGTAACACTCCAAAGAGAAAGGAAAAATTGAAATCGCATCATATGACCCCTTTAAGGCACGTGAACCAGGATCACGGTCTTTAAGCGGGAGCGCTGACAGTTAAAGCCCTTTTCTGATTTTATTGTTGTTTGTATTGTCATGTTGCTGATCTGCTGATTTTACTTGCTGATATTTAAATATATATATTTATTTTTTGTTGTTGTTGTTGTTGTTGTATTTTATATGCTCTCTTGGTGGTTGGTGGGGTAGCATCAATAAAATAAATGCATAGACCCATCCCCCCCTACAAATCGCACCCTGTATGTATGTGTATATATATAGCACCTGAGTTAAATATATGAGTGTCACAGCAAAGGGTCTGAATACTTAGGACCATGTGATATTTCAGTTTTTCTTTTTTAATAAATCTGCAAAAATGTCAACAATTCTGTGTTTTTTCTGTCAATATGGGGTGCTGTGTGTACATTAATGAGGAAAAAAAATGAACTTAAATGATTTTAGCAAATGGCTGCAATATAACAAAGAGTGAAAAATGTAAGCGGGTCTGAATACTTTCCGTACCCACTGTATATACAGAGGCGGACAGTAACTAAGTACACTTTTTGAGTATCTGTACTTTACTTGAGTATTATTTTTTCTGGAAACTTATGACTTTAACAAATATTGTACTTGTCACTCTACTGCATTTCTATCAAGGTCCTCGAAGTAGAAAGTCGTTAGCAGCTTTGAAAGTCAGTGGGTGATTTCTTTCTTCTTTTTTTCAGACAGTTTATCAGTAATCACTCTTGTAGAGCTACATGAAGTGATTTCCCAGCATCTTTTGAGCACTGACCAGTTCCAAATGTGATATTTATTTACAACAGTTAAATAATAAGAAGTTAATATTGTGGTATATATTAGACACAATATTGTCTGATTTTGCTAAATTGTGTACGTGAAAATATTACCTATAAAGCCACAGAAGAACTGATGTAGCAGCACTGCAGACCATTCTGTGTGTGACATCAAAGTACAGCGAGAGCGATTAGACAGCACTTTTTTTCTTTCTTTTTTGATGTCAAATAGGTCTTGCTGTTTTGCTTTTTTGTTAAAGCAGTGTTGCTGTTGTAAAGTTATACAGCTACAGTTGTGTTGCTGTGTTTTAAAGCAGGTTTGATTTTTTATTTTCTTCCTTATCAGTCTGTATTTACAGCATTACTGTATTTACAGTTTCACTGTCCACTCTGTTCAAATGTGGATGAATGGCTACACATAGATGTGTCCTGAGCTGTGTGAGATCACTACCATCCTGCTTTTGTGGGGGTGGGTTGGGGTGTTAAAAAATGTTTTTTGTTTGTTTGTTTTGTTTTTCCCCATAGGTTTTTAACATTCTAAAAGCTCTTAATTCCAAACATACTACAAGCTAGTCAGTGTATTCAGTAGGTGTAATGTATAGTATGTCGCTTCAGAAGTATTGCAAGTATTACATACAACAATAATAAAACAGTGCATTGACATAAAAAAGGTAATTTACTTTTGGTACTAAAGTACTTTTAAAAGCAAGTACTTCCGTACTTTGACTTAAGTAAAAATCTGTCTTTACAACTTTTACTTGTAATGGAGTAATATTTGACCAGCAGTATCTGTACTTTCACTCAAGTAATGGAGTTGTGTACTTTGTTTGCCTCTGTATATATATATATATACACACACACACACACACACACATATATATATATATATATATATATATATATAGGCTATATTACTAGCAGAAGACCTGATCTATTCTGGCGAACCTCAGTGATATAGCAGGTCTTGGGTCACGTAGTAATGTTTTATAAAGCAACTGACCGCGAACAGAATTAGTTTGTTTCTCGGTCTTTGCCTTGTCAAATAGGAACTTGTTTGTCTTTGTGGTTCATCAGTGTCGCAAGAGCGGATTTGTTAAAGTAACAGATAGTCTGATATGCGGGGAGGAGAGGAAGGGGCTGCTGTCTTCTGGCTCTCTCACAAAGAGAGGAAGGTAAGTCGCAACTGAAGATATATTTTGTCAAACGAATAGGCTTAGTTAACGTTTTGTCCTAGATCTGTAGCCTACTATGATTCAAATAATAATGAAACAGTTTTAAATAACATTTTAAATCGTAAGGTTTTTATTTTCTTTATTTTATTAGGATGTCAGAAATGTTGATGTGAGGAAAATTTACATTTGCTGAACGGGTTGACATTATGACCCGTTACCATATTGTATATTTTGGTGGCTGATTATTATTATTATTTGTATAATTTTTTTGGAAGTGAAATATAAATTTATAATGTGGAGCGGATCTACACTCAAGTTTCTCTTCTCATTCTTCGGTGTATTAGCTGCGATTAAAGTTCAGTCTGCCTCAGAAGAGCTGTGTCCTCGACAAGGTAATAAACATTTCATTTCGAAACACAATTGAGAATTATTCATCTGTGGTTGAATTTGTGTGATGAACCTTAATCAGTTATTCTTGACCTGTATTGTATATTTTGACTTTAAAAAACAGATTTATATCTCTTTCATGGTCTTGTTAGGCTGTAGCCAGAGTGATTCATCTCTGACTCAGAGGTTAATGGTTAATGATGAGCGCTTGTAGTAAAGAATAGCCTAATATTAATAGCAATTAAGTTAAATTAAGTGTAAAAACTTTCATCACGGGACCTTTCTTTTTTATATTGAATGTTCACATTCAAAACTTCTTGGAAACTTTTTACCTCACATTCATTAATTATTTATTTTCTGCTTTCAATCTTAAAATAAAATTAAATAAAATTAAACAAAAACATATTAAAATAATGAATGCGAAAAGAATAAACAACTTCCATGTTTATTGTTTGAAAATGATTATCAGTTTGTTTGCTTTTTTCAAAAACTACAAAAAATGTATGAGCAAAGATGTGATGCGTGGAGAAAAGAAAAGATTAATGTAAAACTTCTGATGAGAATAGTTTTTATTGTGCTTATCATTTGCAATCAAGTTATAATTGCAAAAAGTTTTGTGTATTTCAGACACATCAAATGCTAACTATGACAAAAGCAAAACAGAGTCCTTTTTTACTACAAAAATATGAAAATTTAATTTCTACCACAAGATGTTCTCGAACACAATATTTAATTTGAGATGTGGTGGAAATGGACATTCGGTGGGGAAAAAGAGACAAAAATGATTCTGTGATACATGTATGTCTACTCTTGGACATTGTTAGCAAACAACATAAATATTGAGAGATTATTTCCAACAGCCCTGAGAGCCAAAAGCAGAGGCGTCATGCCCATTCAAGCCGAGGGGACACGTGCCCCCTCAGATTTTCGAGCCTAGTTGGGATGCAACTTCCAAAAGACAAAAAAAGCCGAATGATATTTTTAAATAATTGATTCAATCACACGGGTGTGATGTGCGGCACATCGCTAGCTGATAAATTCAAATCTGCGTTCGCTGGCTGGCGCTGAGTCAGAGACAGACGTGTTTTTACATTATAACCAATCACACACGATTCTGTTGAGCTTATGAATGCAATGGCCAATCAGAGGCGTTCAGAACAGTCATTGCTGAAACACCGGAGTTTTGTGCACTGCTGCGTCGCTGACTGAATGAAATAACAAAGTGCAGATGTGCCAACGATGTAAGATATACAAAAAAATTTATAATATAAAAACATTTAATATATTCAAAAAATATTAATATAATATTAAAACAAAAAAATACAAATATTATCAAATTAAATAAAACATAGTCTAGACCCCCTCCCAGGCAGGTAGAAAATCAAAGGCATCTCTGAGTATGATGAGGATTTCCCTAGTAATGTTACAGCAAATGTTTGGCTATGACACATAAAAATGAGGCATAGTGTGGATTTTATATGCTTTTAGTAATAGTTCATTGTTTCAAAGTGCTGTGAACTTGGAGGGAAAAAAGTTTACCATTTTCTTTTACATAGTGATCCCCTTTAGTCCGTTTATGAAAGTGGGGAAGAATCTGGGGAATTTTAATAAAAGGAAGTGAAAGCAAAAGTACCAGTTCATTACTGGTTCAAAATTCATAATTTTGTTCCATATATAACCGGCGCTATGAACTGTGAGTATAATGTACTGTATATAGGCTACTCACCCAAGTTAGAATATTATGTACTAGAAACCAGTACATATGTAAAGGATTATTAATGTGATTAAATATCTAAAACTGTTGTGAATCTTCTTCAGAGCCCCTTCCTGGAGTTTTGGTCTTGAAGTTAGGAAGCAATGTTGTGCTTGGCTGCAGAGGCGGTGTCTCTGTGGACGGTGTGCCGTTGGCTTCAGCCAGTGTCACAAATAAAAAATACAGAAACAAGCAGACAGAAGACATCACTGTCAGCTGGACATCCCAAACAGGTGATGCTAATGCTACACAGCTAACCAGTATGAAGGGAAATGTTACAACTGAGACATACCAAAAGTTTGATTCTGGTATGTATTCCAAAGCTAAAGGGGACACAACAGTTACAGTTACAGTTAAACCACCTGTAACCATAAGAAAGGAACAAAGCACTTCTAGACGTGTTTTGCGTGCTGTCAGTCAAACTACTGGAAAGGAGGAAGAGGTCTTTGATATCACCATGGGGACGGATTTTCATCAGGACTATGATTATGAAGAGGAAAGGTCCAGGGTGACAAGAGGCATCAAAAAGCGAACACGCTGGACTCTCAATGGATGACAATTGCATTCCGGCGTGGAAAGGGGGGGGATTTTAAGACGGCCACATCTCAGCTGGGCAGATGCTGGGAATTACAGCTGCTACAGAGGAGAGAGACTAATTTCCACATTCAGAATCAGCGTAGGGGGTGAGGACCTTCTTTCACATGCATATTTCAAATGATTTACAGATACACACAGAAGAAATTCACATCCTTGCACTTTTTCCACAGTGCCCCCAGAGAGACCCACTGTCTACTGCTACAAGAAGTTTCACACCAGTAAAGTCCGCTGTGATTGGACATCCAAAAATCCAGTAACCCCAAGGCCACTGTGTTACCTCCTTCTTATTAGAGAGTGAGTGTATGTATTTAGCAGCAGTCAGCACTTTATGAATAAATGACTCAGTGTTTATGTAAGTATTTAAATAAATGTATAATATATTTGTAGATTTCTAAATTTTTTTATGAAAAATATACAGAATAACATATGGAACCTATGTAAATAATAACTGAATCATTTTATTTATTCTTTTAAATTATGATTATCATCTGATCTCTCCTGTGCACTTCTCTCTCTACAAAGATTGTTTGGTAACGTCACTCACGTGCCTTGTTCATTCTCCCGCTCCCGCTGTTGGTGTGCTTTTTACGTGGAGGAGGGTGACAGAGCTCTCCATGTGGCAAAACTGTGTGTGTCTAACACAGCAGGCAATGCCACGAGCCCTTACCTCAGCTTCAAGCTTCATGACATCAGTGAGTGCTTGTGTTTTCCTGTTCTGTGGGATGTTGATTAGTCGCTTACACTTTTAGAACACCATCAATGTGCTTGTGAAACAAAAATCTTTTTCTCCGTAGTTAAGCCAGACCCTCCGACCAGGGTGGTGGTGAGAGCAGTTGAGGGCCAGAAGCATATGCTTAAAGTATCCTGGTCTTATCCCAGTTCCTGGAAGCATGGCTTCTATGCCCTGCATTTCCAGCTGAGATACCGATCACAACTCGCAGAGCAGGTAAAATGGGAAGGCTTGTATGTATAAATCTTGAAATGGCACAATGGTATTTATGTGTGTGTATTTAGTACCAGTCAGTGCTGATATATGACAGGATGGACAGACACGTGTCCTGGACAATTTATGATGCTCTGCCACACACTCAGTATGAAGTGCAGCTCCGGGCCAAGGATGAGTTTGACGGCGTCTGGAGTGACTGGACTGACACTGTCTATGCAGTCAGTTGGACAGGTAACAAAATAATAATTTCTAATACTGTAAAACTTGTTTTAATTGTTTTAAAGAAATTAGTTCAATTTTGGTGTATTTTAAATATTTGGTGTATTTGTCACATACTGTACCTGTATTATTGATTTTAAGAGCAAAGATCAGTGTTCAGCAGATAAGAGGCTCTAAACACGTCTATGAGAACATAATTTACACTAAAAAAAAAATAATAATTTGCATTGGGGAAAGCATATAATTGTCTGTTGGACATTAAAAGGTTGAATGAAATGAAACTTTTGTCATTAATTACTCACCCTCATGTTGTTCCAAACCTGTAAGACATTTGTTCATCTTTAAAACACAAATTAAGATATTTTTGATGAAATCCGAGAGCTTTCTGACCCTGCATAGACAGCAATGGTACTACCACGTTCATGGCCCAAGAGAGGTAGTAAGGACATTGTTAAAATAGTCCGTGTGACATCAGTGATTCAACCTTAATTTTATTAATCTACAAGAATATTTTATTTGTGTGCAAAGGATGTGGTACTCTCATGAACGCTCGTTGAAGAAATTGTTGAATAAAGTATTTTTGTTTTCTTTACCTACAAAAAGTATCCTCGTAGCTTTGTAAAATTAAGGTTGAACCACTGATGTCACATAGACTATTTCAACAATGTTCTTACTACCTCTCTAAGCCTTGAACGTGGTAGTTGTTGCCTATTGAGAGTCAGAAAGCTCTTGGATTTCATCAAAAATATGTTAATTTGTGTTCCGAAGATGAATGAAAATCTTACGGGTTTGGAGCGACATGAGGGTGAGTAATTAATGACAAAAGTTTCATTTTTGGGCGAATTATCCCTTTAAGCTTTCAATCAACTGGGCGAGATCTGAAAAAGGGCAGGGCTTTGCAACAAACATCCAAAATTGCAAATGGTTGATACTAGACTAACAGTGGTTGAACTTAAAAACCACAAAAATTGCTCAGAAATAGAGACCCATTTAGTTGAAGTCTTTCACATCACATTAAGTTTAGTGTTTATAATTAGTATTTGTAAATATCGAAGAATACAATTATTTTCCATTATTTTATTTTTTTTAAATAACCAATTTCACTGTTTAGTAGTACCTTTTTTGTATTTTTATTTTGTACAGCATTTAACAACATACACAATCACATACCAACACAGCCGACAACAGACAAAAAGATTCTTGTGCTTTAGTCTGTGTATGTACATTAAAAAAACATTAATAAATCATAAAAAGAATAATTGATCTGCATTAATTCAACCAAATTAAGTAATAACTTATTTTGAAGATAATTTATGAAAGGTCGTCACATAAAATCAATTTACCGTCGTAAATTTGGTCTTATTTTTTTCCAGACTCAAGAATTGTAACACATCTATATCCCACCGTCATAGTAGTAGCTTTTAGGACCAACACTTAAAACAAAACAAAAAATATATATAATTCATATAACTATATAGAATAGTTGTTGTCTTGTTTTAAAGTATGAAATATTCAAGAACAAGACAAAATACACTTTTACATCATGAAAATAAGTTTGCTTTGTGGCTGCTTAAAGGCCAGGTTGAATTATGCCTGCTCTGATCAACTTAAGCCCCTATTATCATGGTATACAGTTATTATTACTGTGTAAATGCATTCATGCCACAACCAAGCAGCATTAAACAGTCTGTGTAAAGACACATTTAGAATTTTCTGAAAATACCTTTTAATATCTTATACAGTTTTGCTGTGGACAAGCAAAACAACAGCTTTAAGGTTGTGACAACCATTTGTTTTCACTAGGGATGCACCCGGTATCGGGCCGATACTGAGCTCTTATACTCGTACTCGTTAAAATGCCCCGATACCAAACGCTGATACCACACAGCATGTGATAAGCCCCATATTCAAACAAAGAAACACCGACAACAGAACAAAAGACAGCAGAATGGAGTTATTAGAGATTAAGGATGTATACGAAGTATATGTATGCAATGAATATAATGTTAAACATTCAGTATTAACGCCTGTATAGCTGATGTGCGCGCGCATGAGTGGATTGAGCGCGCGGCGGCGCAGATGCGTGAGCTTGTCGAGTGAATATACCTTTCTCACAGACATCACTGGAAAGTTTGCAGTTCGGTCGGATATGTCAAAAACAAGTAAGTAAAACAATGCACAAGTTACTTAACGGTAGAGAGAGAGAGAGAGAGAGCGTGCGCGCGCGCAATTCTGGATTAAAACTAAATCGTACAAATAAGACCATTTAAATGGGGCATTCACTATAAACATAATTTATTTTTAACCTTAGGCATACACGACTATCTGGCGAAAGTGAAACTAGCAGCTTGTGTGAAATGCGCTAGGCTGTACTATTCTGCAGCAGTACAAATACGTGCAGGCGTTGAGCGTTTTGCTTGCTTGAGTGTTTCTGCATTATATGAGTGGCTTTGGAAAATAAATCGCAGCACGTTTCAGATGAAAAAAATGACTTCTATTTCTGAAAATATCACAGCTAGGAGATTTATAGCGAGTGGTTCCCAGCATTATTACAGCAAAGCGCATGATTACAGTACTAAGCCGCTGCAATGGAGCAGCTCTAATGCTATTAAATTAAAGATGATGTACCATAGAGCAAAAAACGAACAGTGAAAGTAACAAAAACTTACATTTTAATGGCCATAATTAAGTGTGAAAATAACTGAAGGATATACAGGCAAACCAAAAATGATTCAGAGACCAGATATAATTTTAGATTTTTTTTTTAGTGGGTGCAGGACACTATAGTTCATTTATGTAAGTGAGGACAGTAAAATAAAGTAAACTGTGACAAATCATACCCAAAAATTCTTCATACAGTGGACTACCAGTAAAGCTGATACAAATTTGGGTCCAAAAATTATTCAGACCGAGTCTGGGTAAAAAATTTAAGTTGAGGTTTGCATGAAGCTGGGTGACAGCATGCCCAGGAGACTACAGGCTGTCATTAAGGCTAAGGGTTGCCCGACTAAGTATTGATAGTTGTGTAAATACTGTCATACTAACAGCTGTCTGAATAAATTTTGGTTGATTGTAATCCATTACATACCTTTCTATCAAAGTTATCTAACATTATCAAGCTGAATTTGTTTTGACACAGTTTAACTCTGAGTTCTTGTCATATTTATTACCATTTTCTAAACTATAGCGAATAAACTGTGATAATGTGAGAAATGTTGAAGATGTCTGAATAAATTTTGGTTCGACTGTATCTATTTGATAAATGAAGTTAACCAACTAACATTATACATACCCTTTTGTTTTCTGTACGCAATATTTAAAAAATTTACAAATGCAATCAAATATTGGTATCGGTACTCGGTATCGGCAAGTACCAAAAATAAAAGTATCAGTATCGGGCGAGTACTGGAAAAAGTGGTATCGGTGCATCCCTAGTTTTCACCCTAAAAAATATTTTTGAATATTGAAATGTTTGTTTGCGTTTCTTCATAGCTCCTGAGATGACTACTACCTCTGAGAGCATTACTATGGTGAGTTCATTCAACAAAATATAATACATAAACACACTGACATATCTCTACATGCCTGTTTAAAATATTTAAACCTTTATATTTATTATTTCTTCAATTGTCTTTCAGGAGCCCTTTGAGATGTTTCCTGAAGGTTCAGGAGGATCTGGAGAAGACCCTGGTGTAGGTACGTCTGAGCAAGAAAGCAAAGGTAACATGATTCATTGTTCTCCTTCAGGTACTGGTACTCACACATCTGCTAATTCTATAATGAAAGCAGACAGGAAATGAACATGGCACCTTACTGGAAAGTCGAAATAGGAAATGGTCACTATAATATGTTTGGAGTTTAACAATGTGCTGTAATTTCCACACTTTTTGAAGAAGAGTTTAGTTAATCAAAATATAAATTATTCAAGTATAATCAATGTGAATATAGCCATTTATGTATTACGTTATTCTACTATTATAATCATGTGTATTTGCCTGCATGTATAGAAATCTGTATGAGAATGGAATGTGCAGACATATGGTGAAGTACATGATAAGCACACGATGGCACATAATGGGGCCCTTATTTTCACAGAACATAAAATTAAGGCCTCATGTCTGCATCGTGATCCCATAACAAATATGAATGAAATGTATTGAACACACCTAGAGAAAATGTATATAAGAGGGTACACAAAAAGATTCGAGAGATTGCCCTGCAGAGTTCTCTCAGGTTTTATTGTCCCTGAAAATAAAATCTCTTCTGGCATCAAAACCCCAAGACTCTGAGAAAAATTCTTCAAAGCAGCGGCAGAAGCCACCACAAATTGGCGCCCAACATGGGGCTGGAAAGGAGCAAGGGTGGAAGACCACTTTGGACTGGCTTGACGAACAACACGGTGGCCACTACAATAAGGTAAGCAGATTTTGCTTATATACTTAGTGTTGTTCGCCCGGTATGCCCTTGGTGGTAAGGACACCAATTTGCTCCTCCAAATTTAAAGAACAAAAAGAAAAAAAAGGGTTTTGATTCCAGAATAACTAATTGCATGCAATGGTCTGTGTTTATTGTTAAGTGAGCCTTTTGAAGGATAGCAATAAACATTAAGCAGATAAATTATAAGGAAGCGTGCAAAGTCCTATGGATAGGCAAAAATTCCTGCAGGGTACTGCTTTTTTACTGTGTTGAGGAAGTGGAAGAGCGAGTAGAACTGACAGGTCACTTAGGACGAGTGTAGAGTAGTCGGATTTAATGTATGTTTTAATGTATGTGTCTGTGTCTGTGTGAATGACTATGGTTGTATGAGAACAATAAATTCCGTATCGGGTGGGTAAAAGCTGCGCACCACTCCTGGACCATCACTTAAGTGTGATCTGGCAGAGTTGGACGCAGTTAGTGCCGCACCTCAGAGGGATGAAAGAATGTGATAAGCCCTATAAATAAAGGGACAAAGACTGAATGAATGAGCCCTGTGGATAAAGGGACTAAAATGAGTGAATGTATTTAGACAAATTGTTTCAATAAAGACTGGGTCAAGATTTTGGCATTGTAGATTTTCGTACATATTTGAATGCATATATTGTGTGACGTAAATAGGGAGAATATTTAGGAGACTAATGCAGTTTAGAAAGTGGAATATCATAGAGGTATATGCCCTATATTAAATAATCAAATTGCTGATAAAATAATTTTTATAACAGGAAACAAAGAATAAATACATAAAGGTCTTAGTTATTGGTTCTCACTTTTGGATGCTAAGTGTAAAAAGAGGTATACGCCCTATGTTAAATAATTAAATTGCTGATAAAATAATTTTTATAACAGGAAACAATGAATATATACATAAAGGTCTTAGTTATTGGTTGGCACGTTTGGATGCTATGTTTTAAAAATATATATATATATAGGATTTAGATAATAAATTCACTTTATAATATATTGAAAATGTGCACACGCATGTGATATAATAAATACTAGGCTTAAAAGTGCATGATACAGAAGAAAATAGGAGGAATTGGTTAAAAGAAGTCAAATTAAGTTGGGGAGAATGTAAAGTAAGTTAAATTATTGTATAAAAGTATATACTGAGCTTAAAATATAGGATTGTCATATTACAGGAAAAATGATGGCAACCACTCCGGTGGAAATATTAGGATTAAAATATCCACTGTGTAAAGAACTGATAGACAAGCTCTCAAACAAATGGCAACAGAGAACTAAAAAAAATTATGACAAAATGGCCAAAGGAAGGGACATTTGATGTAGCATTGTGCGAGGAAATGGAAACTTTGATAAAAAAAATCATAAAACTAAAGGCAATAGTAAAAAGAGAGAAAAGAGAGAAGCAAAAAGGGAAAAAGATAAAGAAGTGTTATCTTTGTTCAAAAAGGAAGAAGACTCATTGAAAAGTATAAAACAGGCAAGAAAAATACTAAAAGAGGCAGACAAAGAGACAAAGAAAAAAGAAGAGTTGTTTTCTAAACCACCCCCATATCTGCCCCTAGAGGGACAGTTCCCAATACATAAGGGTACTGTAGAAGTGTCTGGGTAAAAGCAAATGGAAGGACAAGTAGCATTAGAAGAAAAACAAAAAGAACCAGATGTAAGACCAAAGAGGCGACAGAATAAAAAGAGTGAGGGATATTTACCTTTAGATTGTTATAAACAGGCACGCATAGCATTAGAAATGATGAAAGCAAACTATGAAGGGAAAACAAGGGGCTGGGAAGTGGATTAAGGTGTTTGAAGAAGAAACTATGGGCAAACTTTTAGCTGTGGGGGACATTAAAGCACTGCTGGCAAAGATTATAGGAGGGGCAAAAATGGAAGAAATTCTTCAAGCATCCAATCTGGACAGAGCTGTGGACTCTCACTACATGGATGGAACTGTTTTTGATGCATTCTGTCCAGCAGTGTGGCAGGCACTGCATGCTGAGTACCCGATCAGACTAGACCCTAAATCATTAAAGGGAGAACAGCTGGGGGAAACAGAAAATCCAACTACATATGTCCAGAGACAGCTGAAAAGATGGAAGCATGAGACTGAAGGGAATCCAGAAGGAGACCCATTAATGGCAACATTGTTTAGAAATGCTGTGATAGATGCCATGCCACAAGCTGTAAAGAGCAGGCTGGAGGACGTAGTCGGCTTAAACTCTAAAACACACAAAGAGTTCCGTGACCATGTGTCTCATGCAGTGGAGCAATACAGAAAAAAGAAACAGAAGCTCAAAAACCAAGAGAAAGAGCTACAGAGAAAATTAACTCAGTTACAACTTGAAGAACTGACAAAAAAGAATAAGAAAAAGATTCAAGCTTCAGTAAAGAACGATGAATCAGAACAAATGACAGTGATGTCTCCAGTAAATGCTCCTCCACCACCTGTTCAGCCAAGCCCCCCTGCAGCAGCCCATCCAAATGCACACCAGATCCCTTTACCCATCATTAATGTCTATACTCAACAACCAGGGCCAATGGGATGGAAAAGAAAACCAGTACAAAGAGGACAGAGAGGAAGAGGCAAGCCTTATACTGGTCCTCCAGGAATGTGCTGGGGATGCGGACAGCCTGGACATAATAAGAATGACTGTCCCACCAATCCATGGCAACAGCCACCTCGTGGTGGAAGGCGGGAGAGTTGGCAGCAGCCCACCCGTTGTCCATTACAGCGCCCAGTAAACCCTTGGGGAGGTCCAAATCAAGGATATTAGGGGTGCCCAGAGAATTCTATTGGGGAGAGTCAGCTTCCAATTTTAACAACTAAAGCTGATCAAGAACCTATTCTGCAAATTGAAATAGAGGGAAAGACGACACCAATGATGGTAGACACAGGAGCTGTTTATACTTGTGTTAATTCAAATTATGCCTCTCATCTCCCCTTGTCGGGAAAATTAGCAAAGACAATAGGATAATGCAGCTAATTCCAATGACAGCTCCAGTGTGTCTACAAACCAAAAATAAAAGTGTAACCATACCCATTCTTGTATCAAATCAGACTCCTGTTAATTTGTTAGGGAGAGATGCATTATGTAAATTAGGGCTACAAATTTGGTCTTCTCCTGAAGGGGTATATATAGACACAATAGGAATAGAAACTCAAATGATAATATCAAAAACTTTAGGAGTCAGCTGTCCACGGCAGTCCTGCAGCGCAACACACTCAGAAAAATATAGTCTGATTATCGTTATTGCTAAAATCCCAGAAAATAGAGATATCATTTTTTGATATCCCACAAATTTGGTGTTCTCCTGATGGGGTATATATAGACACAATAGGAATAGAAACTCAGATGATGGTTGTAGAGCCAAAAGCAAATGTTTATTGGATAGGACAGATCGAGCAAGATGTGAGACAGACAATTAATAAATGGGGAAAGTATATTGAGGCACAGATTCCAGAAGCACAGTTACCTAAATCAGAATTTCATTGCACAATGATATATGATCCCGAAAGAGATGAAAAAATAGAGAAAAAATGGCAGGAAGAAACTACAGGACAAAAAATTTAAATAATCTCACAGCACATAATAAAAATGTAAACAGGGAGCAGCTTTGAGTATACCTGAATGTGAATTTGTGAAATGATTCAATTTAACAGATTCTGTGCCACATGTGTCTGTATACAGTATGTAGGAAAAAACTGGGAAGCAAAAGATCTAGGACCAATGATGAAAAAGGCAGAACAAAGCAAATGGGAACCAACAGAACATCCGTTGATTTTTCACTCAGCTGACAAAAATTACATCAAAAGTTTGTGTGCAACCAATTTGATGGGAATTCCTCAGGAAGTAGTTATCAATCAAAAGAAACTGATGCAGATGAATACAACATCTGAATTAATAAACAATACTGAGACTGAACTATTTAAGGAAGTAGAGCATCAGCTACCAACTGAACTATGGTCTCAACCAAGATGTGAGACAGACAATTAATAAATGGGGAAAGTATATTGAGGCACAGATTCCAGAAGCACAGTTACCTAAATCAGAATTTCATTGCACAATGATATATGATCCCGAAAGAGATGAAAAAATAGAGAAAAAATGGCAGGAAGAAACTACAGGACAAAAAATTTAAATAATCTCACAGCACATAATAAAAATGTAAACAGGGAGCAGCTTTGAGTATACCTGAATGTGAATTTGTGAAATGATTCAATTTAACAGATTCTGTGCCACATGTGTCTGTATACAGTATGTAGGAAAAAACTGGGAAGCAAAAGATCTAGGACCAATGATGAAAAAGGCAGAACAAAGCAAATGGGAACCAACAGAACATCCGTTGATTTTTCACTCAGCTGACAAAAATTACATCAAAAGTTTGTGTGCAACCAATTTGATGGGAATTCCTCAGGAAGTAGTTATCAATCAAAAGAAACTGATGCAGATGAATACAACATCTGAATTAATAAACAATACTGAGACTGAACTATTTAAGGAAGTAGAGCATCAGCTACCAACTGAACTATGGTCTCAACATGATTCGAATATAGGATTGATAAAATCAGCAAACCCAGTGAGAGTACAACTTAAGCCAGATGCATGTCTGCCCAGAAAGCCGCAATACCCTTTGCGTCTTGATGCTGAAATAGGCATAAAAAACACTATTGATGGTTTAGTGAAGGCAGGAGTATTAATAGAAACAACTAGTTATTGTAACACTCCAATTATGCCTGTAATCAAAGCAGACAAAAACAGATGGCGTCTTGTTCATGACCTACGAGCAATCAATGATATAGTAGAGGATTTGCCAGCTGAGTTACCAAACCCGCACACGTTACTGATGAATGTCCCTCCTGATGCTAAATACTTTACAGTAATTGATCTCTGTTCGGCCTACTTCAGTGTTCCATTAGCAGAGGAAAGTAGATATTTATTTGCATTTACATATGCAGGTAAACAGTATACCTACACCAGAATTCCTCAAGGGTTTAAACATTCGCCACATTTATTTAATAAAATACTTAAAGCTGATTTAGAGGATCTTATGATAAACAGTACTCTTTTACAGTATGTAGATGATTTGATTATTTGTTCTACATCACTAGAACAATGCCACAGAGATTATATTAAGGTCCTAACGAAATTAGCACAAGGAGGTCACAAAGTATCCAAGACCAAAATACAATATTGCCAGCCTCAAGTTGAATACTTAGGACGATTGATTGCATTTGGCACACGAGCTATAGCTCCAGCTCAATTGGAATGTATAAATAAAACACCACTTCCTCAAACAGTAACACAGATGATGACTTTCCTAGGGATGACCGACTTTAGTGCTGATTGGATAGAAGATTATGCAGCAAAAACAGCTCCATTAAGAGAAATCATGAAACATGCAGAACTGCAACATTTAGGTAATCCATTAAAATGGAACACTGATGCATTACTAGCATTTGAGACTATAAAAAAAGAACCACAAAAGGCCCCTTCCCTCAGAAATTCTGAATACATTAAACAATTTCATCTGTATGTCGCAAATAGAGTTGATGGTTATGCATCAGCTGTATTGATGCAAGAGACTTGTAGTGGAAGGAAAAAAACAGCCTATAGCTTACTACCGTACAAAGTTGGACAATGTAGCACAAGGTTACCACCATGTTACCAACAAGGCCTTGCAGCAGTATACTATGCATATGAGAAAGCAGCTACAATAACCATGGGGTACCCAGTAACTATTTATACTCATCACAAAATTGTGGAGTTAATAGAACAAGGAAAATTTGTTCTGACTCAAGCCCGAATTCTAGCCTATTCGTCGCTACTCACGTATCCAGATGTTACAATTAAGCGATGCCATACAGTTAATCCAACTGAATTGATTCCTTTGGCTTTTGAAGGAAAGCCCCATGAATGTGTGACTGATTCATTGGCATTTGCCAGATTACGGCCCGATCTTGAGTCTACACCAATCCCTGAAGCAGAAGTCACTTACTTCGTTGATGGTTCTAGCTTTAGAGATCATGTAGGAAATCATACAGAATATTCAGGAGTAAAGAAAGACAAGGAAGAATTTGTGCCTGTGATATCACAACATTGTGTACAGCCTTGCTCTGCACAATTAGCAGAATTAAAAGCTCTCACAGCTGCATGTCAATTAGCAAAAGGACAAACAGCCAATATTTTCACTGATTCAGCATATGTGCATGGTGTATGTCACTTGTTTAGAGCAGTATGGAAACAAAGAGGTTTTAAAAAGAGTGACGGGACTCCCATACAACATGCTGAACAAATAGGTCAATTAATTTCTGCTATGATGATACCAAAACGACTAGCGATAATGAAGTGTCAAGCTCATAAAAAAGGAAATGATTACATCATTAAAGGAAATAATGCAGCAGACATGGAAGCTTAAAAATCCTCAGGGTGTCAGGTAGCAGTACTAACACCTGTAGTACTTATAGAACCTCAACCTCAATTGGACGATATTATTCGAATTCAACAGCAAGCAGGCCCTTATGAACATTCTATGTGGCACCAAAGAGGAGCCAAAAAAGACACACAATACATCTGGCATACACATGAAGGTCCAATTGTTGCACCAACTTCACTTTTGAATATTCTCATTTCAGATGCGCATGGTTTTGAACATTGCGCAAGTGGGGAAGTGATAAGGAAAATTAAACAGCAAGGATATTGGTCTCCTTATTTACATGCAATGGTAAATTAATTTTTGTCCACATGTGAAGCTTGTGCCAAAAACAATGTGAGAAAAGGAATAACAACACCAGTAGGCCATATACCAGTACCAGAAGGACCATTTAAGCATCTGGTAAGGCAAAGGGTATATGCTGGTGATCATAGACAGATTTAGCAGATGGGTGGAGGCAAAATGCTAACGGGTCGACCCATGCCTGTGCCATATTGTAGAGGTCTCTACAAAGGACCTCCTCTAGAGCAATTGCAAATGGAACTTCGATCTTATATGAAGAAATTAACTGCCATACATAAAGCTATCTATTTACAGGAAACAAGAAAAGAGCCCTGTGAGGAAACAGAGACTGAATGTCCAATTGTTCCAGGTGACCAAGTATATCTGAGGGTATTCTGGAGAAAGTGGAATGAGCCCAGGAGAGAGGAACCCTACAAAGTCGTGAGAGCTACTCCAACAGCAGTCCAAGTGGAGGGAAGTACAACCTGGTATCATCTAAACCACTGTACAAGAGTTCCCCAAATAAGGACGGAAAGAGAAAGAAACAGACAAGCAGATAACTCAGGAAAAAGTGATGAGGAAAGACCAGTGACACAAGATGAAGTGCAAACTGATGAGAGCTCAAAAAAAAGATCCACAAGGAGCTCACATTCTCCTGTCAGACAAACAGGAGAGGAGAAAGAATGAGTCTGACAACATATCTGATGATTATCACATGCCTAATGCAGATAATTCTACAAGCTCAAGCTGTAGCCGACAGCCCCCAGACTTCCCTAGAATCAACTTTCACCCCCTCAGTTGAATCTAGCAGTGGCTTTGACTTAATCCAAACAAAACAAGAACTAGATAAGGAGGAAAAAGTATCTAGACAAAATAGACACATTGTAAATGACAGCCATAACATTACTTATAAGAGAACGGGCAATTCAGATATATTATGGGAAAAGGCAGAAGACAATAATTGGTATCAATGGGTAAATTACACAGCAGAAAAAGAGAAATGGGAAAACTTCATAGTTTGCTTTGAAGCAAGACCATTTTTTTATATTGTACCAATACCTATACACAGTTCTAGTTGTAGAATATTTCATGATGAATGGTTTAAGAAATGTCCAGGACTGTCTAATGCAATGGGGTTAGATGTAGTGAGATTGGGAGGTAAATGCTTTATAGAAAGAGGCAGAGAGATAAATGTCTTTAGAAACTGTACCCAAAAAATGGCATATTGCCCATATTGGTGCCAGTAGGGAAATATTGATGTAGGAAGATTTGAAGGAAAATGCAGCAGAACATGGAAAATACCACGATGTAAAGATGACTATTTAGTGATAAAAGACGGCCCACCACCTATATTTGATGACATTGATATTGCATTGGCAGACATATGGTGGATGAGTGGATTAGAATATGGCCTCTTGACAACATTACCAGAAAAATGGTCAGGATTATGTACTAGAATTATGCTTACACATAAAATGAGTCACATCTCTCTAGAAGAGGAAGCAACAAATGAAAAGAAAGACAGATCCAGAAGAGCCTATGAAAAAGACCCTGCAGTTTATATAGATTCAATTGGTCAACCAAGAGGTATACCTTATGAGTTTAAAGCAAGAGATGAAATCAAATCAATATTAATTTGGATTACACAAAATAAAAATACAGAATGGATCAATTACATATATTACAATCAGCAAAGATTTATTAATAACACTGATGAGGCCTTATCACTTTTAGGAGAGCAATTGGATGCAACGAGCAGAATGACATGGCAAAATCGAATAGCTTTAAATTATTTGTTAGCTGAGAAAGGGGGAGTGTGTGTTATGTTTGGGGATCAATGCTGTATTTATATACCAAATAATACTGCTCCAGAAGGCGCATTCACTGAAGTAATGACCAAATTGAAAAACCTAAGGATTGAACTTAAAACTAACGCTGGGACAGATAATAAGATGGGGAATTGGTTTGATCTAAAGTTAGGAGCATGGGGAGCATGGTTAGCTAAATTAGGAATGTTTTTAGGAGTTGCAGTATTAATAGGAGGATTACTGTTTTCCTGTGTGCTTCCCATACTGAAGTCATTAGTTGTCCAAGCCACAGCTAGGCAAATGGAAATTCTAAGATGTCAAGATAATAAGAAATTGATTTTGAAGAGTAACCAAAATGTACATTACCAGGACTGGGCTTATGCACCCAACTGGAAGTCACAAACATTGACAAATGATGGAGACTCTAGTTCCTCAACTGAGGACGAAGAAGAGGTATAAAGATGAACCATACCCTGGGTGTAAGTGCTAGCCTAACCTCTGCCCAAGGGGGGCCCTCTACGATGCGCAAAGTGTCTGGACTGAAGATCAACTATGCTATTTTTTGTTACATGTTTTATGTCTTGAATTTTTATTTCTGTTTTATACTACATAACTGTGACAACCCCAGGCAAGCGCTGAACCAATTGCACGCTCATGCTTATAACATTGTTTGATCTTAAATGAGGGATTAGTGAGACGGGATCTTTTACTCCCTCCTAGTCAAGTGTGGGGGGAGAGGTTTGGTCCTGCTGCTCCGCCAGAGTGCTGTTACATAATCTAGTCATTGGTGATAAAACTGTGTGACTTAATTAAGTCACTAGGTCATAATAACTAATGAGACTAGATCTCTCTGGGTAAAGACAAGTAAAGGTGAGACTTAGTAAGTCTGAAAGGGGAGAATGAAGAAGAGTTTAATGAATAAAATATAAATTATTCAAGTATAATCAATGTGAATATGGCCATTTATGTATTAAGTTATTCTACTATTATAATCATGTGTATTTGCCTGCATGTATAGAAATCTGTATGAGAATGGAATGTGCAGACATATGGTGAAGTACATGATAAGCACATGATGGCACATAATGGGGGGCCTTATTTTCACAGAACATAAAATTAAGGCCTCATGTCTGCATCGTGATCCCATAACAAATATGAATGAAATATATTGAACACGCCTAGAGAAAAAACTGTATATAAGAGGGTACACAAAAAGCCACCACAGTTTCAGCCTTCTGTGACATTTCACCTCTGTCCTCATTCACTCTTCCTCATAGGTTCAGTGGCAATAGATGGAGCTGATGATACTGAATATGCTACAGTGTGGCTGTGTGTGTCATGCGTTTTTGGGCTGTGTTTTCTTGTAGTCCTCACCATGCTCACAGTCTATTTACTCAGGTAAAACTCTTTAAATTTTCCATCTTTTAATATATAATTAGTGATTGCTTAGATCTGAAAATCCTTTTGTCTTTTAAAAAGTTGTTCCAAGTCTGCTTCTTTGTTTCTCCATTCAGTCCTTATATTTACCCCCGTTTACTTTCTGCTTTTGGGTCTTATCAGGTATAGGCTGCATTTCATGTCTAGAACAGGAAAACAGACTTTGCCCTTTGCATTCCTCCTTCATTCCCCTCGGCCTCCTGCTCCCTCCAAGCAGCTTCCAGAGGAGGGAAAGTCTCTGATGTCTCCTCCAAAACACAGCCAGCAACACGTTCTTCCTGTTTAGCAAGAGGAGCAGGAGGGCATTCATCTGCATAACATGGATTATTTCCTGTCTCCAAGGACAGAGGGTGTGCCGTGGACAATAGGCAGACATGAGTAAACAGAAGAAACCCCACTGTAGTGGATACAGTGAGACTGACTAAGATTCACACACTGTTTTTATGTGATTCAGTAGCCTAACAGTATTATGAGTGTGAAAAGTCAATGTTGTGTCATCTTGGGCTACATTTCATCTGTTATATTATTGATATTTTTGACTACTTTCAAAACCATTTGTAAATAAGGATTTTTTTAACAGTATGAGTATTACTTAACAGTAATCACATGCTAGTTTACTCCAGGGAGAGGATACAAATGTGAAAATGGTATAGAATAATGAATAATGTGCAGTGTTTCATGATTTCTTGTTTATACAGAGTGAAATATGCTGAACGATATTTCAGTTTCAGTTTGTTTGTACATTGCTTTTTAAAATACATATGGTTCCAAAGTGGCCGTAAAAAGAATAGTGACTTAGAAACTCCAAAGAGTTTAAAGGTGACACTGAAAAGAAAACGCCCTAAGATGGTTATGTGGGATAAGGAAGAAGGAACAATGGCCTTCTTTTTTAAATGTCCATAGCCAAATATAATCTAGCCATGTTAAATGGCAAGAGCCAGAAATCTTATACAATTGGGGCCAGGGACCCCTAGAATCATCACCACCTTTCGCCTGCTAGCGATGGCCCTGCTTCTGCAGTCTGCACAATGAAACTGAAATTCTAATGTGGTAAACGTTTTTGTCTCTTAGGACTTCTTTTTTTTTACTGATCTTGTTCTCTGCTGTTATATTAGATTTACATATTGATAACCCTGAATGGTATCAGAGGTATTGTGGGATTACAAATTTAAGAATCTGTTTAAAATATGCTGATCCTATGTTCTGACATAGCATCACATGAAAAACTAAGGTGAAGTACATTGTATTTAGCATTTAAGGTAAATTACATCAGACAAATGATTATCTTAAGCAAAGTGTAGCAAGAGGTTCCTGTCTGTTCCTGTTCTCTTATTGTTAGTCAAATGAACCATGATTACTGAGACCATCACCTTTTGTTTGTAATGGCTCTTGGTGCCTCTGCCCCAGTCTTTGAGTAGTTATGCTGATTGAATTAGGACTGTCAGACTGATTGGATCAGCACCTATGCATTGGATGACACTGTTATACTGATGAGATCAAGGCTGGGAAAATGCCGGTGTCGAGCTGATTGCCTGTACTTCATTTGCATGCTATAGGTTAGATTGTCTCCACCTCTACTGAATGTATCCCGCCCCCTTAAAATGTATATAAACTACAATGTATTACTGCCTTAGTCAGACTTGGATGACTGCAGCGACGCACAGCGAGTCCTCAATAAAGAGTGACTTCTGTATGAAAGATATCCCAACATCTCCTGGTTTCTGCTTCGACGAGGAAAAAGTTTCCTACAGTATGTAGGCTATGTAGTGTTGTCTAATGAAACTGATGAGTCCTACACTGTCTCTTTTGCTTATCTGTAAGGAATACCACTGGATTAAACATAAAACAGCAGATTTGACGGCTCAGCAGAGAGGAAATTCAAGGGAGAATGGACTGCATCAACAATCCTGAACTGTAAACATCAGTTTTAACACTGTTACTTAGAAATTAGATACCTGTACAGTGATTAAATTACTATCATATGCCTACAATGCTCATGAGGTGATAGTAAAGTAAGCCTATGTATAAACATTTAAAAGTATAAAATATGAAAGAATAATATTTACTTAGGGATTATAATTTGTTGCAATCAAGTTAATGAATGTTAAACAGACAGAACTGATGTCACATTGTCACAGTGTCTGTAAAACTGGTCAGCTGTCAACTTGTCCAATGAAAAACCTCTTTTGCTGATAATAAAACCTATTCTTATCCGAAAAACCAAGTGAAAGTGATTTTGCTACCTTGTCTTGTGCACATTGCATTTCATTGTGGTGTGCAGGGCAAGTTTTGTTGAGAATTGAGAAGAGTAGCCATTTGTGTTTTAAATTAGTTTAACAAAGATAGATCCTCTGAAGAGGATCTCTCCTGTCCTGTGTGCTGTAATATCTTTAATGAACCAGTTGTCCAAGTGAAGTTCTGAACAACCAATGGATTTCAAGTGTGTCCTGTTTGTAGAAGATCCTATAAATCTGAACTGAAGAACCTGTGTGAGGTTTTCTTAAAGAAAAATAACCAGCTTCAGATTAATCAGAGTTCTGCAGTTTGCACCATGAGAAAATGAAGCTCTTCTGTCTGGATGACAAACAGTCTGTCTGTTTAGTTTGTCAAACATCCAAGAAACATTAAAAAAAAAACATGACCTCTGTCCTTTTAATGAGGTTGTGCAAGATCAGAAGGTTAGCATTTATAAAGGTCAGGCATAAGAAATTACGAAATGCTGACCCATCTGACTGTAAATATAAATAAATGGTTTTATTTCACAATGTTTTCTGATCATAGTAAAGCTGTATATATTTATACAATAAACTTGCGTTTTGAAACAGTGATTGTGTTAAAGAAGACATTTTCAATTCCATAAACGCGATAAAATGGTTTGGATTAATAACAAGCTATGTTAAAAATGCGATCGGTCTGGAGTCTAAAGAAAATTGACTACTTATAGTACTAGCACAAATAAAAACTGCAACAATGAAGAGCAGTCAGATCTGTCATTCATATTTGTAAATAGTCTTGGACAGTGTTAAGATCATATCAGTTGTAATAACAAGAAAGGTTGACTCAGTTTGCTTTCCTTTGCAAGTAACCAGTCTGCTTGTGCTTGATGTGACTTTTCCAGTCTTTCTCTTCTGCTTCTCTGCCGTTACATCATGCCAGTTTTAAGGATCCTCCATCCACCATCTGGGGTTCCACTTGTTAAACATTATAGTTAGCTACATTAGTTAACATGAACTAACATTGAAAAACACTTCCAAATGCATTTATTTACATTAGTTAATGTTAATTTCATAATTTACTAATACATTATTAAAATAAAACATTGTATCTATTATAATACTAATGGACCTGAGCTAATGTGAACTAACAATGAACAGTTGGATTTTTTATTAACTGTTAACAAAGAATACAGTACTGTAACAAATGTGCCATTGTTAATTATTTTCAGTTAATGTATTAACCAATGTTAACTAATATGACTTCCTGTAAATTGTAAACTCATTCAAATTTGTCATTGTCTGTCATTTTAAAGGGCAGTGACACTTTTCACATTAAGCAATACAATGTGAAACCACCAAGTAGGCTCACCCATTTTCATATAAAATAAACTGTATAAAGATTGACGGATTATTTATTTCAGCAAAACTAAACGTTTCTGTCATATGTATGACAGTGATTTTAACTCACTTAACTGTAGGTGGCAACAAAGTCGCAAAAATACACAATGCTTCAAATGAACAAGAGCTAATTCTTGGATTTAGTTATGACCCTACTTCGTGACTGTGTCCATACTGCCCACCCCTAGATCAAAACACTGAAAGCCAGAAGTGGTACTAAATAAAGGGGAGCCGGTTCTTTTTGCTGAGCTGAGCCAAATGATCCAGATCCCATCCCTAAAAAGAGCTGGAATTCCCATCACTAGTATGCATGAAAACAAAGGTTTCGGTCATCTGTTTGCTGTTACAGTCAGCTCCCACACACTCACTGCTGAGGAAACTTCCCTCTCATGTGTTGTGCATAGGCTTTCACTAGTAGTAGGCCTACAAGCTAAAATTAGTAGGACTACATGCCAAATTTCTGATTCATATAAGGCGAGCTTTCTGTATACAACGACATAACTTGAGACCATTTTTCTGAAATGACAACCATGGGCATTTCCTAGTTCAGTGGTCAAAATATCATTGAAATCTCTTGTGATTATCTACAAAATGGGGACAATATATTTTTGTTTTTTAATTGGTGTGGGTTCCATATAGACCTACTAATATTATAATGATAATGTTTCAGGATCAAACTGTAACTAGTTTTTTCACACTATGAAAAATAGTAAATATTAACCATTGAAAATAGCAATCAGATCAAAACAGTATATTATAACAAAACTGAATTTACAAAAACACAATACAAAAATAAAACAATATGAAAACCTGATAAAAAAAATAGCTGTATTTAGCAAACAGTAAAATTAACTGTATTTAACATTTTAATTTTCACAAAATTACACTTTTACACTGTTACACTTGCAGTATATGTGCAATAATATGATATTGATAAATAATGGTCAAAGTTAAGTGTTAGCTGCCATTGTGTTGTGAGATGAAATTAGTACTTATCGTAGAGAATTATGCAAAATTTGTCATATTTCTGTCATTAGCTGTGCAAGGATTTATCTTGAATGTATTTTTATGCATTATTTTTCAGAAGTATTTTATTATATTGAACAATATATATATATATATATATATATACACACACACACACACACTGGGCTGCATTAATGTATGAGCTTATTAGTGGCATGTAGCACGAGGCGAGATGAACAATCTATAAAAAGCATCAGTTTGATTGACTTCTCATGAGAGTCAGCGCAATTCACTTCTCTGTTGAAGATGAAGAGATTGTTATGAAAAAATACCATGAATTGAAACACATTTACAAGGCAGGAATAAACACTGCTGCAGTGGAAGTTTGAGAAGGCAGCTACTGAATATATCAATGCAAGTGAATCAACTGAATTTAAATAATTTAAATTACACAGAGCTCAAAAGAAACAAGTTTAATCAGTTTGAAAAGCTTTATATACTGAACCTTGTATTTATATATGTTAAGATGTCCGCATCAAAAGAAATTTACAAAAGTGATTTTATGTCCGTAGAAAGCACATTACATGCAAGTAAAGTGTCTACATTTAAGGTATCAAATAAGTTTTTGTAGAATAAAATGTCAAAATAATGTTATATTGTCATTCAGTGTAACACTTATAGTTATGTAAAAAGTCAAACAACATACTTATTCTGACCTGTACACATTAAAATATATAAAAGAATAAGTTAGCATATTACATTTTATTGGGTTTTTAATTAGTAAAAAATTCTTACTGACAAATGGGCAAAACCTAGGATAGTGGCAAATTTAAAAAAAAATGTAAAATAACAACTAATTAGTATTTGGGGTGAAAATAATTAGTTTTTTAATGTCATAACCCTTTTTCTTCTTTGACCCATTATAGTTATAGCCTATTAGTTTAAATGCTAAGTTTAAAATTAATAGTTAACTCATATAATTAATTATATGAATATATTATATGAATAATACATAATTATAATCTATAAAATAAAAATATAATAAACAATTAGAAGCAAAAGATTTATCTCTAAAATTTTATCACTATAAATCTTTTATTTGTAGTGAGACATAAAGGGAGGGGGTGGCTTTATTGCTTCAGATATATGTTACTTTGCTCAGAGCTGATTGGTCCAGCTTTGGTTTGCGATCTCTAAATAAAACCTGCTTGGTAGCAGGGAAGCTGTGTAGCATAAGTTACTATTGTGACGAAACCCACTCAAAACCAACCCACCTTCTTGAGCCTGAAAACTCAGAGTTTACTTAAACTAAACACAAACTTACCTGGATAAAAACTTAAACCGGCTTTGTGCTACTAGCCACTGGGCTTAAGCCCAGGGCCCCTGGCTGAGTAGGGGGCCCCCATTGATTCCAAAAAATATTGTAACCTCATTTCAGAATGAGTTGATTGTTCCTTTAAAATTTCACATTATCTATTTTCTTTGAATGCACATGCGGAATTTCCACCTCCTGCGCGAGAAGTGCCAGTCAAACCTCCCACTCGCTGAGCCATGCAGTCGACAGTGACCTTTATTTAAAGGGGTCATATGATGCTGCTAAAAAGAACATTATTTTGTGAATTTGGTGTAATGAAATGCGTTTATGCTGTTTAAAATTTAAAAACACATTACTTTCCACATACTGTACATTATTGTTTCTCCGCTATGCCCCGCCTTTTTGAAACGCGTAGATTTTCGGTCTGAAAAGCGAGGTGTGCTGTGATTGGCCAGCTATCCAGTGCGTTGTGATTGGCCGAATACCTCAAGCGTGTGTCGGAAATGTTACGCCCCTCACCGTACTGTTGATGCCATGTCCCAGCTGGAGCGACGAGACAAAAACATTAAAGGGGTCATATGATGCGATTTCAATTTTTCCTTTCTCTTTGGAGTGTTACAAGCTCTTGGTGCATAAAGAAGATCTGTAAAGTTGCAAAGACTAAAGTCTCAAATCCAAAGAGATATTCTTTATAAAAGTTAAGAGTCAGCCAC
>NW_015505219.1:1311265-1317067 GCF_001515645.1 Sinocyclocheilus grahami | reverse complement strand
CTTGTTGTTTGTAATTTCTCCGATCACAAATGCAGACAGAGTTTTATGTTTACGCGGCGCGATGCAACGCAATGCGTAAAAAGACAGTATAAGTCATTATAATCAGTAATTATGTCCCCACTTGATGCAACAAATGCCTCGTTTGTAATGGGTTTTAATGTTTATGTCTCGTCGCTCCGGCCGGATACGGCATCAACAGTATGTGAGGGGCGTAACATTTCCGTCTCATGCTTGAGGTATTCAGCCAATCACAACGCACTGGATAGCTGGCCAATCACAGCACACCTCGCTTTTTCAGACCGATGAGTTTCAGAAAGGCGGGGCATAGAGGAGAAACAATAATGTACAGTATGTGGAAAATAATGTGTTTTTTTTACTTTAAACCGCATAAACACATTTCATTACACCAAATACACAAAATAATGTTTTTTTTAGCAGCATCATATGAGCCCTTTAAAACCCATTACAAACGAGGCATTTGTTGCATCCAGTGGGGACATAATTACTGATTATAATGACTTATATGGTCTTTTTACGCGTTACGTTGCATTGCGCCGCAAATTTGATAAGACCTTCCATGTCTTTGGCTGGGATCATATCTTTGGACGAGAATGTCGTAGAGATTTGGCTAGTAACCAGCCTTTAATATATCACCTTGACAACTGCCTAGCCACACCCTCAAAACTATCCAGAGCACCGAAGCAAACATATATAGAGTTACACTTAAAATGGAGCAACAGATTTGAATGGCATAGACTTGCGGGTTGATTTTATTCACTAGAGTCAGAAAGTAGCCACCATCACTTTGGCAACCATATAGCAATATGACTCAGCACCATTTCAATACCACAAATTCATAAAGCCATGAGGTTGCATTGCGCCGCAAATTTGATAAGACCTTCCATGTCTTTGGCTGGGATCATATCTTTGGACGAGAATGTCGTAGAGATTTGGCTAGTAACCAGCCTTTAATATATCACCTTGACAACTGCCTAGCCACACCCTCAAAACTATCCAGAGCACCGAAGCAAACATATATAGAGTTACACTTAAAATGGAGCAACAGATTTGAATGGCATAGACTTGCGGGTTGGTTTTATTCACTAGAGTCAGAAAGTAGCCACCATCACTTTGGCAACCATATAGCAATATGACTCAGCACCATTTCAATACCCCAAATTCATAAAGCCATGAGTGTTTTTTTTTTTTTACTCTTTTACTCTGGATAGCGGCCTTTAAGTATCAGCCATAAAATCCTACTTTAAACTGACTTTCACAAACAGCATCAAGCAAGGCAAAATGACAGGAACCAAAAAAACAGTCAGAAGTATAGTCATCAGATGCAATGTTTGCTTCTCAGAGATCTTAAATCGATTAATTAGCCATAATTATTACTGCACCGCATGAGTGTGACACCAATAATGACAGTCCTATATTGTGAACCAATGTGGTTCAAATGACGGAGATGTGGCCATATTCAGGAAACAGTCATGACTACCTAGTTTCTACAATGATGCATCGTATTATGGTAGTTAATCAGCGAGGAAACGCACCCCTTGTTTGATGTTCGTAAAATAATTTCAACGCCACTGAGCACTGATCTTCAAATGACCAACAACCTTTTCAACAACTTCCCCAAATGTGATATACAGGAGAGAATTGGCTTGTAGTCACACAATCACAGTCATTTCAGCAGTAATTGAAACCAGCTTTATGCACTGATGCATGAAATATAACTATATTTAAAGCTGAGCTGTGACTTTGACAATCTGGATCATTCCTGATTTTATTTTATTTATATATTTTTTTAAATTGTATAGGCTAGTAGAAGTTCTGAATAGATGGTAACAAAGAATTGTGTCTTTGGCTAGGCTCACAGCTTTGTGGCTCACATATTTAGATGTAGCATAAGGCTTACTGCCTTAGCAACAGAATCTCACTCATGTAAACAAACTCTTGTAGTAAACAGCCTTGGCAAAGCAAGTCACGCCCATTTATAGGAAATGGCATGAACGAAAAAAGCAGCAGGGTGAATCCTCTATCCAGCAGCAGCATTCATGATATCCTAGATCAGATCAGGCCAGACTTGTGGACATGTGTACACCATTACTGGATCTGCACTTCTGAATAGTATAGACTTTAAGGGAAGTGTACATACACTACGTTTTTACTCGTATTTCACACATTGTATTATTGTTTTACACTCTTAGCCGCTGGTCACGTTTGACTGATGTTAGTTTACGTTGTTTTGCATTGTCCTCGTTGTGGTTTTACAGTATTGAGTTGGCTATTTGAAACTTGTTCATTCAAATCGTAATTATGAAAGAAGCATGGAAAAAGAGGCAGCAGTCCTTAGTCTCCTTTGAGAGGATGTTGTGTATCAGTAATTTCAAATACTGTTTAACCGAGAAGATTGTACTCGAGTTATTAAAGCTAGTGATTAAAGTGACTAAACTGTCAAGAGTCCACACACGTTTGTATCCCTAATGGAGTCTTTCCATTGACTTCTGTTGCTTTATACTGAGCTAATGATATTTTTTCTCTCTGTCCCTACCCCCAAACCTAATCACAGATTTTTTTTGCATTTTTAGATGTTATTATTAATCTATTTTGTGGGAAGTGTTGGATAGTCCCTACAGTGTAGCTGCTTTCAGGTTTCACTGTCTTTGAGACATTTGGTCCTACAGTGTAAACCTGTACACACACATTTACTTATTTATCTAAATGGGAACAGTCCATAGACTGTTACTGTTTTTTAGGTAGTTATTCAGAGATGGTGTTATTGTTAGGAGATACCAAGGTCCGCAGTTCTATCATTGGAGAAAGCTTAACAGTTAACTTCGTTTACGTGTGCCTTGATAATCAATCACATCATGGCCCTGATGGTCAGAGTTGTGCACTGTTTGCGGATACCATAGAAATAAATGAAAAATTCTGTGTCGCAAAATTGTCTGTGACTTCTCTTATAAAACAATATTTAATGACAAACATGTTGAAGATTAGGCTGTGTTAAATAATTTTTCCACAAAAGCAAAAAAAAAAGTATGCTTTGTGAATCAGAGGTCATCCTCTTTCATTCAGAAAAACATGTCACACGTGTCTGATTGAATTTCAGGCTGAGAACCTGAGCTTGTACAATATGAGCATGCTATCAACCAAGTCTTTTTTTTACATATAGTAAGTTTACATTTATGATGATTTATAATAAATGTCTCATTGACTATATTCAAGGCTCAATAATAAGTCATGAGCCTCATCTGATTTTACTTAGAATGATTCTGCAATGCATTTTGAATGCAGGTGCAGGTGAGCATCATCTTACTATACTCATCTCACTGTTTTCTCCCTATGCAAACAGATCTAACAACCATACATAAAGCTGACTAGAAATCTCTCTGTTGTGTTGCATCAGATGTTGGAAGTCATGTGAGGTATTGATTAAAAAAAATTAAGGTAATGTCATGTTTTGCCTTTCTGTCCCTAAGATGGCTGTGGAAGTCCTAATATGGACGTCCTTTCTCCCTGTGTTGTATCAGCCTGGGGAAGTTGGTTTAGCTTTGTATTGTAGTCACGAGTTTTGAGTGGGTGTAGGTCAGAAGGGTGGAAGACGGATGATTGTTTATTAGCTTCAGACAGTAAAGGAGACAAGATAATGGTATGCATGCAGTATGGGGAAAGTTATTAGGATATCTAATAATCATCAGATTACATGCCTGCTTAAAGATTAAATGGCAACGGTGTTTTCCATTTTTTCATTTCTTCCCTAATAATTTATAATATTTTAATTATTTATTTACTTCCCGTGTCATTTACAGTAGCCATCTTATTGAGTAAACAACTGTAAGACTAGGGTTGGTTGCTAACCCTTAAAGACGACAGAGTTTATATTCTTCAATTACCATTATGAATGTTAAACACCACATTTCAGATAGCTGTCACCCTTTTAGTTGCCATGGACACCTTGTTTCTGTGTTTTCCTGTGTTCTGTTTTGTTTTAGTTCCTGTGTGCCCTTATTTATTTATATGTTCCTGGTCTCGTTTAGCCTGATTAATTTACCTCCATCACCTTTGTTTAGTTAATTATCCTAATCTGTCTATGTATTTAAGTTGTTCCCTTTCAGTCACTCTCTGTTCGGTCACCGTTATACTAAGTTGTGTTTTCCCTTGCGTATCTGCCTGAGTTTGAGTCCACTATTGAATTGAGAGTTTTTGGACTTTCCCTGCTGTCGTCTTTGCCTTGCTTCTACACAATCCGTGACAATAGCTTTAATGAAAGAGTAAATGTATAGGCCTACATTTATTCTGTTTGGACTTCATTCATTTTCTCTCCCTGTCTTGATCAGGGAACACTGTCAAGACTTTTTGCCAATGGAAATCCATCATTCATCCCTCCAGTTTACAAATATGACAGCAAGCAGGCCTGTCCTGAAAATCTTGAATGTCTGCTTATCTGCCCAACTGGTAATGTGAGTGTATTGTTTGTGAAATGCATGTTTTATTGCTTTTATGTACTGATAGGCCATCAGATGAATTGTCATTGACACTTAGAAGTATAAATGAACTGACATTGCTTTGCTTTATGCTCGTTTTTATTTATTTTGCAAATCAATGAGAAGCAGCAGTGCTTTTTAGCAACTGATTTATAATAATTTACTATTTTCTAAACATGCCTGCATATCTTTACAGTAGGATACTTATTACTAATTTGATATATATTGATATCAGTCATCATGATGTGAACTGTAATAATGAGTCTTTAATATTCTGTCCACCCTGTTTAGCACATAGTAATATAAAATTATTCAAAACAAACGGTTTGATGTTTTATTGTCCTAATACATGCACTGAGTAAAATAACATATTGCAGATAATATCAGTGCTACAACTTCACTTTCTTAAGGTAAGATTCAACTGCATATGCCATAGTGCTAATTTGTATCAAGCTGCTAAAATAGAAGTGGTCAAGAAACCAGAATGTTATGAAAAGAACAGGCATTTTTATTTTAAAATGTTCATGGCCACTTTTTCTTATCTGTAGTTACTTTAACCTTGTAAATGTGAAACAATTAGAACATGATACAAGGTGACAGTCATCCTTCAAGCAAAATAAAGGGCAAAAAAATTGACTATGCTATGGTTCTGGAAGTGTTTTCCCATTCATTTTTTTTTCATAGTGTTAGAAAACACTCTCTGTCTTGTTAAGAGAATGTTCCAGGTATGTCTCACCCCTCCTTTTTTTTCTCTCTCTCTCTCACTCTTCTATATACAATGCATTCTCTCTGAATTCCCCCTTCTGTATCCAGCTCTCTCTCTTGATATTATGTTTTAAATATGTCTTACTTATATGCGAGGTATGCATGCTTAAATGTATACATTAGCTTCTCTTGGTTCAAATGTCCCAAATAAGGACATGATAGCTAGGAATGAGGTTCGTGATGAAACTCTGAAGACAGTTCAGCATTCTTCGCAAAAGTCTATTCCTAATATGTCCATGTTTTTCTGTACATGTGGCCATTTTATATAAACACATGTTCTTGGCCAAAGATCGTGTGTGTATGTTATTCATATCCTCATTGGTTAAGAGGGTGAAACTCCCCTCGACATATGCCTATATAATATCTGTATTTCTATGAATAAATTGAAGTATTGAGGATACATTTGACTGTGTGTTTTCTTACTTCCCAGCCGTCTATTTACACTTTGGGAGACTGAGACGATTTCACGGTGGCAAAGAGAATTTACAGAGGGACCAAATTGTTATTCTTTACTAACAAATGAGGGCTCGTCCTTTCGGGAATTTCT
>NW_015505219.1:1305830-1311205 GCF_001515645.1 Sinocyclocheilus grahami | reverse complement strand
CGGAAATCGAGGGGTTATGACGTCATTGGCAGGCGACACAATGACACTATGGACACGGTCCGTGTCACTAGTTAAAATTGCTTATTTCTCTGGATTTAAACATTCTTCGAAACATTTGGGATTATGTAAGTACAGCCAAATATTTAACTGTTCTAGTGGTTTTTGGATATTTTAATAAAAAAATCTTACATATTGTGCCTTTAAAGCACTTAAAACCCTTCTGTCTACATGAATAATCTTGATCAGGGATTTCTGTAATATGCTATATTTTATTTTATTTATATGCTATAAATAACGTTTTGACATGTAGATGATAGATTTTTCTACAGCTCAAACAATTTAACAAAGTAATTCTAAAGATGAGAAGACAAGAGCAGCATTGTGAGGGTGGTATTGGCTGTTTGCCCATGTTAGGAGTGAGTGACTCAAGTGTACATATGTGGGGAATTTTGTTGCTTCCGAGAAGTGTCGGTAGTCACACAGAGCGATAAATCAGAAGACATCAGATTGCTTTGCTTTGAGTATGTGTGTTGACTATTCCTTTTACCTTGAGCGCACACTGCACCATCATTTTCTAGCTTTTTTAGTCCCATCATTTTCTTGTGAACTTAATAAGGTTTCGATGTTTTATACCTATTTTCATTAGACTGATCTTGTCAGATTGTTTAGGTTATGCAGAGTACAATAATATTATATTAATCATGGTCTGCCATACTGCCTGTTTATCAGTTTGAATTTTATTTATTTTTTCAAAATCCTCCTATATGTGTCCATGCTGGCCAAAGTTACGAAGAGCCTTTTGATAAACCTTGTTTAACAAATCAATGAATTTGATGGCAGGTGTCAGGACTCAGGATTGATCTCTCCTTTGTTCTAGCCTTTGTTTTTGTTTTCATTCTTTGTACATGGTTCATTATCTCTCAGCTGTTTCTACTCTACTGTTCTTGATTCCTCCACTTTATATTCTGTTCCTTCTGCTCTGTTTCTTTGCCAGTGTGTTTTTATACAATCACACAAGCCTTTCTGTTTTGTCTAGTTCTTTAATCTTGTCTAGTTACCCAGTCTTTCTGTCAGTCTAGTTAGGGCAATAACCATGTTTTGAACATTGAGTGGAATTTTTAAAATGTATTTTATTTATCAAAATATAGGCCTATTAGAACTTATGCATCAGAGAAACAAGTGTACAGCCATCTTTAGAATTCTGTCTATGCACTTCTGTTTTGTGGTAGCTCTAGTACTGTTGAAGATTAATTATCTGGTGAAGTGGATTTACTTTTTGAAGAGTTAACGAAAGTTATCATGAGCATTGTAATGTTCGAAACAAATGTTATTAGACCGAGATGATTTTAAAACAAGCGTTTCATTCATAAATTCACACGACCTTACCTTTACAATGTGGAAATACAAACGGAACACAGAAGACAACGAGCACACTGCTGAAAATGGACAGAGCTACATAAGGTCTATTAAGAAATAGAACAGTGAAGGAAAGTTTAGGTCTAACAGTAGTTGGCAAGTAATCATTTTGAACTATTTGCAAATAAAATAAAATAAAATCCATGCACACATTCACACTTTTTTTTGTATGCCCAAAACAACAAACAAAGCGTTTCATGAATTGTATTAGTGATCATTAAGAAAATACATCTTTTGTATTTATTCAGAGGGGGTGTAGGCTACTCATTTATTCTGTGCACTGTAACTTGAGGACACCACTCTCACACATCCTTTCCCACTAGCAACATCTGTGGCTGATGTGTGTTAGGGAAGTAGGAAGAATTAGTCATATTTGACCTTTTTCGGCAGCAAAAGCACAATGGCAAAAGGCCAAAGATCCCCCTGGCATGAACTGAATATAGTATCTGCTCTAAAGTTCTTAATGAATTCCTTCCACATCAGTCAAAACATAGAAATACCAAGCAGCGCAAAATATTCTTTTGAAATTCTTTGTTGCCCTACAACATAAATCAATGTACAAAGACTGAGATCATACTATTTTCAGTGTTTTCATTTTGCAGACAATATGTGCAACTATAAGATGTCTCTCTATCATGCCACTGAAGGAAGAAAGAAAAAAAGGTTTAGCATATTAGTTAACGAGTTACTTATTTTGATACATTTCTGAAATGGATGAAGTATTGTCAGATCTAATTTGACCAACAATATACCCTGAGAACAGGTGATTGCTTATGCCAGTCGTAGCTTGAACAAAGCAGAAATAAATTACTCCACTACAGAGAAAGAGTGCCTTGCCGTAGTGTGGGCTCTTGAGAAGTGGCAACCCTATCTGGAACATCGACTGTTCACCGTCATCACAGATCATTCTTCTCTGCAGTGGGTAATCAATTCCAACAAAACGACCAGTAGGCTCATTCGATGGGCACTTCGACTACAAAGATTTGATTTTGTGTTGGAATATCGGAAGGGAATGTTGAATGTTGCCCCTGATGCTCTTTCTCGAGTACATCACTTACCTGAGTTACACTAGTACACTAGTAAGAAAGAGGATTCAGAGTTCCCAATTTCTCCTGAAACTATCTGGAGTGAACAACATAGTGATCACTAAGATACTAAGATTTTTCAGCTTTTGGCAGAGCACCAAACACCTGAAAACGAACAGTACGCTGTGTTTGAAGACAAATTATATCACATCACTCACCTGTCAGAGGGTAAGATCCGGTACCGGGTAGTTATTCCTCAGAGTCTGGTATCCACCCTCCTTCAATATTACCATGCCAATCCGTTGATATTGGCCAGGTATGTGGACTGACGTAAAAGGATATGTCAAGAACTGCATCAAATGTCAAACTCTTAAGAGTGACAATAGGAAGCCTGCCGGTAAAATGCAACCCATCATCACTTCACGACCGAGTGAGATGCTTGGAGTAGATATCATGGGGCCATTACCCAAAAGTTCCAAACAACATGAATACGTGCTCGTCTTTGTAGACCACTTTACCCGATGGGTAGAGCTGTTTCCCCTGAGACGTGCCACAGCACCAGCCATTGCTGAAATCCTGAGGAAAGAAATACTTACCAGATGGGGTGTGCCTGACTACATTTTGTCAGACCGAGGAACACAATTCATCTCATCCATCTTCACTGAACTGTGTAGCCAATGGAGTATGACCCCTAAACTAACCACAGCTTACCATCCCCAGACCAACATGACAGAAAGAGTAAACAGAACTTTGAAGTCAATGGTATCTGCATATGTGGAAGACAATCATAAGAGTTGGGATCACTACTTACCAGAACTGCGTTTTGCGATCAATACTGCCGTTCAGGAATCCATTGGTATGGCACCTGCTGAACTTCATCTGGGCAGGAAAATCCACAGCCCATTAGATAAAATGTTGCATGGATGCAATCTTGCCCCCTCTGGTCCTTCATATGACGTTGTGTACCAGTTGTCAGAACTTCAAAGGAAGGCCAAGGAGAACTGCAAGAAAGCACAGACCAGACAGTTAAGAAATTACAACAAAAACAGACGAGACGTATTTCTTCATGAGAAAGATCGAGTCTGGGTCCGCAATTTTCCACAGTCAAATGCTCAACACCATTTCAGTGCCAAGTTAGCCCCAAAGTGGAAGGGTCCGTATCGTATTATCCAACAGTTGGGACCAGTAAACTATAGAGTTGCCCTAGAGTCCACAGGAGAGGATGTACGTACTGTACATGTATGTAATTTGAAACCTTGTTTCCCTACTGCGGAGGAATTAGAATCTCGCAACCAGGAAAAACTACAGGAGATCTTCCAGGACACCTCTGATGAGGAGGAAGAATTCTTGGGATTTTAATATACCACAAAACGTTTAACAACGTAGTTTTTTTTTTCATGGAGGGGGGCACCCGAACAAAAGTATTGATTAAGTTTTTTTTTTTTTTTTTACTCTTAGGGCCACCACTGTTACACATTTCTTCCCTAATTATTTATTTACTTCCCGTGTCATTTACAGTAGCCATCTTATTGAGTAAACAACTGTAAGACTAGGGTTGGTTGCTAACCCTTAAAGACGTTTATATTCTTCAATTACCATTATGAATGTTAAACACCACATTTCAGATAGCTGTCACCCTTTTAGTTGCCATGGACACCTTGTTTCTGTGTTTTCCTGTGTTCTGTTTTGTTTTAGTTCCTGTGTGCCCTTATTTATTTATGTTCCTGGTCTCGTTTAGCCTGATTAATTTACCTCCATCACCTTTGTTTAGTTAATTATCCTCATCTGTCTATGTATTTAAGTTGTTCCCTTTCAGTCACTCTCTGTTCGGTCACCGTTATACTAAGTTGTGTTTTCCCTTGCGTATCTGCCTGAGTTTGAGTCCACTATTGAATTGAGAGTTTTTGGACATTCCCTGCTGTCGTCTTTGCCTTGCTTCTACACAATCCGTGACAATAGCTTTAATGAAAGAGTAAATGTATAGGCCTACATTTATTCTGTTTGGACTGCATTCATTTTCTCTCCCTGTCTTGATCAGGGAACACTGTCAAGACTTTTTGCCAATGGAAATCCATCATTCATCCCTCCAGTTTACAAATATGACAGCAAGCAGGCCTGTCCTGAAAATCTTGAATGTTTGCTTATCTGCCCAACTGGTAATGTGAGTGTATTGTTTGTGAAATGCATGTTTTATTGCTTTTATGTACTGATAGGCCATCAGATGAATTGTCATTGACACTTAGAAGTATAAATGAACTGACATTGCTTTGCTTTATGCTCGTTTTTATTTATTTTGCAAATCAATGAAAAGCAGCAGTGCTTTTTAGCAACTGATTTATAATAATTTTCTAAACATGCCTGCATATCTTTACAGTAGGATACTTATTACTAATTTGATATATATTGATATCAGTCATCATGATGTGAACTGTAATAATGAGTCTTTAATATTCTGTCCACCCTGTTTAGCACATAGTAATATAAAATTATTCAAAACAAAGGGTTTGATGTTTTATTGTCCTAATAGATGCACTGAGTAAAATAACATATTGCAGATAATATCAGTGCTACAACTTCACTTTCTTAAGGTAAGATTCAACTGCATATGCTATAGTGCTAATTTGTATCAAGCTGCTAAAATAGAAGTGGTCAAGAAACCAGAATGTTATGAAAAGAACAGGCATTTTTATTTTAAAATGTTCATGGCCACTTTTTCTTATTTGTAGTTACTTTAACCTTGTAAATGTGAAACAATTAGAACATGATACAAGGTGACAGTCATCCTTCAAGCAAAATAAAGGGCAAAAAAATTGACTATGCTATGGTTCTGGAAGTGTCTTCCCATTCATTTTTTTTTTTTTTTTTCATAGTGTTAGAAAACACTCTCTGTCTTGTTAAGAGAATGTTCCAGGTATGTCTCACCCCTCCTTTTTT
>NW_015505219.1:1260420-1305220 GCF_001515645.1 Sinocyclocheilus grahami | reverse complement strand
CTTCCCGGCCGTCTATCTACACTTTAAGTAACTGAGAATTCTTCAAGGTGGCAAAGAGAATTACAGAGGGACCAAATTGTTATCTTTATTAACAAATGGGGGTTCGTCCTACCGGGAATTTCTAAAAAAGACCGGTAAGAAACTTACCTGTCTTTTTTAGAAAGATTTTATTATACCACAGTCGACCGCTTCCGCTCCTTCCAGTCATGCGCATGTGGGGGGGGAAAGCAGCGCTGTTTTATCATACTAGATACATTTGAAAGTTCTGTTATAGTGCTACTCTGTGCGGTCGTCACCGGTCTAATAAAACGCAAAACATATTAAAGCGTCTTTGGTGCTTCCATGTTTTCTACAAAACAAAACCGGAAATCGAGGGGTTATGACGTCATTGGCAGGCGACACAATGACACTATAGAACGGTCCGTGTCACTAGTTAAAATTGCTTATTTCTCTGGATTTAAACATTCTTCGAAACATTTGGGATTATGTAAGTACAGCCAAATATTTAACTGTTCTAGTGGTTTTTGGATATTTTAATAAAAAAATCTTACATATTGTGCCTTTAAAGCACTTAAAACCCTTCTGTCTACATGAATAATCTTGATCAGGGATTTCTGTAATATGCTATATTTTATTTTATTTATATGCTATAAATAACGTTTTGACATGTAGATGATAGATTTTTCTACAGCTCAAACAATTTAACAAAGTAATTCTAAAGATGAGAAGACAAGAGCAGCATTGTGAGGGTGGTATTGGCTGTTTGCCCATGTTAGGAGTGAGTGACTCAAGTGTACATATGTGGGGAATTTTGTTGCTTCCGAGAAGTGTCGGTAGTCACACAGAGCGATACATCAGATTGCTTTGCTTTGAGTATGTGTGTTGACTATTCCTTTTACCTTGAGCGCACACTGCACCATCGTTTTCTTGTGAACTTAAGGTTTCGATGTTTTATACCTATTTTCATTAGACTGATCTTGTCAGATTGTTTAGGTTATGCAGAGTACAATAATATTATATTAATCATGGTCTGCCATACTGCCTGTTTATCAGTTTGAATTTTATTTATTTTTTCAAAATCCTATGTGTGTCCATGCTGGCCAAAGTTACGAAGAGCCTTTTGATAAACCTTGTTTAACAAATCAATGAATTTGATGGCAGGTGTCAGGACTCAGGATTGATCTCTCCTTTGTTCTAGCCTTTGTTTTTGTTTTCATTCTTTGTACATGGTTCATTATCTCTCAGCTGTTTCTACTCTACTGTTCTTGATTCCTCCACTTTATATTCTGTTCCTTCTGCTCTGTTTCTTTGCCAGTGTGTTTTTATACAATCACACAAGCCTTTCTGTTTTGTCTAGTTCTTTAATCTTGTCTAGTTACCCAGTCTTTCTGTCAGTCTAGTTAGGGCAATAACCATGTTTTGAACATTGAGTGGAATTTTTAAAATGTATTTTATTTATCAAAATATAGGCCTATTAGAACTTATGCATCAGAGAAACAAGTGTACAGCCATCTTTAGAATTCTGTCTATGCACTTCTGTTTTGTGGTAGCTCTAGTACTGTTGAAGATTAATTATCTGGTGAAGTGGATTTACTTTTTGAAGAGTTAACGAAAGTTATCATGAGCATTGTAATGTTCGAAACAAATGTTATTAGACCGAGATGATTTTAAAACAAGCGTTTCATTCATAAATTCACACGACCTTACCTTTACAATGTGGAAATACAAACGGAACACAGAAGACAACGAGCACACTGCTGAAAATGGACAGAGCTACATAAGGTCTATTAAGAAATAGAACAGTGAAGGAAAGTTTAGGTCTAACAGTAGTTGGCAAGTAATCATTTTGAACTATTTGCAAATAAAATAAAATAAAATCCATGCACACATTCACACTTTTTTTTGTATGCCCAAAACAACAAACAAAGCGTTTCATGAATTGTATTAGTGATCATTAAGAAAATACATCTTTTGTATTTATTCAGAGGGGGTGTAGGCTACTCATTTATTCTGTGCACTGTAACTTGAGGACACCACTCTCACACATCCTTTCCCACTAGCAACATCTGTGGCTGATGTGTGTTAGGGAAGTAGGAAGAATTAGTCATATTTGACCTTTTTCGGCAGCAAAAGCACAATGGCAAAAGGCCAAAGATCCCCCTGGCATGAACTGAATATAGTATCTGCTCTAAAGTTCTTAATGAATTCCTTCCACATCAGTCAAAACATAGAAATACCAAGCAGCGCAAAATATTCTTTTGAAATTCTTTGTTGCCCTACAACATAAATCAATGTACAAAGACTGAGATCATACTATTTTCAGTGTTTTCATTTTGCAGACAATATGTGCAACTATAAGATGTCTCTCTATCATGCCACTGAAGGAAGAAAGAAAAAAAGGTTTAGCATATTAGTTAACGAGTTACTTATTTTGATACATTTCTGAAATGGATGAAGTATTGTCAGATCTAATTTGACCAACAATATACCCTGATGCCAGAAACCAGAATATTATGTATTGACATTTTACGTTTTTATCCATACATGGCTACTTATGGACCTAATGGAATGACATAATCTGAACACAGATAATTTATGTTTGCTTTGATATCTGATATTGCTGACTATAAAAACAGCAATTCATGCATAAGATCCTGTGACTGTTTTTTAGCCACAGATATTACAAACATGAACTTGTCAAGAAACATTCAAACAAAGTGCTGCGGCTGCACAATTATGTGATTCATGTGAGTGAAAACGATTGTATTATCACAGTGTAATGCTATTCATTCAGTTTCATGGTATAGTGTTCACTCATCAGTGTTGCTCATTCAGACACACCCAGTAATGCACTCTTATATTACCTTGTCTACAGTATGCCATTACAATTTATTGTCTTTTTAATTGTTGAAATATCATAGGTATCAACACTATAGGTATAATTTGTCACTAACTAGACACATGTCAAAGTAATCAGTGAGTTGTTAGACTTGAGGTAGAATTTCAATACTTAGATTTTAGTTGAATGGAGGATGTTGAAATTGCTGACATTTTTAAATTCGGAGTTGGTTAATTAAAGGTTATTCTGTCGCTATACACAATGAACACAATGAACAGAAAATTACAGCACATTTGTCCTGGTGATCTTTTTTGCAGCTTGGAAAGTATAAAATACCTCGACAAACAAGATCTTACGACCAAAACAGAGACCTGTTGTCACAAAGTATTCATACTTCTTTTGTTGTTCTCTGAAATGCTGAAGAAAGCTCATGTGTATCAAACCTAGGAATGCAGGGTTGTCCAATCCTTTTCCTGGAGGCCAAGGAGTTTCGCTTCAATCTGACCAAACACACTTGCCTAGAAGTTTCCAGTAATCCCAAAGACTTTGCTTAGATGGTTCAGTGTTTTTTATTAGGGTTGGAGCTAAACACTTAAGGACAATGGTCCTTCGAGAGCAGGTTTGGACATCCCATGCATTCAGGCCCGGATTAAGAACACATAGGGCCCTGGGGCTATAGCAAACCCAAGGGGTCCCCCTTCATAGTAGCCTTGGTACCACAACATTTTCTACCACAGGATTTTTTTTTTATCAAATCTCCAACACACAGAGATACACTGAGTATGCACAGTAAATATTCCAGGCTACAACACATTAAAAGAATAAATACATTAACACTAGATATATGAAGTCAAAGCAAACATGTTTCCAGAAGCAGCAACAACTTTTGAGCATATACTGCTCCCTTAAGGAGTTTACTTTAAATAGCTTTATTATTAGAAGGTCTTCTGGCCCTAGCTTGTCAAGAAACATTCAAACAAAGTGCTGCGGCTGCACAATTATGTGATTCATGTGAGTGAAAACGATTGTATTATCACAGTGTAATGCTATTCATTCAGTTTCATGGTATAGTGTTCACTCATCAGTGTTGCTCATTCAGACACACCCAGTAATGCACTCTTATATTACCTTGTCTACAGTATGCCATTACAATTTATTGTCTTTTTAATTGTTGAAATATCATAGGTATCAACACTATAGGTATAATTTGTCACTAACTAGACACATGTCAAAGTAATCAGTGAGTTGTTAGACTTGAGGTAGAATTTCAATACTTAGATTTTAGTTGAATGGAGGATGTTGAAATTGCTGACATTTTTAAATTCGGAGTTGGTTAATTAAAGGTTATTCTGTCGCTATACACAATGAACACAATGAACAGAAAATTACAGCACATTTGTCCTGGTGATCTTTTTTGCAGCTTGGAAAGTATAAAATACCTCGACAAACAAGATCTTACGACCAAAACAGAGACCTGTTGTCACAAAGTATTCATACTTCTTTTGTTGTTCTCTGAAATGCTGAAGAAAGCTCATGTGTATCAAACCTAGGAATGCAGGGTTGTCCAATCCTTTTCCTGGAGGCCAAGGAGTTTCGCTTCAATCTGACCAAACACACTTGCCTAGAAGTTTCCAGTAATCCCAAAGACTTTGCTTAGATGGTTCAGTGTTTTTTATTAGGGTTGGAGCTAAACACTTAAGGACAATGGTCCTTCGAGAGCAGGTTTGGACATCCCATGCATTCAGGCCCGGATTAAGAACACATAGGGCCCTGGGGCTATAGCAAACCCAAGGGGTCCCCCTTCATAGTAGCCTTGGTACCACAACATTTTCTACCACAGGATTTTTTTTTTATCAAATCTCCAACACACAGAGATACACTGAGTATGCACAGTAAATATTCCAGGCTACAACACATTAAAAGAATAAATACATTAACACTAGATATATGAAGTCAAAGCAAACATGTTTCCAGAAGCAGCAACAACTTTTGAGCATATACTGCTCCCTTAAGGAGTTTACTTTAAATAGCTTTATTATTAGAAGGTCTTCTGGCCCTAGAAGAGGAGAATCATCAGGGCTGGACTGGTGCTAAAATTCAGCCCAACTGGCCCACACAGTCCCCCATTAATTTTCTTCTGTGGTTAGGGCAATTGGAATAAATTATTTATTAATAAATAACGGACAAAAGCAAATTATATTTTTGAATACTTAAAATGCATTTAACAATATTAATATTCCATTAAATTGCAAGTTCTTAATTAATTAATTCATATTTTTCTGCAATTAAAGTTTATTAGAACTATCAAATTCTCCTTTGTAGTTGCCCTAATGAAAAGCTTATTCTTGAATCCAGAGTTAACTGTATTAATAGTATACCTTTTTTAAAATGACTTATTGCCTTTATTTTATCCAATATTTAATAGGCAATGTAAGTAGTCTATAATATTTTTTGTGACATTAATAATCAAATATCCTTAATGCCATATTTCTACAGTGTCAGTAAGATGTTAAATAGGTGTGGTTTTGTGGATTAAAATGCTTATTTACAGTTTTGTACAGTTGACCTCACACTTTGGTTTACGTGGTCTGTGCTATTCAGTCTGGTTTCCGCTAGCTTCACCACAGAGACTTTACTCTTCACATATAAGTGTCCTGTGTCGAATTCAAATAGGCAAGCGCTGCTTATTATCACTTCAAACGAGCGGCGAAAGTCGTCATGTGACACACATCAGCCACAATAGCACTTGTGTTTTATTTTAATTTTTACTTTTTATTCGAAACATTCCCAAACGCATTAACCATATCATGAAATATCTCGATTCTCACCTTTATAGATTATGTTAGCTGATCTTTAGTGGGCGATGGTCAAAGTAGCCTAATAATGTAGTCTATTAACTATACATAAAAGCCTGTCTGTTTACTTAATTAACAGATATGGGTGTCATGCCATAACATAGTTTTAATACGACTGACTTTATATTTAATGTGAATTTAACATCGAAAGTTAATGTGAATAAAAACATTGTAAGTTAGGCTACTTATCATAACACTTTCATTGTACAGAAAGAGAGCAAAGAACATTTACATGATCAAAGAACATTTTCACTGACAGTCTAGTTCAAGCACTCTCAAAAACTCCCATTAAAATCACTGAAGCTGTTTACTCTGTGAAATGAATATCTTCCTAACAGATTCATACACACATCTGCAGTTTGTTGTTTCTAATGAGAGAATTAGCCAGAAAGAGGTAGGCCAATTCAGTCAGAGACACCATTTTAGCGATGACTCATCTGAACACCTCTGATTGGTCATTGCATTCATAAGCTCAACAGCATCCTGTGTGATTGGCTAATGCGCAGTGCTTTAAAAACACGTCTGTCTCTGGCTCAGCGCCAGCCAGCGAACACAGATGTGAATTTAGCAGCTGATGATATGAGCATAACGATTTAATCATGCTGGTGTGATTGTATCAAATATAGAAAATATTGTTCGGCTATTTTCTGTCTTTTGGAAGCTGCGTTCAAAATCCACTTGGCTCAAAAATCTGAGGGGGCATGTGCCGAGGTGATTAAAAGATACCCGCAACTCTAGTGTAAAGGACAGTACCGACGCTCCCTATACGCAGAGCAGTTTGCATAGGGCACCAACTCCCAGGGGGCACCATCCCAGTTGCTCAAAAAAACAAAAAAAAACTCGTTCTATATTATTATTAACACATACATATACATAAATAAAAAATCTAAACATGAACATATATATAATTATATAATACATAAAATATATAATTATAAAAAATGCATTTTATGATGAAGGCAGTAGGCAGTGTAAGCGCACATGACACACCATTCCCGCATGTGCGCCAGCGCCCGCTCTTGCTCTCACCTCATGTTTGCGGCTGAATACAAATGATTATCATAATTAATGGACAACTAGGCTATATCAGGGAAAAGACATCAGCGCAGAGAAAAGAAAAAGAAAAAAGCCCGAGCATCACTTTCAGGTAGCTATACATTCATAATCCTGTGAAACTTTTTTGACTGTTGACGTTAGTAACGTGTTTTAATGTCGGTAATAATTTCACCACCAACAACAACGCATCTGACTTAATATTCTAGTTTCCATGACTTAAAATGTATTATATAAAAACTACGCGGCAATATGGTATAAGGTTTAAATAGCCTCTATGGTTTCACTGAATAACACTATTAAAATACATAGGGCCTATGTAATACAAAATAAACAATTTGCATTATTACAAATGCCTGCAAAGGGCACCAAAGGCCTGATAATTGCTGTTGTTACACTTACAGGATGATCCAATCCTTGTTTAATATTGACCAAACATTTCATTCAAATATCCACTTAATTTTTTATTTTTGGCCACCTTTTTGCGATAGAAATGCTGCAGTCTCTTTAATTTCTTCAACAAAAACATGTGGACATCACACCCCTTACCAAAATTAACCATGGTTTTATTGTAGTAAAACTGCTTACATTTATTTTATGTGATTTCTGAATGCTTGAGACCATAAAATCAATCAGACTCTATTAATAAAATCATAGCCATAGCCTAACTGTATAGAGCTACAATTGTAATTTATAAATAATACAATTGAATTACTATTTATTTATTTACTTTTATATTTGATTAAAGTTATATTTTGACTCCTTATATTAGGTGTTTGTTTTTTGAGGGAGGGGGCACGACAATAATATTCTGCTTTGGGCACTCATTTGGCCAGCAGCGGCCCTGAGGAAAGACGTTTTTAGCGCTCATATGTTTTAGACTGAAAAAGCGCAGACACTAAGGATGAATCATTTTTTGTGCGCCTGTGTCGAGAGCTAAAATAGGCTACATGTATTCTTTGGCTTTAATAACAGCGCTTAATATGTGGAGGCGTGGTGAAACACAGCGTTGCGCCAGGGGTCTGGATTGCTTTGCTTTCACTTGCTCAACAACCAGGAAGTCGAAGCAGAAACGTTATCATTTGCCTTCCCCTCTTTAAGATGAGTAAAACGTAATACAAGCAGTGCCACACATAAAGTAACAGAACTCAATATTGTTGTTATGATTATATGCTATTATGTGGTTAGTTTCTTCCTTTCAAATCCTCAGGAAATCGTTTGAAGATATTGTGTTAGCATACAAGTTTTTTTTTTCTTCAGTTGAATTATCTCTTTTTATATCTACTTAATGAATAATAATGTCCCTGTGGATTATGTGGCCTGCAGTCTGGGCTCGTGTATGTAAACACTACTTTACTACTGTATATGTACATAACAGTTACTCATCTGAATTTAACCCTTATTAACTGCAGTTTTTCCTAACCATTTTATCTATACCTCATTAGCACAATCAGGAGGAAACAGAAATGTGTATTTGTTTTTTTGTATGTTTATTTTGAATATATAACAGAATATATATGAGAAAAATCTGTTAAAATATAGTTTTGAAATTATTGACTTAAAATATAACAATTCAGTTTTTATTTTTTATTTTTTTTGTATTTGAGTACAAGTAAAATGATCCCCAGTGGTAGATTACAAAAGGAAAAGGAAAGCAAGTGTGCTTTGATTGGAAAATAAATACTAGTCACGGCTGGATATGTTTGTCCAAATCTTTCTTGATTTTGTATAGATGTTTAAATATGATTAGCAGTAAGCCGCTGTTGACAAAGCTTGTCAACTGTAGTCAAGTGTTGCTCTTCATGAAGTGGTGTAAACACTTGGGCTGTAATTTAGCTCTTAGCGCTTGTCATCTGTTGCTGCTGATAATACACAATGTGTTTGTGTGCTTGTCTTGTACAGATCAAAATTGAGAAATTGGTCTATTTAGACAAGGTTTCAAACTACAATTTCAGAGAAAGTGTGTTAACAAAAAAGCTTTTGTTGTGAAAACTAAATTATTTGAATTAATTTAATAATATTTTCCAGATAACGCATAATTAAGTATTAAATCTATTTCCTTTGGCTTTAATACAATGCAAGCATAAATGCTACTTTTTATTTATTTATTTTTTCAAAAGCACAATTTTCTTACACAGTATATGAATCTTAAAATATATAATAGAAAGTGGGGTCTTTGCTGGGGAATCCATGACATTTGGGGGTCCTTGACATCAAAAAAGTTTGAAAACCCCTGTGTATTAAACTATGATCTATGCGACAAATGAGTGGCTGTTCTTTGTTTTAAAGACTCAAAAGTGTAAAATGGATGTTGGTCTCAACTAGTATTCAATCAAAAAACACTGAAGGCATTTTCTCAGTTCATGTGCTGTCATATTTTCTTCAGGATTCTTAGCATTTTGCCTTAGCAGGGCAGCATAAGCTTCTCTATGTTTATTTTTGTAACTGTTTAAATGAGCCTAGTATACTAATTTGTTTTGTCCATGTCTCTTTCAGCTGTGGCCGTGCTGTTATGCATCATACTGTCAGCAGAAGCATCTGATGTCCTGCGATGCACAGGGGAGAGACAACACGATGGGCAGTTCTACTTCAACATGTCGCATGGCCTTCAAGAGGACGTCGATGACTGCGAGACCCAATGGGTCATCAATGTAAATATTTTACATATTAAGGAAATATACAGTGGTAAGAATAAGGTTTTGAAAACTTTGAAAATATCTGTATTTCTGTATTGATTACTCATAAAATGTGGTCTGGTCTTCATCTAAGACACAATTTAATACAAACAAATTTCAACATTTAACTGAAGACACTGAGTGATCATTTACAAGGCCAGCTGGAAAAAGTAAGTGTAAAAGTAATAAACCTCTGCTTCATGACTTCATCACAAGATAATTGGAGAGAGATAAGGTGGTCATGTTGGAAGTGTGGGTTACTTAGGTGCCCCAGCCTTTAAATAATAAAAGGTTCATAAACCTATTCTTGTCTGTGTAAATGTCTTTTTTTTGCCAGCTACTAACTGATGAGTTGCTTTGTTGGGTTTTTACTGATTTACTTGTTCCCAAATTGTTTGTCTGACTGTAGGGTTGTTAGCCAAACCTAAATATGACATGGTGTTTTAAACAATACATTCTGCGTAGCTTCAGTGAAAAAGTATCTTTATACATATGCTTATTCTTAAGTCTGCCATACCACCTTTATTCCTTTTCTCTCCCTCTCCTGATCAGGGAAGCGTGGCAGGGATTTTTAATGCTGATGAAAATAAGTTCATACCCCCACTTGTAATGGCAACAGCAAACATTGCCCTCTTACAGACCTGCCCTGAAAAACTTGAATGCCTGCTCATCTGCCCCTCCGCCAGTGTAAGTGTAATACTGTTTGTGTTTTAGATTTTATGGCCATCAAATGAATTTAATAGCATAACCTAACTAACATTGCTTTGCACCCATATGCTTTCTTTATGGATTTTTATTTATTTTGCAGATCAACACAAGGGAGCAGTGCTCTTGTAAGTAATTGACTTACTACTATATAATACTTCAACACAATTTTAGCACATAGTAATATCGAGTAACTAAAAATAAAAGACTAGAGATCTTTTATTGCCCTAGTATGTGCAATAAAGTGAAATAAAATTGTTTTGCAGGTGATATCACTTCTCCGACTACACTTCCTGAAGGTAAGGTCAACTGCTTATGCTGTAGCACTGTTTTAAACTATTAACATGAAAGTACTCAAATAAAGTGATGCCACTGTACACTCACACATTTTCTGTTAGCAAAAAAAGGCTTTTTTTAGGCCAGCAAACTAGTATCCTGTTTCAGACACCAGAATGCTATGAATCGCACATGCTCGGTTTAATATTTTTCAAGTTCTTTAATGACACAAGTGAACATAAGAGAAATTTGTCGCTCCATCAAAAAGTCCATTCACCCAAAACTGTGGCTCTTAAAAATCTTAAGAAAGAGATAAAAAAAATTAATCCATTTGAATTAATTGGTTTAATCCAAGTCTTCTGAAAAGACTCGATCGCTTTATATGAGGAACAGATTTAATTTAGTCTATTATTCACATAAACATTGATCAGCAAACTGTGTTTACAGTATTAAATTTTGTTCACGGAAGCTCAAGCATGCTTGCTTGATGTGCAAAAAACAATGAGGTTAATTCTTGCGTGTTACACCAGCACATTTCAGCTTCCGCAAGAACCCAGGGGGTTGTCTTCATGCATCAAGCAAGTATGGTTGAGCTTTATGTTCGCTGATCAATGTTTATATGTGAATAAAAACATAAATTAAACCTGTTCACCATATAAAGCAATCATATCTCTTCAGAAGACTTGGATTCTAATGGATATGTTACGATCTTTTTGAAGTGTCTGAATTTTGGGTGAATAGACTTTTAAATGAGGGACAGCAATCAGATTTGATATAAAATAATTTGTGTTCCGAAGATAAATGAAATTCTTATGGGTTTGAAATTACATGAGTAAATGAGAGAATTTTCATTTTGAGGTTAACGTTGTCACACCTGCTTGCTGGCTGATACAGAATGATCACACTTGAAGATCAGTTAAGTATTTAATGGAAAACAAACAAACAGTGATAATCCAAACAAAGATAACATCCAGTGACCTGTAGCACGAAGCCGCTTTCCGTTTTTACCCAGGTAAGTTTGTGTTTAGTTTGAGTAAACTCTTGAGTTTTCGGGTTCAAGAAGGTGGGTTGGTTTTGAGCGGGTTTCGTCACCATGCTTGCGCTACACAGCTCCCCTGCTCCCCGAGCAGGTTTTTATTCTGGGTTAAAGATCTCAAACCCAAACTGGACCAATCAGCTGTGAGAAAAGTTACATATATCTGACGCAATAAAGCCACCTCTCCATCTCTCGCTTCAAATTCAAGCAGTTTATAGTCAAAGAATTTTAGAGACAAAATTGCCAGACTTTTGCGGCTACGTATTTATTATATTATATCAATTATAATAGTTTATAACTCATATAATATATTCATAAAATTATTATAGGAAAGTGACAATTTTAAGCTTTGCATTTAAATTAATTTAAATATATATACATATAGATAAGCTTTAACATATCCAACTTTTAAAATGACAAAAAAAAAATTTTTCGTTTTGAGCCCTGTGTGAAACTATATAAATAATTAAATCCAGTTGATTCATTTGCGTAGTCATATATTTTCTTTCTGTTGCCTTCTCAAACTTTTGCTGCAGCAGCAGTTTATTTCTGCCTTGTAAGTGCATTTAAATTCATTACAATTTTAATTACGACTTCTCTTAAAAAAATTGGTTGGTGAATTGCACCAACTCTCGCGAGAAGTGAATCAAACTGACGCTTTGCTGACACTCTCCACATGTTCCGTGTGATTGGCTGTTTGCTGCAAGTGTCACACTTTCAGGTGCACGCACTCCGGAGTTAATCACAAACTCTGAGTTGACTGAGAACATTTATATCAAGTTTTGTGAGCCCGCTGATCCTGAGCTGAACCAGGTTGGATTTGTTTGGTTTTGTCAACTTTAAACTTACTCCAAAACTCTGAGTTTGTTCATCTCGCTTCGTGCTACAGGCCACAGGTAGCAACATTAACACAAGACCCAGAACAGAACAAAACACAGGGCTTAAATACACAGAGCCAACAAAGGATATAATGGTTTAATTAAGACACAGGTGAATGGAGTCAATCAGTCAAACAAATTGGGAAAAGTAGGTCAACGGGCAAAGAGCAACCGAACACAATGAAAACTAGGACAAAACAGAACGTAACACTGACAAACGTACTCTTTAAAAGTGTAGACAGACTATCATGATTATGTAGCTTACAGTGATTCATAGTGGACAGTCACTTCTGAACACTTTTGACATATACTCTTTTCTGTGGTAAGAGCTTGTGTGTAGTGTAGTTGTTTACCGTGAATTCACCTCTATTCATTTCACTTTTAGTTTATACAGAAGCGTATATCATTACTTAATTAGATATGTTACATTAAATATATATATATATATATATATATATATATCATTTTCTATATGGAAAATTAATACGCTTTGCTTCTGGATCATGGCTGCTATACTACAGGTTCTCTACAGGGTTTTCAGTGGTTATTTTATTACATGCAAAGTAAATAATGAATAGCTTTTTTTATCCAAATAAGTCAGTAGGATTTAATGTTGTTTGAACCCTGATGTTTTTCAGAATATCTTCTATGTTCCACCGAAGAAAGTCATACAGGTTTGGAATGACGAGTATATCTCAAAGTGCTTTTATTTTCTCACACTTCTGTTGTGTTTTTATGTTTGTTTGTTTTTTTCCAGTTGGCTTTTCTGGCCGGATCCATGGTGCTGGGATTGGAGTGAGTGCATCTGTGATTCTGTTGGTCTGTGTTACCATTGTGCTTTACAAGAAAAAAAAAGGTGAGGTCCTCTAAAAAGGTTTAGTCTTATACACTGTTTTTATGAAGTACTGTCATGAACAAGCTAAACACATGGTTCTGTATGATATTTGTTTTTTTATATTTCTACAACCATGGATGATTGTGTGCTTATTGTTCAGGATATGCTCCAGGTCGTGCTGAAGAGACTGTTTGATCCTGGTATGTATCATTGCTATTTTGTAAAATACTGCTGTTATGATGTGTAATAGTTCAAATCATTATCTTTAGTCTTATCTTTTGAAACATACTACACTTATTAGGCAGTCAATTATAGTACAGACAGCGGTGACCACAGCTAAACGGCTTTCCCTTTCCTTTTTATTTTACCACAGGAGATGCATCATTCCACCTGGGCATTTCATCTTCAGTAATTTATTAGAAACTGTACTCTTATCTTTTATATTGGAAGGCCACAACCATGTCTTGAACATTTTTATTTAAGAAATTAAATAATTAAAGGGATTTAAGGGAATAAATGTGCGTCTACATAAGCGTGTACATAAATAACAGAAATTATAGCCTATATATTTTCAATTCTGAACAGTGAAATTTGGCAATTTCTGAAGAGGGACTTGTCCCCTCAATGTCTATGGTGGTTACGGGCCTGTTTTATAGCATTAGCTCTATTGTTCTGCTTTTATTGACTACATTTAGCATCTCATGGCTTTATAGCTTGTAGGATTGTTTTTGTTTGTTTGTTTCTTTAAATTATGACTCTATGAACTATGACTCTAACCTAAATGAAGCTACATGATGAAATAATGATAATAGTTATTATATAATAGAATTATATATTTAATACAAAATATTTGTATAATTACTACATGCCATATGATTAGCACAAATGAAATCAAAGTATTGAAAACAATTATATTGAAAATATGTTATCATAAAAATACATTGTGTTTGTTATGCAAATGGGCACATACAGTATGTTTAACTCTATACATGTATATGAATTATACACTGAATTATATTGTAACTTAGTATATTTAACATATATATATATATATATATTACTTGTATAACTTAATATATTTAACTGTATTATTAATATATCTATCACTGGTTTAGTCAGACTGTGGGGAAAGAACTTGGTGGATTACATGGCACTATGGTGAGCATAAAATATGTGCGAACATAAGTAACTGTATGACCAGGGCAAGTATTTGTTTAAATTGCTGCTGACAAATGAAATCAAAGTATTGAAAACAATTATATTGAAAATATGTTATCATAAAAATACATTGTGTTTGTTATGCAAATGGGCACATACAGTATGTTTAACTCTATACATGTATATGAATTATACACTGAATTATATTGTAACTTAGTATATTTAACATATATATATATATATATATATTACTTGTATAACTTAATATATTTAACTGTATTATTAATATATCTATCACTGGTTTAGTCAGACTGTGGGGAAAGAACTTGGTGGATTACATGGCACTATGGTGAGCATAAAATATGTGCGAACATAAGTAACTGTATGACCAGGGCAAGTATTTGTTTAAATTGCTGCTGTGGAAGCAAAATGAAATGAAATGCTGTGCCAGTGAGTTCACAAATCTAATACATTACCTGTCATATCTAATACATATTACGTGTACCTTTGTGGGAAAGGATACTTGGCACTGCTAGATTTGTTCAGATTTGTATCAAGTGTCTGTTTAAAGCATTATATATGTCATAAATGATGTTTAGTAATCAGGGCCATCCTTAGGGTGGTGCAACTGGTGCGAACATGATCGCGAACAGACCGAGGGGGGCCCGCGTCAGCTAAGGACAGCCCTGTTAGGAATATTTGCTTAGCTATTGTATTGCACAGCTTCACTCTACTCTTTGTAATGACTTCTTCCTTTTAAGCACTTAAACCCTTTCTGTCTAGGTGCAAAAATGTTTTGGGGCATTTCTGTTAATAAAATTATATAAGAACATTTGAGTGTGTACCTGATTTATTTTTCTACACCTCAGACCAGTTTAGAAAGTCAGCAGCTGAGATGACGAGAGTAAATGTATTGTTTATTAGTTACTTCATGATACCTAACACGTTAACAAATTAAGCAGGGTGGTGTATTCAGCACACCCACAGACAGTTCATGGCCTGATGTATACTGTACATTTAAATGACCAGAACTGGCTAAAACCACCAGTTCCTGTTTCATTGGCTAGTTGTTTCAAAACCTTTAGGAATCTGCACAGATGTTTTTGCTGGAAAACTTGATCAGACAATCAAAATTCTGGGAAACAGTTCTGTTTACATCATGGTTTACATATTACCAGCAGCAAGAAAAGATCAACATATTGTAAGTTTACTTTGTTGATCGCAATTTTAGTGACAGTACTATTCATGTGACCCTACATACATGCTTATATCATTTATACAAGGAATATCACAGGCCTTAAGCACGGAAAAAGATACTCTCTTCAAACACGTCATATTTTGTCACAACAGTAATTGACAAACATTAGCCTACTACAGTAGTTGAGTGCTTGGAATTGTCCCATGCACATGAGGTTTCAGCCCATCTCCGAGGTTACAGCTGCTACCATATTAACATCAGAATTAAACACTGTCCAACTACTGGTGCAGCCAATCATGTGCCAGAAAGATCACCTCACATATCACCAGCAGGAAATGATGCAGAATTGAGTGAACTGTAATGAGCCTGTCATTCAGCATTGACTTCAGCCACTCATTTGCCAGAGAAATAATCACACCACATTTTTTCTCTTCATACTACAATTTGTCAGTGGAAACCTGCTCAACTTTGTGTTTGTGAGTGTTGTGGTATTCATTCTTTCTACTCAGAGCCCTTAGTGCATCATTTTCTAAGTTATGTTATGAAATAAAATCTCTCTGCAGTGTTAAACTAATGACAGTTGTAATATTTTGTAGTTCAGTTTATCATTACATTTTTTGATGATATTCAAAATCAGTCAGAAATGTTGATTAGAACTTGAGAACATTATGTATAACAATGTAAATTAACACTCACTTTACCCTTCGTCTCTGTTCAGGGAGTATTTATTAAAAAAAGATGGTTCTTTAAAGGTTCTTTACATGCAGTAATGGTATTATTTAGAACCATAGCAATCTGAAGAACCCTTTTATGCTGATATGGTTCTTTGTTCCCGCCCTTTTGTTTTTCAAATCTGTAACTGTCAAAGCACCTCATTACTGATTTTCTGGAGTTCAGTGATCCAACTACACAGACTGTCAACACACTCTCAACGGGTAAATTATTTCATTCAAATACAAATTTAACTTTAAAATTGTAACTGGTTTCCAAACAAACATGTTATTATCTCTTTTTTAGTTGTTGTTCACATATAAGTGTGTGCAGCTCTGCTAAGCTGTGGAAACTTCTCTCCTCCACAAAGTAAGTAAAAGAGACTCCAAGAGTAAATTAATTTATAACTCATTTTGTTCGTTTTTATTATTATTACTTGGGTTTATGTATAAGCATACCCAGTAACAAAAAATATTAAAACTATCCCATGACTTTATATCACTTTTTTCTTTTAAGATTGTGAAGGGCTCACATACTGTCCATTTTTGCTTTTGGCCTTCATAAACATAATTGTTTTTACATAAACACACTGTAATTTTAAACTCAACTGTGTATTTCAGATGTATCACATCCCACAACCTCATCATCTGCAGAGCAAAATCGCCACTTAATCACCGAAATGATGGAACATAAAGGGATCATATTGATTGGATTGTGATTGTTTCACTGAAACTTGGTCTTAAATAATTTCTTAAAATGTCTATAAATGATAACTTTCAAATGCTAATTGGTTTCCTTTGTCTTTTCTCTTTTTAGTTTAAGAGAACATGTAAGTGTGACCATCTCTATTCAGATAAGGATTCTCTCCTCTTCTTCTTCACTAAGTAACAGAGATATTGAATTTATGGTCCATTTTGTTTTTATTTTTTATTACTAGGGTTTATGCATAAACATACCCAGCTATCCCATGACTTTATATTTCTTTTTTCCTTTTAACATTGTGAAGTGCTCACATACTACTTTTGGCCTTCATAAACAATTGTTTTCACATACACAAATGAAAGGAGACGAACTGTATATCTAAACTCAATTGTGCATTTCAGATGCTGTCACATCCTACAACCTCATCACCTGCAGAGAGAAACTGCCACTCAATCACACCAAAATACGCATAATGATTAACTTCATCATAGAGGATTGTGAATATATTTTACTGGAGCTTGGTCTTCAATACACTATTTTATGTTCTATTTTGTTTTACTTCTTTAAGCATTTATTTATGTTCAATTTCCATTGTCATTCATTAATGTATTCTGCTAATAACTGATGTTAGATCACTGTAATTTTTGCTACAATTTCACGTCATTAAAAAAATAAAAGTACCTAATTGACAGTTTGTTGTTGTTGATGATGATGTTGTTGTTGTTGTTGATTTTCTGTAAAACCCTAATAGACACTTCAATACCTCATCATCTGCAGAGCAAAATCGCCACTTAATCACCGAAATGATGGAACATAAAGGGATCATATTGATTGGATTGTGATTGTTTCACTGAAACTTGGTCTTAAATAATTTCTTAAAATGTCTATAAATGATAACTTTCAAATGCTAATTGGTTTCCTTTGTCTTTTCTCTTTTTAGTTTAAGAGAACATGTAAGTGTGACCATCTCTATTCAGATAAGGATTCTCTCCTCTTCTTCTTCACTAAGTAACAGAGATATTGAATTTATGGTCCATTTTGTTTTTATTTTTTATTACTAGGGTTTATGCATAAACATACCCAGCTATCCCATGACTTTATATTTCTTTTTTCCTTTTAACATTGTGAAGTGCTCACATACTACTTTTGGCCTTCATAAACAATTGTTTTCACATACACAAATGAAAGGAGACGAACTGTATATCTAAACTCAATTGTGCATTTCAGATGCTGTCACATCCTACAACCTCATCACCTGCAGAGAGAAACTGCCACTCAATCACACCAAAATTCACATAATGATTAACTTCATCATAGAGGATTGTGAATATATTTTACTGGAGCTTGGTCTTCAATACACTATTTTATGTTCTATTTTGTTTTACTTCTTTAAGCATTTATTTATGTTCAATTTCCATTGTCATTCATTAATGTATTCTGCTAATAACTGATGTTAGATCACTGTAATTTTTGCTACAATTTCACGTCATTAAAAAAATAAAAGTACCTAATTGACAGTTTGTTGTTGTTGATGATGATGTTGTTGTTGTTGTTGATTTTCTGTAAAACCCTAATAGACACTTCAATATATTATAAGACCAGGCAGATAGAGGGGTAAAAAATAATTAATAAATAATATATACAAATAATACTAATAATAATTATTCCTCGAACACTTTGAATAGGAAGGTGACGTAATTTTGGTCTAGAATCGAAGTACTACATGTCTGCCATCTAGTGGTAGGGAATACAAATGAGATATTGCACCATATTAGGAACTACAGTCTATTTGATTAAGTATGACGTCTTGTCTTTGGCGCTAAGAGGGTTAATTAAAAGTCTATAAAATACTTCGGTTAAAATTTCTCAATGTTAGTGTAAAAAACACCTTTCAAAATCAGCTCTGTTTTAATCAAGCCATTATAGTCCATGTTGCTTTAAATGTTAATGAGCTCTGCTAGTCTCTTCCAAGCTGCTCTCAGAGAGACTGTTTACTTTAGCAGCATTCATCATGAAACTTGCTAATTAGCACATTATTAGGAAAGGTGATTTGCAAAGATTCATAAAAAACCCTTATACTCACTTCTTCTGTAGATGAGGCTGGATCACGAATGATTCCAGCAAACATAGATGCATTTAGGCTGATCGGGAGTGGCGCATTCACAATTCTCAATCGCTTAATCGGAGACATCTTGTCTTCTCCTGCACCAGAGTCAACACAATGGCGGACTGATGACAGCTCACTCAGGGTGGGTCAAAGGTAAGACACCAGTCCAGTCCAATTTTGCATCCGATGACCCCTTTAACATACTAATATTAATGAAAAACTATCATTAAAAAGGTTATTTATAACACCATTAAGGTCCTATACAGCATTTTCAAAGCATGGTTCTATATGGAACCCTATAAAAAAAGTTCTATTTAGCACTAAAAAGGGTTCTGCTATTGTTACAAGATGAATAACCTTTTTCTGGTACTGTCTAGAACAATTTTTCTTAAGAGTGGAGTATAGATGGTAAGCCTATACCATCTTTACAGAAGTGAGAATGTCTCACCGTGCACATAACATTAATAAACTCTGCATATCATAGAAAAGCAAGAAAACACGTCAACATTGTAAGATGACTTGATGAACAAGGAAAATACTATTAAAAATCATGACTCTTTAGCAACCCATGCACTGTGAGAAAAAAAAATCCATAGAAAAAAGGATTTTCTGCCAAGACGTTATCTGTTTCCATTGTCTTGATTATAAGACATGTTTTATCTAACAATTTGTGAGGACTTCACAGCCAGTCGGCCAAGTATGTTACTCTAGTTTCGTCCAAGGATACAAATGTTACAAAACAAAGTGTTAGTCATACTGTGACATTCGGCTGGTAAAAAAATACTCCATATATGTTCACATGAGTACTTTCCACTTGCCAATACTAAATATAAAAGCTTAAAAATGAAAAACGTATAATGCATCTATTGCAAGTATGTCATATAATTTGAATTAATATAATAATGAAAAATAGTCAATGATGAAACCCACTTGGATTTATTGATTTATTGCATTGATTTATATGCATATACATTATGGTGCTTCTTTCTTGAAGCACCATAAAGCTTTTGACACCTTGAAAACACTAAAAGTGCAAACACACCCCCTGCTGGCTTTCTTACACTTAAGTGGTCTTTGAGGTCATCCTCTATCAACACATAATACACTAATGTTCTACAGGTCAAATGTTCAATAAAATGCACTTACCAATCTGGTGTCCATTTTTAGGCAAGTACAGTCCACACATTTTCTTCTTCCAAACAGCATAGTAATCCACAGGTCAGAAAAAAAATAGATAGAAGTTTTATTCTTTTTGTGTGTGTGTGTGAGTGAGTACAGATTTGCAGTTCTGTGTTACACAACAGAGTTGCATAGCCTTACTAAGGTGAAGTCAGCTGCTGTCAGGGTTCAAAGTCCAACTCTCCAGTGAAAGTTGTTCCTGGAAATAAAACATCAATAAATATCATTAGCCTACGGTAAAGGGAGAAGTGAATGTTTACAGTGTTTTAATTCAACTATGAATATAGCCTAGATAAGATCATAAAAATCTGTAGCAATTCACCATCCACACATGTATTTGTTGGTTCATTCAGAATTGCTATAGCCTCATATTCACTGATAATACACTCTTAAAAATAAAGGTGCTTCAAAGGGTTCTTCAATCGATGCCATAGAAGAACCATTTTTGGTTCCACAAAGAACCATTCAGTCAAAGGTTTTTTAAAGAACCATCTCTTCATTACCTTTTTGTAATCTGAACAACCTTCTTTCGCTACAAAGAACCTTTTGTGAAACGGAAAGGTTCTTCAGATGTTAAAGGTTCTTTATGCAACCATTTAGACAAAAAGGTTCTTCTATGGCATCGTGAAGCACCTTTATTTTTAAGAGTGTAGTTTACTTTTTAACAACACACAAGTCATTTTTTCAATGCCAGTGAGTATGCTTTTCTGAGACTGACCTAATTTTGATCGTAGATGTTACAAGAAGGAAGTGTTAGTCATACATTTCACTGGGGAAAAAACTTGCAAATACTTAATATAAAAGCTTATAAATAATGTATAACTCTTCTATAATAAATATGTCATATAATTTGAATGAATATAAATAATAAAGCCATTTGGATTACTTGATGCAGTGTTCAGTTGCAAGCATTAAACATATTGTGCTTAATCTACATGACTAATTCTTTTTAAGAATACACTCACCTCTAACATGGCCCAAGTCAACCTCTACCTTTTGTGAGTGTCAGTGTTAACGAGTCACATGAAGCAAAATGAGTAACGACCCAACACTTCTTTCTACAAAAGGGAGTTCACCCACTTACTTTTACATAATCGCCTAACTCTGCAGCACTTTGTTTGTATATTTTGTTTGCATATAGTTTTATAATACATATGGCTATGATATCAAATTAAAATGATTCTTTATAAGATCTGGAGGCATATTTTGTAGCCCAGCATGCCACAACCTGACACCATCTGAATTAACATACAATCTGTATAAACGCAGGCAGTCTTTGTTTTTTTTTTCTTTTGTTTTGTTTTCTCAGTGCCGTAATTGCTTCACAGACCTTCACAACCCAATAATGAGAATAACTGTGACTCATTAAATGGATATTTAAGGTTTTAATAAGGTGTTCTTGTCTAAAGCAGCAATGCCATGTCTGGGCTCTATAGCCACTTCAGCTGCCCAAAGACTAACTAATCTGGCAGCAAGAAGCTTTCTGACTGACATGTAAAGTGACCAAGAATTGTTTGCTTTGTTCAACATCATGTTTAGGGGTGGGTAAATGTCACAACAATAACAGACCAGCATGCAATTTAAAGCAAATAATTGCGTGATTATCTGGATTTAAAACACCAAGAAAAATCAGCTGGTTGGCAGAAGTTTATTCAATTAAAATTATGTCACTTATCTTAGTTCATCGTGATCTCACAAACTCATAATCTTATAATCTTATAAATTTATAATCCATGTAGCTCCCTACACTGTACAATTAATCTCTCTTTCAACTATCCCTTTAAATCTGTTTTTGATTTAGATTTGTCTGTGGTGACTTTTAAGTCCACACAGCAGCAGAATGTAGTCGTATACAGAACACCCACACACTTTCAGGATTTTCTGTGAACCAAACGTGCCAAAACTTGCTAAACCTTCTCTGTTTTGTTACCATCCCCCTGCCAGAGGAAGTTACTTTCCAGCAGCCTTTAAAGATGCACACAAAAAACATGACAAAGGATTTTTGCATTCACTAAACAGCAGGTTATTTTAGAGATGGGTGTTTATACATCTGTCCTCTATTGATGTTTATATTTCCCTTTCTTATGATCTGCTTTTGTAGTTTATTAGAGTTGTGTAAATCCAAAGTAGTTACATTATATCAAATTACAGTTCCCTCCAGACCAATTTGAGGATTAATGTGTTGGCCCATAGTGACAGAACAAATCACAATATTTAATTTCTACCACAAGGCTAACACTTCACTGTAGATTTATGTAACCCACCGCAGGCTTATATTTCACTGACAGTAGAAATGATGCACCTCCTCACAAATCAGCTGCAACAGTACTTGCAGTGTGAACCGCTCCAATCATAATGGGAGTGATGGTTGTACCACGTGTTTGGAAGGTGAAACTAATGTCCGACAGAGGAGACAAGCTGTTTTTCTTTAACATCACTTTGCAAATGTAAAAACTGTCATCTTTTGAACTGAAATAGAGTTTATAGTGTACTGATAATTTTTCTTCTTCCCATGCCAAGCACACTGAGTCTGATTATATTGCTCCTGTCACTTCCTAATGTTTTATGTTTTAATGAACTTGCCGTCAAATAAAATTAAAAACTTTATAAATAACTAAAAATCATTTATATAAATTAACTAAATATTTACTTTAACCTAGCAGTGCTGTATCTGACTTATAGATTTCACAACCAATGATAAGAACAACTGTGACTCATTAAAACAGATATTTAAGGTTTTGATCAGGTGTTCTTATCTAAGGCAATCCCATGTCTGATAAAAGAGCTGAATAAACAATCATAAATTAACCTTATGCAGCAAGTCCTCTGACTGCCATGTAAAGTGACCAAGAACAGTTATCTCAGTGTTGTGCACTTTGTCACCAGCCATTCACACCGGATCTGTTTGGTCAGAGCATGTCTCTCCATTTTTCAGTGCTTACAAGCAATACGATACAATATTAAATCGGCTGACTGCGATGTCAGCTTCTGTACTTTTATATTTACCCACATATGCTGCAGATATTCCCTTTTTAGTGAGGTGCCTGATATTCCATTGTGTGAGAGGACATGTAACTAATAAATTGAGATCAGTTCTTGGGAATTCTTGCATAGGTTAGCAATGGGTCAGCCAAGATTGTCTTTTAGTTGCTTAGTTGCAGCAACTAAATACTGGATTTCAAAATGTTTGTAAATAATATGAAAAATGCTTGTCATTGGCAACTTCTATTGCTATTGACTCCTCAATAGAAAATAATATATTAGTAAAAGAAATATCTTGGCCCATGGTTCTTGTTAGGGATGCACCGATATGAAAATTTTGGCCGATACCGATAACCGATTATTCTTTATTTTTGAAAGCCGATAACCGATATGTTGGCCGATAAATCTATATCCAAATTGTTATATACTTTTTGAGAGCCTGATTACAAAAAAGGTCTCATCATTAAAAGCCACATCCCAAACACTTCAACATAAGCAGCCTAGTTTGAACGGTGTACGTTTTAAAAATATGTTTACTCTCCCATTACCAAATTTAGTCATAAAAAAGTCTTACAAATAAATAAAATTATGCATAAATAATGCAAACAAGTCACTGGACATCATTACACGTGTAAAGAATCAAAATGAATGCGCCATAGATCAATAAAACGGAATAGCCTCTGCACGGACAATAATTAAATGATTTTAATTACTAAACCATATTGTTGATGAAAATAATAAGAGAAAAATACAAGTGGTTGTTGTTATTAATAATATATCAATGATTTTGAAAAAGTAACAAATTAATACCACTGTTTTAAATAGCAGCCGTTGAGCTGCACGTGCTGAAGCTGAAGAGCTGAATGAACACGGTAAACTGAAGCGTTTTGCTGGCAGCTTATTTAACTCAAGGAAATGCATCCTGAGATTAATATTAATACAACATAAACATAATATTACAACTTATATATGTACAAAATGACGCAGTTATTGCATGCTATAGTCAGAATGTGTGATCCTGTTGTGGATGCGCTCTTCCCATAACAACGCGCTGAAACACGGCAACTAAACCCAAAGAATTCACAACGTTTTATTATAATAATGTTCTCATTAGAATTTTATATAGACGACATTCCCAATCATAGTTATTAATGTTGTGCACTGCTGTTTGAGCTGCGTGCGCTGAGCTAAAGATGATCACCGGTAAACTGAAGCGCTCTTTTAACTTAACCAAACGCATTCTATATGAGATAAATCAGATATACATCAAATAAACACAATATTACAACGTACAATTGCACAAAAGGCTGCAAACGAACAGCGCGCATCTGAAGTGTCTCTGAAGGAAATAATGCATTATTTATCGGCTTTAAGATATCAGCCAAATTTTCTTATCAGGCCGATACCGATAACAGAAAAAATGAGCCGATATGGGCCGATACCGATATGGTGGCCGATATATCGTGCATCCCTAGTTCTTGTAGTATATTTATTTATTTATTTGATAATAGAAAAGTCTCTTCAGCATCAAAGAGAACAACAAAATATATTTTTGTGACTGAGAGATCTCTGTTTCTGTCTTAAAATCTAATTTAGTAGTTTGTGAATATAGCACGTGTGTCATTCTGTAGTATGTATCTCATGTAAGTTTTTGGATACTGGAAAACTACAGCACCCCTGCACTGCACCTTTCGAGAGTTTCCATCATTCGACATAGATCAGGTCATGAATGCTCTGCTGAGCTGAGAAAGGTGTGTCATATACACTGTTCTAAGGGGTTGTTCACACAGAGCGCGCTTTCTTACTTGTATATAGAGCATAAGAAGCAACACAGCAGAATGCTTTTTTTAAAGTAACTTATTTTTAATGAAAAACCAGCTCAGTGGAGAACAAACCCTTTTTGTAAACAGGATGAAAAGATGTTGACAGTTTGTCACACAAGGGTATCTTTTTACTTACAAGTTAGGTAGTCTAGTGACAAAAATGATTTGAATCCTCAATAAAAATAAAAAAATAAACATTATTTGACACTGTCTAGTACTACTGGTCTTTGAACCATTTTGGTCCATTTCACTGGAAACGGGCCTCACAACAAAAGGGGCCCCCATATGTCCCTGTAAAAACATCCCTGAGTTCCTGTTATATATACAGTATATATATATATATATATATATATATATATATATATAGGCATATATAAAACATATGATATGGAACAAGCAAGGGGGATGTTTTTTCCCTGATTATCCTGACTGCAAATGTGATATTGATTGATAACAGTTCAAACAAAAAGTTAATATAGGTGACACAATTTAGAATCAAATTCAGTGTTGTCTTTTCTTGAATATTTCATCAAAGCAACATATTATATTAGGCTACTAATTCCTGTTAAATTCCTTCTTACCCTGTCTTCCTCTCGTTTATTAGGCTACTTTGCTCTCAGGCCTGGTCATTACTCTTTCAAAAGTAGGCTATTTGCCAGAGGCTTAGAGTGACGATAAAAAGATAAAGAACCATCATTAGTATGCTAAAGCTCAAATGCAAGATAGAATGTATTTAATAAATAGTTCCAAGTTCTGTTTGTTTGAAAGGGGCCTCCTAATTTTCATAAGGCAGTCAGTCCCAATATGCTTCATTCACTGGCTTCACGACACGCAGTGGTCGTTTCTTCCAAGAGAGCGTGACACAGGTTTACACCATAGACACGTTTCGCTCATTCAACCGCAGCCTCTCATATACATTATCATTATGCAGACCGCTCTATTGTTTCTTGCGTTGTTCTCGTTCTTTTCTCTTATCGAGGGAAAGTCATTCGAAGGTAAGTTAAGGTGAGTTATTGAAGTTCTCATATATGACGTGCCTTATAAAATTGACTTATGCTAAAAGGAGCTCATTCCAATAAACAGTCTACTTGCATTTTGTCAGATATATGAGACGTATGAGGTTAGCTCAATCCGAGTAGTTGCGATTTATTTTTAGTTGACGCTAAACTCCAAAACCTGTTTTAATGCTGGGATTACGACAGATTTCATTAATTTGATTAAATTCGCGGGGCAGGTAAAACGTGTGTTGGAATTCGGAGAGAAGATTCATCCTATGACTTTGTCCTCCCCGACGCTGTGGCCGTGAACGTGCAAGACCGCAACTGTGATGCAGAGTGGACCATTGATGTAAATATCGAAACCAGTTCCCATCTATCAGGCCATTCTGCATTTTATTTGATTTTAATCCTAAATCTAATTAATAATTAATAGAGTAATTAAATGTCACCACTTAGGGTACCATGGAAAGGCACTTTTTTAAATTTTATTTTCTCCCAAAACGCTAACCAAAACTCATTTTCTAAATTCCTGTTTGTTTGTTTTTAATATAAGAATTGATAGTATTTGGGGTAAAATCCCTATGATAATGGTAAAAGTCCATGAAAAGACTCACTGTGGTCAAAATTGGCCACTAAAACACTACTGGCATAAGGTTTCATGTTATATGGAACATCCAAAAGTGCCTTAATATAATTGCCATCTAGTTATATCACTGTAACACCCCTAGTGGGTTTAATATGCTCTACTTTTCTGTGGTTTTTCTGATACTATTTGTCACTGATTGTTAAAAAAATAGTTTTGCCTTGTCTTTTTCTAGAGGCATTAGTGAAAAGATGCAAAATGTTCAATTTGTGAAAGTCTCACCATGTTTACTGTATGTCTCACAATTCTCCTCTAGCAATTCACAGCTATCCTGGATGGAAATTTAGCACACTTTTCTCATCCCTTCAAGAAAGTAACCCGTAATGGAATCAGTGTGTCTTACTGTCCATTTTCAGTCAGATACCATGCCTCTTGTCCTGTGAGTTCAGTAACAATTATTCATCTTCTCAGAATAGTTTTGCTGCTCTTTATTTTAAGGATTGTGTGTACTGTACAAATGTAATGCTTTTTGATTCTCTTGTAGAATTACACCAATGACTTCACATGTTCTTGTGAGTAGTATTTCACTTTGTATCGCTTTGCTTTTTGTTCTCCACATAACGGAAGCTATACAACAACAAAATAAAAAATAATAAAATAAATAACAATGGCATTCAATTGTTTTCATATCAGGCACCAATTCCACCAACATCTATCCAGTGTTTAGTACAACTCTGCCATCTGGAGGTATTAAACATTATTGGCAATATCATTAAATTTTAAATTTGAATCATGTTAAATCCTGTTGCTTTTGCAACACTGGAATAAAATAACCTAAAACCTTTAGTCCGGTGTTAGATTAGAACACATAACCTAGATTTCTTTAGAGTGTACAGCAAATATGCCTTCGGGAAATGGTATATAGTATGTGGTATTAGAGGGAGATTTTGCAAATGCATGTACTGACGTTTTTTAATATAACTGCATTTCCAGATTTATCCTCCTCTGCCATCAAAACTAATTCATCAGTGAGACAACACTGTAAGTATAGTCTGTAAAATGTTGGGATACACTTTTATAGACATTGCCAATCAGTATGATCATGTTACCATCAAAATATACCTGCATAACAAGCTTATTGCAAATCACATGCACACTGTTTCTTACCAGACTTCGCTGTCTTTGTTATGGTTGCAGTTCAGAAATTCCACACAAAACAGAAGAATAACAGTAGTAATAATTATCCTCATTTCGTTATTGGTCGAGGTTATGGAACCGCAGACTGCAAAAATAATGCAAGCTCTATCTCTCTAGTTTTGCTGAACCTTGTAGAAATCACCTCCCTGAAATTCCTGTTTTGCAAGCCACTCCTAAAAAACAAATTCAACGTTTAGTGTCATAACTCAGTTGAGTAATCTCAAAGAGCAAACCGATCTAAACAACAAGATGCACAACCAAAAACAACTGCACTAAACTGAATTCTCTTAGTAACCTTTTAAACAGGAAATAGATTCCTGATTGAGGAAGCAATACTAAAGTTCTGGAGATAGGGGATGGAAAAACATTACTGCAAGTGGTGTTGTAACAGGGAGTTAGTGAAGTGAAACCATGTAAAATTTGTAAAAGAGAACACATAACCAGATGGACAGGCAGCAAATGACAGATCATTAGTATTATTAGTATAATTATCTTTAATATCATCTATATAATCTATTATTATCAGAATATAAGTATTAGTACTATTATTTTGGCATGTGAACATTAGAACTTTTACCTTTATATCGTGTATGCATTTTTCATAAAGCATAATCTTAAAGCAAGTGTCATGACACCAGTGATTTTTTTGTTGTTGTATTGATATTTTGGTGAAATGTTCTTCTCTACAGATGGTTCCATTGCTGTTGCTGCCACTTTTGTCATAACCCTTGTCATTTTGGCTTTCCTCTCTGCACGGTATTTCAACATATTTATGTTATTTAATACATATTGCCTATTGGCATATTAATGCCATATGTACAAAAACTAAAACACTATTTTCTATTTTCTAGCACAGCAAAATATGCTCCTGAGGACCAAAACCAGCCTGGTTCAGTAGAATGAGCCTGAGGAGGCAACTGTAATTGCCCTAGAAACAAGAACACATGGCGTGGAGTCATAACACATTATCCTATAATGTAACACATATTATATTATATTATATTATATTATATAGAGTCCAAAACTGGGATTTTTCACTGTTTGTATCACTCCGCTTGTCTGTGTTTGCAAGATCCATTTTGAACCTTTTTTCATTGATTCCTTCTGCAACTAACTTGGTCACTCTAATAGGTGATGACAAGTGAGGGTTTTGTATTGAATGTCTTTTGTATAAATGAGTTACTGAATCATTCATTAATTTACTCAAGTTACTTAATTTTACTCAAGTTAATCAATATTGTATAAAACCATACCCATCAATATAGCAATATCACATTTTTGGTGTTGCCACAGAACACACAACAGAGTATGTGGATGTGGAACAACATCAACTTCATCTCTTTGTTCAATAAGTTCTGTAATCATGTTGCTACACTTCCACTACACATTTCCTATTTCTCACTGGTTCGAGAAACACCACTCTTAGAGTGAGAGAAAACACAGACACACTAAAAGTGGCACAAACAGTAAAATATCAGAGTTTTACTAAATATGATCACTGTTGTACCTGTATTATATTATATTATATTATATATGAAGTCTAATATAAAGGTTATAACTGTATTTCCTCCCAGAATTTACAATAGATCCCTGTCTCTTCTGTTGTTACACATTGTGTTTTTACACAAAGTGGAATATTACCACAAGAGGTCACTCTACAAAGTTTTAATCATTGTGTTCATCTTTGCTCAGTCCTGTAAATCGTGTTTGCTCGTAGTTCTGGGCATTTTTATAGCAATTTTCCATCTTTGTAGCTCTTTTTTAATCTTTTTTATATATTTTTATTATGAAACTGCCATTTAACCTATGCCTTTTACTCAAGTCTTTGAATCTGTCGAGTCACAAGCGATTCAAACTAATGCCTACACTTGGATTTGTGAACGTGTTTGAACAAGAAGTGCTTTCAGACTTTTCTTGGAATAGACGATAACGCGACTCGGCAAGCGCAAAATTGTATTTATTTATTTTACATGTTGAATTTCGCCGTTTGGTTGATTGTACGGTTAGCTATAAGCAAGCGACCTTGTCTACGTGAACTGGAGAAAGATTTAGAAGTGGTTACTAGAAACTAGCTAAGAAATATCGCGTTGTAAACAAATAAAATCTCACTTACCTGTGGGCAACAGCCTTACATGCCATCTGTCTCGGTTTGTAGACTGCTAGAGCGAATGACATAATAATTCAGTGAATTTACCAAGTCACCTCTTTATTGTTGTTGGCTTATTTTGTGATGAACTGTTTGTTTATTAATTATTTACTTATTTGCATAAAAACTACTGTAGCCAATTAAAACAAAGTAGCATAATCAAGTATCAACATCAAACAAGTTAGCACAAATTCTAATAATAGGAAAAATACAACAATAGAAAGCTAAAAATTTGAGAATTAGACATAATAAACATAAATATTTATTTATCTCACGTCAACAGAGGTGCTTAGGGGCAGTAGCGCATAGACGCAAAAAAAAAAAACGAAAAAAGAAGAAACACTGGAAAAACTTGAGCCCCGAGCAGCAGGAGAAGCTGCATCAGTTCAAAGTATTTCATTTTCTTCTGCCGAAATTTAATAACGAGTCTGCAGATTTTATTGGTGCTATGTGAAGTTCTACTAGGATAGTTAACCTCGTACATTTACATTTAGTCATTTAGCACTAGCAGATGCTTTTATCCAAAGCGACTTACAAATGAGGACAATGGAAGCAATCAAAATCAACAAAAGAGCAATGATATACAAGTGCTATAACAAGTCTCAGTTAGCTTAACGCAGTAGCCTACACATAGCAAGATTTTTTTAAATAATTTATATAATTAATTAATTTAAAAAATATTTATTTATTATAAATAATATAATTTTTGCTATCTGCTATTCTATAACAGATAGAATAGAAAAAGAGTAGAGCAAGCTAGTGTTAGAGGTCTTTTTTGCTTTTGTTAATTGTATAATAAATGAAAAGAAAACAGATAGAATACAAAAAGATTAGAGAAGCTAGTGTTAGGTTTTTTTTTAAGAAAACAAGCAGCGAATTAATAGAGTGCAAGTCTAAAAGGGATTTTTTTAAAGAATAGAATTAGAATAGAGAGTGCTAGAGTTAGAGGGTCAAATAAAGGTGGAACAGATGTGTTTTTCACCGATTCTTGAAGATGGTTAAGGACTCAGCTGCTCGGATTGAGTTGGGCAGATCATTCCACCAGGAGGGAACATTTAATGTAAAAGTCCGTAAAAGTGATTTTGTGCCTCTTTGAGATGGCACAATAAAGCGACGTTCACTTGCAGAACGCAAGCTTCTAGAGGGCACATAACTCTGAAGTAATGAATTTAGGTAAAGTGGTGCAGAGCCAATGGTGGTTTTGTAGGCAAACATCAATGCCTTAAATTTTATGAAACTCATAACTATAAAGTAGATACTTTAAATAAATTGTAGGCTATGGGAAATGTGATTGTTTTTTCTAAAGCAAAACCCAAATTGTGTGTGATCTCACATACTCCAGGTCAAGACGCGGATAGCTAATGAAAAATATTTATGAAATGTTACTGAGTGACTTCTTAAGGTCAACCAGTTTTATTATTATATATTATATTATTATTTATGTTTGTCCATCAAGGTCATGCAACCTTTATATATATATATATATACATTCTCTCTTTCTCTTGCTCTCGGTCTCTGTTTAACAGGAATGCGTTTCTGAAAAGGCCTACAGATATTTGTGAATTTGCATCAGGTAAATTTGTATCGGACACTTGCACACTTTCTTGCAAGCCACTTGGTAGAACTACATAACATTTATCATGTAAATAGTCTGTTTCTTAGATTGAATAATTTATTGTTCTTCAAAATATTGTTGAGCTTAAAATTTGAAATTTGTCTTGAGCTCAGTCCTCTGTTTTTTAAACATGTAACAAACATAAACATCTTATTTGATTAATAATAATAATAATGTGTACTTTTATGTGTGAAATTGTACTCTTAAATTAAAGCCAACATCTCTTTTTTCTAGATCACTTCAGTGACCCAGGACTGCCAAAGAAAATCCAGATGCAAATGAATATCCATAATAAGTGAAAAATTTGGATTTATAGTGTTTTTGAATAAAAAGAGAAAATTATACAATGTGTGTTTCTATTGATCTCTACATATACATGAAAGCATCTTTGTTGTAGTATTTGTTGTCACTAAGCATTAGTGTGAAGGTATCAGGGGAGAGGACAGTCCAGACTTGTTTGCTAAATGAGTCCACAGAGATGAAAGGCAAAATAAGTTAAATTGAACTAGTCTTTCTGTTCTTTAAGTATGTCCAGACATGCTGGGGCTGGCTCTAATTATTCACTTATTATTATTAGGTTTTGTAGCATAAACTGCTTGGTAGAACATTTTAAGTTACTTGTTTCCATTAAATTTTCATGGATTTATCCTGAATTTGTATTTAGCTTAAAGTCTAACTTAGCAGTCCAACTGCTGTTTTTGACATTTGGCCATTCATTTACAATACCCAAGGGTGAACTATTGTATACGCAACATGTTTCTTTTTTGGACTTAACAAGCCACCAGGGACCAAATAATTGTACATTCTCATAGAAATATCTAATTGTCCTCTTAACGTAACATCTGACTTTAATACAGTACATCAAACTCATTAACCCCATATCAACATAATTCAGCATGTACTTAAAAAGCAGCAAGATGTGTTCAGTCTAGCATATTGTTTCAAATAATAATCTTAATTGCTATAAGAAAAGTGTGCTTTATGCCTTCGATTATTTAAAAAATGATTTAAAAATGCAAGATGATGGAGTCAAATCTTGTCCCCACAAAACCACACATAATTCCATCTAGCTGACACACCTGCAAAAACAGTCTCCCATATTCTGTGTTGGGTGGGGTTGAGAAGACTTGAGAGTGGAAAACCATGTTGAAATGAACCCAGTGTGCACCTGTTGAGCAGACTGTCAGCTGCAATACTGGTGTCATCTCAAGATCGTCACTCAGTGAGTACCTCCATTACATTTTTACTGTATAATCTAAGTCCTGGTTATAGTTTATTGTTTTGGTCTATTTCTGTTTATGTCTTTTTGTCTTGTATGTATGTATGTCTTTGTACATTTTTTAGAGTAGAGCTTGTGAATTTAAACAGGAATAGACTCTTATTTTAGTATCAGATCATTGTGCATTAACATTCGATTTTGTATTTGTACATTGTAAAAAGTGGTGACATCAAGATTTATTGAGGATCTATTTTTACTTGCTGTAACACCCTATAATCATGTCATTTGAGGTAACCTATGTAACTTATTTACTATGGTTCATTCACTTAAATATGAGACAGGCTAAATGTGATGATTTTGGCTCACATTTAACAAAAACCCACCAATTCACTATCTCAACAAATTAGAATATGGTGACATGCCAATCAGCTGATCAACTCAAAACACCTGCAAAGGTTTCCTGAGCCTTCAAAATGGTCTCTCAGTTTGGTTTACTAGGCTACACAATCATGGGGAAGACTGCTGATCTGACAGTTGTCCAGAAGACAATCATTGACACCCTTCACAAGGAGGGTAAGCCACAAACATTCATTGCCAAAGAAGCTGGCTGTTCACAGAGTGCTGTATCCAAGCATGTTAACAGAAAGTTGAGTGGAAGGAAAAAGTGTGAAAGAAAAAGATGCACAACCAACCGAGAGAACCGCAGCCTTATGAGGATTGTCAAGCAAAATTGATTCAAGAATTTGAGTGAACTTCACAAGGAATGGACTGAGTTCATCAATAATAGGATTAAATGCGTCAAGGCATCAAGAGCCACCACACACAGACGTGTCAAGGAATTTGGCTACAGTTGTATTCCTCTTGTTAAGCCACTCCTGAACCACATACAACGTCAGAGGCGTCTTATCTGGGCTAAGGAGAAGAAGAACTGGACTTTTGCCCAGTGGTCCAAAGTCCTCTTTTCAGATGAGAGCAAGTTTTGTATTTCATTTGGAAACCGAGGTCCTAGAGTCTGGAGGAAGGGTGGAGAAGCTCATAGCCCAAGTTGCTTGAAGTCCAGTGTTAAGTTTCCACAGTCTGTGATGATTTGGGGTGCAATGTCATCTGCTGGTGTTGGTCCATTGTGTTTTTTGAAAACCAAAGTCACTGCACCCGTTTACCAAGAAATTTTGGAGCACTTCATGCTTCCTTCTGCTGACCAGCTTTTTGAAGATGCTGATTTCATTTTCCAGCAGGATTTGGCACCTGCCCACACTGCCAAAAGCACCAAAATTTGGTTAAATGACCATGGTGTTGGTGTGCTTGACTGGCCAGCAAACTCACCAGACCTGAACCCCATAGAGAATCTATGGAGTATTGTCAAGAGGAAAAGGAGAAACAAGAGACCAAAAAAATGCAGATGAGCTTAAGGCCATACCACCTCAGCAGTGCCACAAACTGATCACCTCCATGCCACGCCGAATTGAGGCAGTAATTAAAGCAAAAGGAGCCCCTACCAAGTACTGAGTACATGTACAGTAAATGAACATACTTTCCAGAAGGCCAACAATTCACAGAAAAAATGTTTTTTTTATTGGTCTTATGAAGTATTCTAATTTGTTGAGATAGTGAATTGGTGGGTTTTTGTTTAATGTGAGCCAAAATCATCACAATTAAAAGAACCAAACACTTAAACTACTTCAGTCTGTGCGCATTGAATTTATTTAATACACAAGTTTCACAATTTGAGTTGAATTACTGAAATAAATGAACTTTTCCATGACATTCTAATTTATTGAGATGCACCTGTATATTATGTGAACAAAAACTTTTATTTTGGATGCAATTAATCGTGATTAATCGTTTGACAGCACTAAAATAAATGCATTGTTATGCTCAGGATTCTTTCAGATTTAGTTAAACGCTTGGGATATTTTTTGGCAAATACATGTGTTTACACACAGATACACAGGAGAGACACCCATATATATATATATATATATATATATATATAGTTTGTCTTTATTTTATGTTCATCTTGATGGGAAAACTACAATAAATTCAGAACATTGCTGAGAAGATGCAGAACTGCACCAACATGGGCCATATGATTGATCTCATGAGGAATAGTACAGTTAGTGCAGGACTACCAGAAAAAAAAATAATAATATAATATAAAAATGACATTAACACATCTTTTTCCATTTTCTCTCCCTTTTTCACATTTGCACACACTCAGGAAGGCCCTCGTTGTTTCATGCAGGCATTCATGGCTCCTCTTTCCTGGATGACGATCATGCAGAATGGAACAGACCTCAACAAAGAAGATCTAACAAAGCTTTTATGGGTGGCTAAACCCTTCTTAGAAACAATGCCTCCATCTAGCTTTGTGCTGCCGGTGTTTTCACAAAGCTCTCAACTGGCTAAAATGTGAGTGTATTCAGAATCAGAATCAGAATGAGCTTTATTTGCCAAGTGTGTACAAACACACAAGGAATTTGTAGTGGGGGTTTTTTAGGAGCTCTTGGTACAAACATGCATACATACATATATGACATTGAGAACAGAAAGAACATTTAAATAAGACTAAGGAAAAAATAAATAATAATAATAATAATGTAATGTGGTATACATCTGGAACAGAAGAATTATGTACAGATTTGTGCATTATTTACTGAATATACAGCTGTAAAAATAAAAATAGGTATTTACAAAAACCTTGAGAGAGAGGCAATAATTAGTTATTAAGAAATGAATTACAGAAGACTGGTGGTAATTGGCTGTTTAATCTGGAGATGGCATGGGGGAAAACTGTTTTTATACCTAGATGTTCTAGTGCACAGAGATATGTAACGTCAGTGGGTCTGTGATAATGTTGCCTGCCTGTTTCTTCACTCTGGAGTTGTACAAGTCCTGAAGGTTGGGCAGGTGCACACCAATTAATCTTATATCTGATTTGCTGGCTGACTCAAACCAGACAGTTATAGAAGTGCACAGAACCAACTCAATAACAGCTGAGTAAAACTGTGTCATCTGCACCTGTGGAAGGTTGAACACAGGCCCAACCACTGCTGGGCCTTTTTAACAATTGAGTCAATGTGATTGTCCCACTTCAGGTCCTGTGAGATGATGGTGCCCAGGAATCTGAATGACTCCACTGCAGCCACAATGCCGTTCATGATGGTGAGAGGGGGGAGTGCAGGGGTTTTCTCCTGAAGTCCAGAATCATCTCCAGAGTTTTGAGCATGTCCAGCTCCAGGTTGTTGTGACTGCACCAGACAGCCAGCACCTCAACCTCTTGTCTGTAAGCAGACTCATCGCCATCCAGGATGAGGCCGATGACTGTGGTGTCATCTGCAAACTTCAGGAGTTTGACAGAGGTGTCTTTAGAGGTGCAGTCATTTGTGTAGAGCAGGGGTGTCAAACTCAATTCCTGGTGGGCCGGAGCTCTGCAGAGTTTTGTTCCAACACTCTTCCAACACACATACCATGTAGCTTTCAAATAAGCCTGAAGGACTTGATTAGTTGGATCAGGTGTGTTTAGTTAGGGTTGAATCTAAACTCTACAGGGCTCCAGCTCTCCAGGAATTGAATTTGACGCCCCTGTTGTAGAGGAAGAGCACACGTCCCTGAGGAGCTCCAAAAGTTGATTCTACACAGTGCTGGGGGATTGGGTCTTGTAGCTGGTGATGGCTTTCAGGCCCTTCCACACTAATGTAGGGTCGTTGCTTGAAAACTGGTTTTTCAGCTTTTCAGAGTAGCTTCTCTTAGCTACTGTTATCTGTTTGAGTTTTGCACTGAATAAAGAAAGGCAAATGTTTCGGCAAAACAAGTTGCCTTTCCTTGACAAAGGCTACTTGTTTTGCCGAAACATTGGTAACAAATAAACGATGCTTAAGTGAGTGTGCAGTTATATTTTTTCTTTATTTAGCTTGCCCCTTTAACTCGCACCTCTAAAAGGTGCGCGTTTGTTTTATTACTTTATTGAGTTTTGCACTGAACCAAGATTTGTCGTTGTTAAATGTTAAATAAGTCCTGGTTGAAACACACATGTCCTCACAGAAACTGATGTAGGATGTCACGGTGTCAGTGAGTTCAAGCTGATCGGAAAAAAAGTTACTTAAAATAGGACAAACAAACAAAAATAGTAAAAGCAGCTACCAAGCAGCTACAATCCGAGGCAGCCATGCGCGGCGCCATCTTCTTTCATATTCCGTTTTATTAAACTCAAGTGACTAAACATATGGAGTATTTTTACCTTAGTCCTCAATTTTGAAGTAAAATTTTGTTTCCTTAGTTGTGTCTGTTGTCTCTTCTCCCTCATTATGCTGAAGGATGAAGGTGTTTGGTGAGGTGTTCAGCATTCTGTCTGAGGAACAGAGGAATGCGATTATAGGGTGGGTCAAAGAGAGAGTTGCACAAAATGAATTTAAATGCATTCTGAAAGCACCTGCCTTCAGCATCCTGCCTTCTGGATCACTAGAAAAACCTATCATCCGTAAGTTTTGAGTGATCTGTAAGCTTTTATAATCAAAACTGACCTGAACATAACACAACATATAACATGACATAACATGACATAACATATAACATAAACAAGTAAAGCAGAAATATTTTGGATTTTTTTCAACTGGGCATTTAAAACATGTGTTTTTGTTCATTTTAAATGTATGGTTTATATAAGATACAAATAATCTATTAACAAATACTCTTGACTAATCTAGAAAATGGCCCATCAGTCAAGGCAATGATGAACGTGATTGTACCAGGAGCTGAAAGGACTCCGCATTCAACGATTAATGGTAAATCGGAAGGAAGTGGTTGGAAGACCTGAAAAACAGTGAAATGATAAATTAGAGAACTGAAATGGAATGGCGAAGTGTTGAAGAGGGTAGAGAGAAAACATTTGGAAAGAAAAGATAACAAATGCAAATGTGGTGGTCCAGAAGATAAATAGTACAGAAATACAAAGAGAGGACAATTATTTATTATATTAATAGTATATATACATACGTTATTATAATTATTTTGTATGGTTTTTTTTTTTGTTTTGTTTGTTTGTACACTTTTTTAAAAACATTTTAGTATAGTAGTCTTTTAGTGCTTTGTCAAACATTCAAAGTTCGTCTGTTTGTCTGAAACAGCAGTCCTTATATGTCCTCCCAGAATGCTCTGGCTGAAGGCTAACGTGTTGACAATGATGGGGCCTTTCCTATCTCGGCTGTCTTTAGAGGAAGCAAAGACCATCCCTAAAGAAGAGGTCAGTAATTGTGACATGATATTCAAACCAATGACATAATTCATACTGTATGTGTTTTGTGTCTCAGAGCATACCATACATAATAACTAAATCCAAAACCACCTAAATCCAATGACTATAGTAATCTTTCTTTTTCTCAGCTATGTGAGTTTTTCAGGAAAAAATTAAAAAAGTTTTCTTTTCAAAGAAAAAGGTTCTCCAGATTTCACTCCATCATTTCAAAATGTTAGTGGAATGCAGCCCGCCCTTGGCCGAACACTTTTTCAATGCTTGAAACAAGAGTGTTCCAGCAGCGACAATTTTATGTTTTTTTTTGTTCAATTTTGTGTATTTAGTGCATGTTCTTGGTAAATGATATTCAGGTTAACAGCAGTAATACACTTATTCCTCTGGAAGCCTGTTGCCACTTTGTAATAAAAAATAAACAAGTAAATGTATGATTAAAAATTATACATTCAGACAAATTTACACCATGAGAAAGTTGCAATTACAAGAAATTAAGTCACAATTATGAGATTTAAACTGGCATTACAATTAAGAAAGTCACATTGTGTGATGTAAAGTCACAGTTTTGAGATATAATGTCACATTGTGAAGTTTAAGTCGCATTTATAAGACTAACTTATAAGACTACCAATTGCAAAAAAATAGTCACAGACAAAGTTACATTTGTGAGAAACAAAGTCAAAATTGTGAAACAAAGTCCTACTGTGAAGTGTAAATTTGCAATTAGTAGAAAAAAGTTGAAGTTACAAAGTCATATTTGTGAGATATAAAATCAAAATAGTGAGACTTAAAGTAACACTATGAAATGTAAAGTCGCAACTGTTTGAAACAGAGTTGCAAAATATGAAGTCTCAGTATGTTTTCAGGTTTTTTGCTCTGATTCAGAAACAGGCATCCACGGATGCCCTTTCACTCTACATCTGAGAACAGCTTCAAAACATATACATTCCTGTTTCATCAATTACTTCCTGTTTTCACAGGCTGGGCTCTCTGGCTTGTTTCATTGATGGCGCACCGTCACTAAATCAGAATCTTAGCAGAAAACTGCTGTCTCAGATTAATACCTGTAACAACCCTGAAATAGACAAGGTCAGAACTGACACTTTATTGAATCGTTGTTGCTCCAAAAAATTGCGTAGCCTAACTGTAATGTTATTTTAATTCCACTCAACCCTCCCTCAGGTGAAAAGACAGCTAGTACAGAACATTCTGGAGAAAGATGACAGTTTTTCCTCTCCTGAGATTCTGCTGTCTCTGGGATCCGCCGTGTCTGTCCTTCTTCTTTCCAGGCTGTCCCGCTTCACCTCTAAGGACCTGAACAACACCCTCACCAGCTTGAGTCAGGCCAATTGGAGCCCAGCTCAAGCTAAGACTCTGGCTAAGAAACTGTTGGAAGCTGCTAAGGTTATATTCTCTGCTCAGTTTATAGAGCTGAGTTTTGTTTCCTCTTTATTGTTTTCACAAGAATGTTTTCTTTTGTAGAATATAAGTGGTGAGAAGTTGTTGTCTCTGGGTATAATGGTGAGAGGGGTGGCCAGTTCCCTCCTCAAGAATGGGAAGGCAGAAGGGCTGCTGGGAAATGAAGCCCTGAAAACTATGAGTGAGAAGATGTCAGCACTACTGTAAGTGGTAAGATTAAGAATATCATGAGTTAATTCAGAAAGAGACGGAAAAGCTTCCACAAATAAGAAGAACAAAAAAACTGTCAGTGACCAAACTATCAGTGAAATCCCTTCTGCCTCCTTCTTGATTCTGCTCTCTCTCTCTCTCTCTCTCTCTCTCTCTCTCGCTCTCTCTCTCTCTCTTGGTTTTAATAAATCCTCAGTTCCGTCGTGATGTAAATGCGTCTGAACTGGTGAAGTGGTTGCCGGTTTCTCTCCTCTCTTCTCTGTCTCTGTCCACGCTGGAGAAAGCAGACCTCAGCTCTGTGGATCAGCTGCAGGGACGCGGCTGGACTCGTGCTCAAGTATACACACTAGATAGTAAAATAAAAATCCAAATCCATTACCCCTCCATCCATTTTTGTCTAATTTCCTTATTTCTCTCTGTAGTCAGCTTTTCTTCTGAATTTTGGGTAATAGGATCAATCTTAGCGAATTACGGTGAGACTCTATATGACTGCAACATACAGCTATGCTATACTTTGTGTAGACCTTGAATAATCTTTTTTTAATAAGAGAGATAAGAGGAAAAAATACAAAAATAAATAATAACTAAATGAGAATTAAACTGGTACTAAATTTAAAAAAATAAACGTGAGCAGAATTGCATCTTAATAAAAATAAATGTTGTCTGCATAAAGACTGAATACAGTGCATGAATTTTGAAATTGGAGCAGATTTTAAAGCACTAGGCATCATACACTTGCCAACTTTGTAAATAGTTAAAAATTGGGCATCATACACTAACGACTGAGGATCACACACTACTAGACTTTCAAGTCGTTCCGACCACAACAGACTTGTGGTAGGAGATACGTGACAAATTAAAACAATCAACTAAAATGTTCTAAAATTAGATTAAAGTATGAAAAATATTTGATCGCCTCTGACTATATCACAGTCTGAAGCTTAAAAATTGGAGTCTGTACTCATCATACACTATGCGATTTGACTGCTTAGATTCTGCAGACTGGCTTTGACTTTCAACAGCTAGTGTTGAGTTGTCCAGAATGTAAATTGGGGCAAAAATCTGTGCACAAGTTATGTAATGTACTGCAGCCTTAAGATGCAGTATCCTGATCAAGCTCATGGTGTTGTCAACAGGAAGTTGGGTCAGGCTGTACAGGGTGTCACTTGTGAAATAATTGAAAAAATCAATCGAACTGATGCTTTGGAAATGGCACAGACACTTAACAAATCCTGCGCATGGCTCTCCAGGGTTCAGGTAAACATCACATACTCACTCTTTTTTTCCACACACATTCTTTCATCAGCTCTATCACTTTTCCGTGATCAAATCTACAAATCCCCCCCCCCCCCCCCCCCTCCTTTTCCATTCTTAGATTCTCTGTACAGCTCAAAAAGTCTTTGCAAGTCTGGAAGAACAGAGACCAGGATATTTCAGTAACATTAACAACTCTGAGCTTCATGCCATCCCAGCTATGCTGCTTATCCATCTACCTTAAGAGCAAAACAGTGCTGTATATGCATAATTAACATACATTTAAAATGTGGTCCCGCTTTATATTAAGTGGCCTTAACTACTATGTACTTACATTTTAATTAATCATTTGATGCACTTATTGTGTACATACATGTTTTTACATTGTACTTATATTTAAAAAATACCTGCATTTAATTACATCTGTAATTAATTTCTGTAATTACATTTATAATTACACTGTTGACCCATCCCTTACACCTTAACCCACCCTTAATCCTACCCATACCACCAAACCTGTCCCTAACCTTACCCGTATCCCACCTCAATAGCAGCAAAAGTGTTTTGCACTACAATATGAACACAATAAGTACATTTACTTAATATACTACTTAATATCAAGTGGGACCTAAGATTTAAATGCGTTCAAATTTAATTTAATTTAAGTTTAAATCATATGCTAATATTATTTTTCTTTACTTGTCCCATCTCACATCATCCATACTGTCATGACACATTCAGAGTAGATAAGATTCAAAACCTGTCAGATTCTGTGTGTCCTGCTTTCATGGAGAAGATGAAGCAAGTCAGCCTGTCCTCTCTGCCAAACAGCTCTCCAGCACGCTACGCACTTACCAAAAGATATGGTAATATGTGCACACACATGCACAAGCTTGTCCTGTCCACAAAAAAACACACACACATCTAAAGCTCACGTGTTGCTGTTTGCAACCCATTTCAGTTCTGTGGAATGTGCAATGGCAATTCTGAGTAAAAGAGAATATTTAACAAAAATAAATAAAAAATGCAGAGTGAGACTTATCCATCATAAATTGATTGGATGGTGTGCATTACATACCAGAATGCATTCAGACTTAATGGGCATGACAATACAATTTTGTTCTGTTGACTTACATTCATACTAATGCAACTGCAGGAGACAGGAGTCAAGCTTATGCAAATTTGCTGCTCTCCAAATCGATATGTCACAGCGTGACCTCTTAGCTGAATTAAAAGAATGCAAACTTTAAATCTGCAGGATTGCAGTGTTGCAGTAAAGTGGAGTAGATTGAATATTTTTACATTTTGCATGTATCATATGTTGGAATATGTTTTTAAAAAGACATTGCAGAATGCAACTTCATATTACGACCATTGCAGTGCATTGTGGGAACAGACCCTTTTCAACTTTTAAAAAACACACCTGTAGACCTTGTTTTTTTTGTTTGTTTTTTCATTCTACTACCCTGCATTTCATGATTTTTGCATTTCACTGCTCTGTTTTCTCATTGGCTTTCTATGTAAACATGCACTAGTTGGAAGTGTTTGACCTTTGTGGATGGGATCCACTGCCCTAAGTCTCACATTTTTGCTTTTAGAAAAGCACACGTTTTTAGAAGTGTAACTTTTTAAAACTTGACACAGGTATTTATAAATGCATTGCTCACACACAAGATGCTGCAAAATCAATCATGTCTATCTAGCGAATGTTTACATGGAAAACAATAGAAAAGCAGCACAGCAGAATACAAAATGGCTGATGCTTAATATTACTAGTAGGCAATGCAGACCATGTGACATCAGCGGAAATGGAAAAGGATTCTCCTGTTGGGAACTATTGCAGGCACTGTCCTGTCCTGACCTGTATCCTGTATCCTGTATCTATGCAGAAGGGGAACATGTCTGATCTGTCTGCAGCAGAGGTTTTGACTCTAGGCCCTCTGGTGTGTGAGTTAGACACAGCCTGGATTTCCTCTCTGAACCCTGCGGCTCTGAACTCCACCCTGCAGGCTCTCGTATCCTGTCAGTATATCCAGCAACAGTACAGAGAACATCTGTTTAGGCTGCTTATGACCACCTACGGGTAACAGCATGTGCAAAATCACACATAACCCACAATGGGTTCACACAGCCCACAGTCTTACACATAACCTCTGCAAACCTCAGATCCCCCACATCAGTGCTTTTCAAGTTGTTTCATTGTTAAAGAGACTGTGCCCGCTGTGGCTTCAAAACAAGAGCATTTTAAACATTTGAAAAATGCTTCATATTAAACAGCCTTCTACTTCCAGCCTTGAGTCACACAACAGTAAAACCTGTGCTGGAAATAGACATTTTGCATTGCTGTTAATGATGCATTTGTCTTTTCTTTAAACAAGGGACCTTGCTTACTGGTCAGAGGAAGACATGAGGGTGCTTGGGCCACTTTTGTTACTTAATGACACTGCTGTTGAAAAGCTGCCGGCCAAAGTAAGAATCTCAGCAATGACCAGTATTATGGAAAAGTAGGATTAAATTGTTAAATGTACATATATGTAAAATGAATTTAATGTTTAAATCATTTTAAAAAATGAAACAACTAATAATAAATGATTATTATAATTATTACATTTGTATTAATATGTAATTACTCTATAATTATTTTTATAATTTTTATAAAACATGAATTGTTTTACCGTTATCCTTACTACGTTTCTGGACCTGGGAACATTACAGTTGCGTTGCTGTCTATGCAGGGTCTGAGGGCTCTCACATTCCATCAAAAATATCTTTATTCGTGTTCTGAAGATGAATATGACTTACGGGTTTGGAACGACATGAGGGTGAGTAATTAATGACAGAACTTTCATTTTGGGGTGAACTAACCCTTTAATAACCTCAATGTGATCTGGAATTGACATTTTTTGGAAATGTCTACTAAATAACTATTACATTTGAAGGGATCTTTTAGTTGCATTATCGTAAAAAATTATTCTAAAACAAATTTACAAATATTTTTCTCTATGTACTACAGGTGCAGCAGTAGAGAGCATGGCAGGATGTGTCCTCCTCATGCAGGCCATTGCAATGCTGTTGTTTGGATACATTCTCTAAGGAGCAGAAGGGTCAAAGGCCACAGGATGCCATGCGTCAGATAGCAGATTCAGCTGCTGGTGTATGATCAACCAGCAAACTAGTAGATTTAAGAAATGTTATAATTGCTTTGTTTCAAAACTATATTTAATACTGTCACTGATTGCACATTTAAACTCAGAGATTAGACTAAAGTCAAAAATAGCTGATATAGTGGTTTGATAAAATTTGGGTCTAGCCCATCTTTAAATAATTAAATGTATCTTAGAGAGAAACTATATGGGATAATACCGCTATTTAGATATTTTCAAATGCAGATCTATTATTATTCTATGAGAGACATAAAACACAGTGTATACTTAAAATGTATCTAAGATATAGTTTTGTTATGAGTTATTTATTTTCAGTTAAATGTTTGTATTAGTTAAAGGTTGTGCTCTAATTCAAATAATTTATACCCAAATATAAGGGATAATAAAGGTCTGTCTGTAAAGAGAGTAATTGTGAGGTATGAATAGTCAAAGCAGACTTTCACACCCTCATGTGGTGTAACAGACTCACCGGTTAGCTTCTGATGACCTTAAGTTCATGCCAACCTTTCATCGTGTAATTTATCTCACCCTTTATGTGACAACAGTAGACAAATTAGGTAAGTTATGAAAATTATTCAAAATGGCTTCTACACCTCATTTATCATTAAAGAGTTTAAGCTAAAATGGAAAAATATTTGGTCTCCCAAACACCCAAATACCTTGCAAGTATCAAGATGCAATATACACTACAGTTCAAAAGTCACTAAGAAATTAATAATTTTATTCAACACATTCAAT
>NW_015505219.1:1174634-1260350 GCF_001515645.1 Sinocyclocheilus grahami | reverse complement strand
TTTCTTGAGCAGCAAATCAGCATGTTAGAATGATTTCTGAATGATCATGTGACAATGAAAACTGGAGTAATGATGCTAACATTTTAAAAATATATTAAAATAGAAAGCAGTTATTTTAAATAGTAAAAAAACAAAAAAAAACAAAGCCTTGGTTTAATTTTATTTACATTTTACGGGACTGAAATAAAATTTATTGGGGGGGGTAAATTGTTAATATTTTTATTATTGATAGGTTCGTCAAATGAGTACATACAGTACGTTATAAGGCATACAGTAGTGATTTAGCTATTACAGTTTTTTTATTTATCTCAACACAATCAATATGAAACAGCCCAAAAATAAATGCAGGAGGTTACAGTAAAACAAAGCTATATTAATTCTTAAAAAGAAAACCAGGAGACAAAATATGTAAGGCACCAATAAAACAATTCCAGCGTAAACATAAAAATAATATTTTCAACTCTCCATCACACACACAACAGAGATTTCTCCCAGTCAGGAAACAAATAATCTGCAGCCTTTAACAGTAATCTTGACATAATGCATCTTATACTAAATGAAGAAGGCACTTATTTTGTTCTCATTCTAAAGATCAGCAACTTTCCTGATTTTAATGCCTCTGTGGAAACAAATAGAAGAAATACAAACATTAAACACAAAAATAATTCAAGCACAAAGGAGTCACCTGATTCGGGAGCATTTGGCTGTGCTAAACTGTTAGTAATTACAGTATTTTTAATCTACAAGCAGCTGCATTTTGCATTAGAGAAAATGGACTGTACAGTTGTTTGTTTGCACAATGGAATCAGTAGGCACAGGAATTTAGCAGGGCTGGTAAACGTGTGTATGACACTCTGTATATGTTAAGAACATGATGCTCAGTGTCTCTCAAACTCTCAGATCAATTAAGAGCAAGATGCAAACACTTTTTAGGTTGATCAAACCTAATCATTCCTCTATAGCATTATTTGTCTCCTCTACTGATTTTACAAAACTAGTCTAGCAGAGTTGTTTTTACATACATGTTTTGCCCTGATGCAGTGTATTTCTCTAGTTTTCAGGTGAGAACGTGGAGTGTTAAAAGCCTGTGACAAACCCAAATATTTATAATCTCCAGACTTTCAATTACATACACGCTTTATGCTGAATGTCACAAAAAAAACACCCCAAAAAATCCAAGAAAAACAAATCCAAGAAATTATATTTTGCATTACAAAATTGAAATCTACTTTAATTAAATTAAATATAACAATTAAGTACATTTTCTCACCAAAACTGTCTTTATCTTAATCTTGGCATTTTACTTTTGAGATTTTCTGCAATTAGATATTCATTACTGTAAAACAGTAATTTGTTATTGCGTTATTGGTCTGTTTTTTGTTACTGTGATGCTTTAATCTTATTATTTAAATCAGCATAAAGGGCTATAAATTATAGAAATAAATGTTAAAAATGTATTAATTAAATAATTTTTTTAGCATTACAATTATGAGAATTGGTGTGCTTAATTACAAATGAAATGCCACAAAATACAATAAATATCGCAAAAAATTTTAACGGTCCTAAAATTATGCTTCATTTTCTTGAAGGAAAACAATATCTTATTCTTGATGTTGATATTGGGGTGACGTGTTCTTGACAGGTTTCATGTTTTTCACCCTTTCTTTTCTCTCTAAGCTGGTTTGTCTGTTTTGTATGCGCTGATGAAGGCCATGCCGTGAGTTCTGAAGTGTGTATTAAGATCAGCAGGTTTGCTAAAGTAACGTCCACACACCTTACAGGTGTGCTTACCTTCCCCATCCTCCACCTGTGTCCCCCCTAAACTCGAGGGTGACCCTGGGGACCCTGCTGCAACTGCAGAGTCAGAGGTCACAGAATTTGAACCAGTGACAGGAGACACCTCAGCATGCTCGGAGGGGGAATCCCGCACGCGATGGCTGATGAAGAGATGCCTGCTGAGGGAGGAGGGGGACGCAAAACACGCCCCACACTGCTGACACTGAAAGCTGCTGGCCCCGTCACGGTGACAAACAATATGCTGGAGAAACTCTTCCCTGTCCTCTGTTGTAAAACCACATGGCATACAGCGGAATCCTGTGGCTTCCTTCTCCTCAGCTGCAGCTCCTCTGCCAGGTCTGGTCAGGCTACTCTCAGCCAATCGGCTTTCTGCTTCAACTGAGGCCCCACCTCCCAAAGTGCCAGGACCACCATCATGCTCAGATGAGCTGTCAGCTGCATCTGTGATACGAGGAACTGCCTGAAAGTGAGAAAGAGAGAGTAAAAGTGACTTACTGCGCCAAAACTACAGGAAGTCATTAACTTTCAATGAGCTTTACTGTGGGTAAAGTGTCCAGTTACTTGATAAAGTTGTAAAAAGTTTGACAAATGGAATTTGTTTCATAATTGATGGATTTTGAAACATCAACACTTAATTGAATCAATTTGTATTGTATAAAGCACTATAGTGTATGTGTGTGTGTATATATATATATATATATAAAATTAGGTATGATTAGATTTTCAAAGGCCATAGCCAGTTGCAAATATTAGTGGCCTCAAGCAACAAAAATCACTGTTAGGTGATCATGGCTTTGGACATGTTTTGTCCATCTGAAAGTGTTGTTGTGCTCTTACCTCTTTGGCTGCTCCTCCATGCTGAGCCTGATTATGTTTCTCAAGAATCAGTTTACTGCTGAAGCTCCTCTTCCCACCTGTACAGAGTCTTCATAACAAGAAATGACAATAAATGAGAGATTGTGTGTTATTTTAAATAACTTCCTGTTTATTTATGCAATGATAAAAGGGGGGAAATGTGCTAAATAAAAGAAAAACATTGCTGAACTTGAAATTATGGTAGTTGTAAGAGAAAGTTTAACATGATTTGTTTGCAAATATTCCATCTGCAATAATTATTCGAAAAATAAAAACACTATTCGAATTTCGCTAAAATGTTGCTTTGCTGGCCATAAATGCAGTAAATCCCTGATAAATCCTGAGCACACATACTTTGTCATGAGAAACGCAGTTATCACTAAAATGAGGAATCAAATGAAATACAAACACCGGAATGTCATGACCAGTCGAAAGAAGAAAAACAGCGGCACATCACTGCATTCATTACTGCAGGTAGGAGCAGATGTATCCTGACTCTGAGCGGGTCTAATTAAACGTCATTTAAATAAACTAATATAAATTTTTTTATGAGCTCAAATATTCAAATGCAATATTTTGAAAAATGTCCATCCCTACTGTACACATGCATTATACTTACTGACAATAAAATGCTCTTTTGATGCCTTTGTGCTTGACACGAATATGGCGTCTTAAACTTGAGGATGAAGAGAAGGAACCTTCACAAAGAGTGCATGGAAACTTCTTCAGTTCCTTCAAAAAAAAAAAGCACAAAATGACAATTGTACACCATTAATAGTTATTATAGAGTTGATTCATGATGAGACATTTTTAATGTGGGGTTGCTGGTTCAGGACAAATCGGAAAACATGGAAATTTAACAAAGAAACCAAAAGCACACAAAATGCTACAAATCATATGTATGTTTTTATGGCTTGTACATAAAAAATAGTTTTATTTGATGTATTGTAAATTTTGCTGATTCAAATGTGACCCTTATAAATTGTGTAGTATTATTTATTAATCAAATAAAAGATCTATTTTTTTTTTCTACCATTCAAAAGGTGGGAGGTTTTTTAATGTTTTTTTTTTTTTTTTTTTAAGTCTTTTATGCTCACCGCTGCTGAATTTTTAAAATCAAAAATACAGTAAAATATTAATATTGTGAAATAATATTACAATGTACACTGCCATTCAAAAGTTTGGGATCAGTGAGACTTGTAATGTTTTTTAAAAATATCTTATGCTCATCAAGGCTGCATTTATTTGATCAAAAATACAGAAAAAAAATAGAATCTTGCAAAATGATATTACAATATAAAATAATGGTTTCTATTTTAATATCCTTTCAAATATAATTTATTTCTGTGATGCAAAGCTGAATTTCCCTCAGCTATTACTCCAGTATAAAGTGTCACACGATCCTTAAGAAATCATTCTATTATGCTGCTTTATTATTAGAATCTTCAATGTTAGCAACAGTTGTGCTGCCAAATATTTTTTTTGGAAACTGCGATACTTTTTTCAGGATTCTTTGATTAATAAAAAGTTAAAAAGTACAGCATTTATTCAAAATATAAATCTTTTCTAACAATATAAATCTTTACTATCACTTGACTATCCAGACTATCACTTAACAATTTAACACATCCTTGCTGAATAAAAGTTTTACTTTCTTTCAAAAAAAAGAAAGAATAAAAATGTACTGACCCCAAACTTTTGAACGGTAGAGTATATTGTTAGAAAAGATTTCCATTTTAGATAAATGCTCTTCTTTTAAACTTTTTATTCATCAAAGAATCCTGAAAAAAAGTTTCACAGGTTCCAAAAAAATATTAAGCAGCACAACAGTTTCCAGCACTGATAATAAATCAGCATATTAGAATGATTTCTGAAGGATCATGTGACACTGAAGACTGGAGTAATGATGCTGAAAATTCAGCTTTGCATCACAGGAATAAATTAGATTTTTATGTATATTAAAATAGAAAAACGTTATTTTACATTATAATACTATTTCACAATATTAAATTTTTTCTTGTATTTTTGATCAAATAAATGCAGTCTTGATGAGCATAAGAAACTGTAAAAAACATTAAAAATTGTTCTGATCCCAAACTTTTGACCGGTAGTGTATATGTATATATATATATTTTTTTTTTTTGAGGTAAGGCTATTGAAACATTTTGTCAGTGCAAATAATCTCCTTATTGTTGAGTTCTGCTTGAAATCCTGACCTTGCCGTGCTGCTCAGACATGTGGGTGATGTAGTTCTCCTTGTCTGTGTAGTGCATCTTGCACTGCGAGCAACTCCAACTCTGGGTAGCAGAGTTCCCATCCTCTCTCGCCATTCTTCCTCTGTCCTTGTCTTCATCACGACCCCACTCCTCCCCATCAGAGCTCTCCATCTTTACCAAGTTGTTCTGTGCTGATGTGTCAGAAATGCTAAAGTCTCTGTGAGAGTCCTAGAGACAAATTACAATGAGGTCATACACTCATATTGTCAATGAACAGAGCTTATTTTTGTTCGAACGAAACAGAAAGCAAACCTTAACATGCTGAAGAAGTGAACTCCTCTGCGTGAACAGCTTGTTACATTCGGGACATTTAAAGACGTGCATCTTCTGCTTGGCTAAGTGAGTGTCAATATGGACACTGAGCAATGCTTTTTGGGTAAAAACAGTCCGACACATCACACATTTATAGATCTCCCTGTCATAAAAAAACATGGTTATTAGCACCTCAAAAAAGTGTGAACATTCAGTTTTTTTTTGCTAACTATCTCTAAAAAGGGTTGTTTGACTGCAGTTTCCTGTAGCTACAGTTTCAAGGTAGTTTCCCCAACGTTGGCACACACACCAAGTTTTTACACCTACTTGGACTGCCTTGCTGTCTCATGAAGTTCAGGATGCTGGGAGGCGCAGTGGGCTTCAGCACCAGAAGAAGATTTGAAAGCCATGGGGCAGGAGGGGCATTTATGGAAGACCTCACAGTGAGCCGTCTGCATGTGAGTCTTCACAGCATTCAAACTATTCATTCCTCCAAACACCAAATGACAACAGGCACATCTGCAATGGAAAGGAGAGAGAATGAACAGAAAACTGCACTTTTGCAAAACCAACAGATGAAACAAGGGTTTTATTAGTACTCTGTATGGCTAGGTGGATACCTATATCCAAGGCGCCGTGAGTAGTGCAGGCAGGTATGATTCAGATGAGTGTTGAGGTCGTGAAACTGACAGATGACACCACATTCAGGGCAAACCAGCGGAGGGAGCTGCTGATGCAACCGGCTGTGAGCCGCAGCACTACACGAGTTCCACAACGGCATCGGAGGAGAACACTGCATACAACACTAGAGAGAATAGAGAGCATACAACACTGCTCACTGATGGATCCTCAGAGATTGAACAGATTATATAAACATCACAATAATCCACAAGCAATCCACACAACTCCAGTCCATCAATTAACATCTTGTGAAGTGAAAAACGGCATGTTTGTAATAAACAAATCCATCATTAAGACGTTTTCACTTTAAACCGTTGTCCCCTCACATCAAAATCCTACGACATATTTGTTTAGAATGGTTTTGGACTGTTTTTACTTGTAAATAGTGCATGATCTGTCCATATTTCTCTCCTGATTCAGACGAGACAACTTTTTGACTGGAGAAAGATTAATTATTATCGAAAGAGGACTCAGTGGAAGCACTGGTTTGAAAAAATCTTAATGATGGGTTTGTTTATTACAAACACACAGCTTTTCCCTTCACAAGACATTAATTTATAGACTGGAGTTATGCAGATTATTGCGATGTTTTTAGCACACATTTGGACTCTCATTGTGATGGCACCCATTCACTGCAGAGGAATCATTTGAGCAAGCAAATTCAAAATTCCTCTAAATCTGTTTCAATGAAGAAACAAACTCATCTATGTCTTGGATGGCCTGAGGGTGAGTAAATTGTCAGCAAATTTTCATTTTAGGGTAACTTTTCCTTGAATATAAACAGATTGTAATACCAATATTTAGTATTTTTATTTATTTTAATTATTTATTTGTTAAATAAATATTAAATTAGAATTAAAAACTATAATGAAAAACATAAACGTGTTTTTCCAGGTAGGACATTTTTGTAACCATGTTAGCAGGGCAAATGCAAGTTTACTGCAACACTACTGGCCTAAATACACCAACAACAAAAAAAAGCTCTCTATTTTCCTGACAGCCACATATGCACTCACTCACCGCTTCAGTGCCACCAGGCTCCACCTCTTGAAAGTGTGCTACTATTTCTGCCTTCCCTTTGAACAGACTCCAACACTCTGGACAGCTGAGAACATTGAGCATACAAACATACCAAGCAGCATCTTAATCACTCAGTCTCCACATATTTCATTAGAACAACTACTTTTCCCTTTATTTCTCATTCATTCAAATATAAAAAACAAATAAACATTATCTAACAGTGTGCTATTACCTGTTATCAGAAGATTGTGCCAGATGGACACCACTTTCTTTAATGGCAGACAGAGCGGAGGCAGCTGGAGAGAGCACACCTGTAATAGAGACTGTATTGTAAGCACATATACATATCAGCTAAATCATTCTGAAATGGACATGGGTTAATGAAATGTACTAATCTAGATTATTGTGGTAAATTATCTACAACACTGTAAGCCTACTATAATTTATAATTCAGCTCCCTAAAGAATACTTTAGCAATGCACTGAGCCCAGAGACTGTTCTTTGAAAAAGCATGCAGAAAGAACAAGCCCCATCTGAATTATTCCACATCAATGCTTGAGTCCTTTGTTTTGCAGTGCACAGATTCCCTGTGGATCGAGACAGTGACTGGTTGATTTCTGCTCCCTGAGCCCTGTGTGCACATCTCCTACCGTTACTTAAAACTATGAGTTTCACGTCTGTTTTTACTTCTGGAATGTTTTATAAATGTAATGTTTTGTTCAGACACGAAGAAAATAGCAAGCTTAAGAATCTAGTTTAAGAATTAAATTAAAAAACGAAATTCATCCAGACAAGGAGTTTCCAAACATTTTAATGCCAAGGACAAGAATTTGTTATTTACCCTAACTGGCAGCATTCCTCCAATTTTCACAGAAACTGCAAGATGGCGGGCCACTCTAAGGTGACTGAAACCCTGCAACAGGAGGCTGTCAAAGGGTTATCAAAGCCAAAGGGATGACCTTTTCAGCCATAGCAAGAGAAGTTCCAAATCTGTGATTTCTCGATTATTGCAGGTTTACAATGAATGACTAATTCATTGTAAAAAAAGTCTCCGATAAAGGCTGGTTGTTCACGTAAGACAAATGCAGAAGACAAGATAATGCAGAGATTGCTTGCCAGTTCAGTGATGAAGGGGGTATGGATCTGTCTCGGGCAGGTTTAAGAGAAGTCGGACTGAAAACGCACTCTGCACAGTCTGCAGTGACCAAGCCTCTCATTAGCAGAAAGTATCAAAAGGCTAAGCTCCTCTTTGCTGAGGAGCATGTTGTGTGGAGAGAGGAGAACTGGTCCAAAGTTCACTTTAGTGATGAGAGCAAGTTTAATTTATTTGGGTCTGATGGGAAACATTTTGTTTGGCGTGAAACTGAGGAAAGACTGAAGCGCAAGTGTGTAAAGATGTCAGTGAAAAGGAGTGTCATGGTTTGGGAAATGTTTTCTGCAGCAGGAGTTGGGTCTCTTAAACAGTTACATGGCAGGGTGAATGCAAATGTTTATAAGAACCTCCTTCAGCAACATGCAGTAACTTCCTTGCAAGCATCTCCCAAACAGCTTGCAATTTTCAAGCAAGTCAATGCCCCCGTCACACTGCAAAACGGGTAAAGCAGTTCCTTGATGCTAAGAACACTGAAATAATGAAATGGCCGGCCCAGAATCCTGACTAGAACCCAATTGAAAACCCACTACAGTTACCGAACTATGGAAGAGAGTGGAAGAAGATCACACCAGCGCTGTCTGAGAAACTAGTGATGTCCTACGGCCGCAGATGTGCTGAAGGCACTCTACACTTCCTGCTAATTTTGGGCAGCAGTATCATGTTAGTAGAACATTGGTGGTATACCGACAGCTAATATTCCTTCAAATTTTGAGAGATGAAGATTAACAATTTTTCAGAAAAAATAATGTATAGATTGTTCTCGAATTTTGATCTCCACTGTATGTTAAAAAGCACTTTATTCCTTTAACCATTACTCCAGTCTTCAGTGACACTTTATTCTTCAGAAATAATTTTATCATTATCAATACTGAAACAGTTGTGCTGCTTAATATTTTTGCACTTTTTTTCAGGATTCATTTATAAATTCAAAAGAACAACATTTATTTGAAAATCTACTATAACATTATAAATGTCTTTCATGTCAATTGTGATCAATTTAGTGCATCCATGCTGAATTAATTTACAAAAATTTAAAAAATCTTAAATTAAAAATCTTACTGACCCAATCTTTTGAATGGTAGTGTAAAAAGACCCTTTTTCACAGTGTAAGAAAAGTATTATCAAGCTGAAGGTGACATTGGCAAGGAAAAATACCTTAAAGCACGACAAAGTACATTTAAATATATTTTTCCACAAAATTAAGCAAATTTGTTTTGTATTTCTTACTGTTAAAATCTAGGGCTGTCAACATAATAAAATAATTGCAATTGCAAATGTCAGGATTTCTGACCATTTTTTAGAAAGCAAAATTTAAAAATTAAATGAAAAAAAAAAAGTGTTACATTTATTTAATTGATCCTCGTTTAACATTTAAAATACATTTTGTAAAACTTTTTTGGTTTCTCTCAAATTTTCCACAGACCCCATGTGGACCTTATTTTGCTGATCCAAAATGTGCAATGTAAACCTAAAATATTTACTCCCTCAATCACAAGTTTGTTAGTTCATGATGACTAAAAATATTGAGTGTTTTTGAGAAAAGGCCATATAAGTATTTTTTTTTCCCTAGAGACACAAACCTATAGGCATGGTATCCTGCTGGCCAATCATCTGCTCCACACTGACAGGACTCATGACGAGGTGTGAGCACTGCATAACCAGCCCCTTATCCTTGTGCTCTCGTGCATGGAGCAGCAGGCTGCACTTATTAAAGAAAGCCAGGCGTTTGGAGCAGTGGTTACAGGACACCTCGATCCTCATAGAGCGCCGATCATAGTGTCTCGCCAGGCTGCGCTCCAGAGCAAACGCATCCCCGCATTCAAGGCAACGGTATCCCATTGAGGGCAATCGAAGACCCCATTCTGGGGGAGGAGGGATGGAGAGGTCTGGCTGATAACTTGGCAGTGGATTCTTACTGTTTAGGATTTTGTTGAAGGCCTCAACGAGGCTAGACTGGCTGCGTGAGATCACAGCTCCCGGGCTGTTTACAATGGAGGCTGGTTTGGCTGTCCCAGGATTCCCATTCATTGTTTTCTTCCCCAAAGAGCGAACCCCAGGCATGGATGAAGAGGAGATGGAAGGGAGGGTTGACGTTCTGGTGATCTTGACTGCAGTGGTGGAAAGACTGGCAGCCATTTGATTCTGTGCCTTGCTGGCTGCAAATAGCATAGCTGTGCTGGCATCCTGAAGGGTGGATACTGGCAACATTGTCACCTTTGAACCCTGAGCACCAGACCTCTGAATCCTATGGGTCCCTGCTTGAACTTTAGAGCCACCAGGACCCTTCCCTCCTTTGGGAGCCACTTTAGATACAGTACGTGTGTTTCCAGCAGTCGTTTTGACTGTCTTGATTCTGACTTTGAGAGGCTTGGAGGATATCGTGCTGGATTTGGTGACATCTTCAGAGGGTGAATCTACCAAAGTAGGCTCGGTGGATTTCCTTTCGGTCTCCTCAGCTCCACCATCCTCTGTATTTAGTTGAAGACTACTCTTCTCCTGCACACTCACACTCATGTTAACAACTTGATCTTGAGGGGCTTCTTCTCTTCTGACCTTCTGTTCTGGCTCATTGGCTTCTTGTTGATTTGATGGCAGAGATGAATGGGGTTGAGGGATTTCTGGCTCAGGGCTTTCAGGAGAATCTCTCTCCTCGATTATGTGCTCCACATCTTTTTCTTCAACTGGCAGATCATTTGTGGAGGTCAGAGATTTTGGGTTGATGCTGCTGGTGTGTTGCAGAAGTGTTGGATTCTGGACAGATGGCTCCTCAATTTGAGTGTTACTAACTGGTAAGGAAGGGGATGAGGGAGAGGATGGCTGAAACACACTTGAAGGAGACCGCTGCATGCGTGGTACCTTGGGAGTGGAGCACAGCTGGGAATCCGGACTTTCCTGTATGACAAGCGCAGGGCTACCAAGGTCTGGTTCAGATTCTTCATCTTCAGATAAGCGTCGGCGGACTCCTGCCCTCAAAGTGCCATTTAATGGTTGTACTTCCTCACAATCAACTCTTGGAGAAAAGTTTGGACCAATTAAATGTGAAGATAGAATGGGGGGATCAGACAGGGGTAAAGACTGAGGTGGGGAGAAAGTGCTAGAAGGGTGTTTAGAAGAAGAGTCATACTGGTTGTCATGACTAGTAACACTAGGAGCGGAGAGAGACCAAAGCTGCCCATTGGGCTGCATCTGAGTTAGAGCTGGTGGTGGAGAGGGTTCTGTAGGCCCATCTGAAACAGTGTCGAGTCCATTATAGATGAACGGATCTGGAGGCACCAGGCCATCTTCGCTGGGACCTTTCTGGGCAGACTCATGTGATGCACCAGCACCAGAAATGTCCCCGGTTACATTTCCTTCACTTTTGTCATCAGAATGTACACTATTTTTTACAATCACACTGACCATGGAGGGGTCATTATGAGGAGCTAAAGGAACAGGTTCAGGGCTTTCTGGAGGTCTTAGGCATGGACTTCCACTTCTCTCCTTTCCAACAACACCACTGCGCTCATTATGATTACCATCAGTGTCAGACTGAATTGCTTCTTTGGCGTCAATGTCTGGAATGTCAAAAGCTGCCAGCAGGTCATCAAAATCTGGTGTCTTCATGTCCCCCATTCCCGTGAGGATGACAAATATCTGCATTACAAGACAACACAAAAAGAACAGATGTGATCAATTGTTCATAATGTACAAAATACATTATGAAGAAAATCTGTTCAGATGCATCAACATATGTAAAACACGAGAAAAGGCACACAATTTGCTTGTCAAAAACAATAAATGTAAGAAGAAATATTATGCGTGTGTACATACATACACACACACACACACACATCTATGTATGCATGTATGTATGTATCTTGGTCAGTTTAGCTAATAGCTTCTTTAAATAGGAGGAAATAAACGTCAGGGGTTAGTTAAAGGAAGTAGGCTATCAATAACATTAGTTCCTATCAATAACATTAGATCTTTAGCGTATGACATATTACATTTATGCAGTAGCTTTGCCCAGCTGCAACTTGTGCAACTTGAACTGCAAATATGAACTTTACAGTAGTCCTTTCATATGCTAGCAAAACCAAAAGCACTTTAGATGTCTTTTGCACGAGTCACATATTTTTCCAGATTTATTTGCCACCTATTTTCAAAGAGAATGTAGTTCTGCAACAACAAAAAACTACCAGTCTGCAGGTCGCTATAATGTATCGTATTTGTTATATGTTATAGTCTCGCTGAAGTGTCTAGCCCACAGCTACAGTAGATTAGCCTAATGCGCAGTCTGCAACGTCTGACCTCGATAATACAACAAACAAGAAGTTCATAAGATAAAGATGGCAATTATAAGTGCGCATATTTATTTATAGTGAAAATAAAGCGATAAATGCGTGTATTGTCCAAGCGTCAAACTTTTTTTACCTGACCAAATATCCTCGTCTACTCCTGGACTGACCCAGGACGGCGCACAGCATTTGCGTCACCTCTGAAGAAAAACAACTCTTTCCAGTGTACACATGCAAATATCGATGCTGTCAGAAGCGAAATAGAGAAAAGAGAGCCGTTGGTTTCTAATGCTTTGTTCGGTTGCTTCACAAATGGTCGGTGTGAAACTATGACGCAGCTGTTTTTCGATGCGTACCTGTTGCATGTGACAGTAGCGAAAAGGAGTTTGTCCATGATACGAGATAACCACACACGGGCAACTTGTTGATTTTAACAATCCATTCACTCCGGAAGAGGAAGTCAAAGCTGATTTATACAGTTTCATGCAGCAAATTTGTGGCATTAGTGTGTGTGTGTGTTTATGTACAGAATGGTTCTACTGTGCTCAATCAACCTCAAAAAACAATCGTTCCATCGAGTCGGATCTTTTGAATGAATGAATTGGTCGAACCGCTTCACGAAGGGTTAACTTCTCAACTTGGACTACAAATTTATATTAATGTATATACATAATTGCAGAGTCTTTAAAAGAGTCTTTTTCTTGCCATAACAACATTAGATAGTGTTTTTCAAATGGTTGTAATGTATGCGTAACAGTAATACAATGTTTTAAAGATTAACATGAATGTAATTATGGAATGCCAAACCTGACAAAATAAATGGAAATAAATAAATATACAAAGAAATGTAAATAAGCAAAAATATATAAATAAATAAATATTCAAAGAAAGGTTTACATTTTTTTAAGTTAAATAAATAATGATTATACTTTTATTACCTTATTTATTTTTATTTTTTCCACATTTTATTTTTTTTTCAAATACATTTATTTCCACTTTTATTTATTTCCACATTTATGTATTTATTTATTTAGTTCTATATTTATTTATTTCCACGTTTATTTATTTCTACATTTGTTTATTTCTACATTTATATGTCCGTAGGGTAATGAGGAATGCGTGTTTTACCTCAGGAATAGTAGTAATCGAGCCAGAGTAGGCGAGGGGTGAGCTTTGAGGCCACAGTACTTTGTTGTGCCCAAACGACATACAAGAAGTGTAGCCTACATGACGTGCCTGTTGATAGTGCATGAAAGGAACCTCAAGGTTGTAAATGTGTGAAATTGTATAGGGCCCCATTCCTGTATTTTGCCTGGGGCCCCCAAATCACTAAATCCGCCCCTGAGTGGGATGGATGACTTAGATGGGCAATATGGACAAAATCTTATACGACGAGTTAAGTCATTTAATATCACCCTAACTGTATGTATAGCCTACTGGGTGACGTGGATACATATACTCTTTATTCCCGACATGGCCGTAAAACATCGTCTGTCTGGATTTCTAAAAAGTCTTGGGCTGGCATACATGAGCAGTATCTTCAGTAGATCTGATAACAGGCACTCTGAAATGGAAGCGCTTGATATTTTCCAGTATTGGAAAATGCTGGAAAATTGCTGACACTGATTGGAATTTACTGGAAACAGCCCTAGAGCCTTATTATTTTAACTGAATTTATCGATTGGAATTAAGAACGTGGTGATAAATGATACATACATTTAATAAGGTTTGAAAAATATGCCCCTGGCTAGACATCAGTTTATGGGGGGGTAATGCCACCTCTTAATGGAAATCTGAGGGCACACAACAGATGCTGTTTGAATGAGCATAATGCTTCTGTGTATGTTCAATGCAAGGCCTGTGTGTTTCAGTAGCTCCATTCCCATGGACACCTTTTGTCTGATCTAATTCTGGATATTTCCATTTGATGACTCAGCCTAAGACGTATTGATTAATCAGTATCTAAGGCCGTGTCTTCAGCAAGAGAACCCATTCTAATCTGTGATGCAGTGACTGTCCACACGGGAAGTGGCGCGACGCAACAAATCGTCTACAGTAACTGATGCCTCGTTCTTTTCTTTGTGTTTTATGCATTTGTCACATGTTGTGCATGTAAAAGTAGGAAATATGACTGTGAAGTGAATTTGTAGTTTCAAATGCATTGATCCATATGCTTGTGTCGATTTTCTGTAATGCGCGCTGGTTCCTTTCCGTGTTCTGAGCTGCTGTCCGAGTCTCAGTCAAACGAAAGCTCTTATCAGCCCCATCCGAGAGGGGCACCTCAGCCAATGAGGGCAGAGGGGCAGTAGCTCTAGCCACCGGCACTGGGCCACCCCCATGTGCACGGCCCTGGTTAGGGTGATATTAAATGACTTAACCTGTAAGATTTTGTCCATATTGCCCATCTAAGTCAACAGGCACTTTATGTAGGCCTACACTTCTTGTATGTTGTTTGGGCACAACACAAGGTGTCACTGTGGCCTCAAAGCTTACCCTTCGCCTTCTCTGGCTCTATTGCTATTCCTGAGGTAAAACAAGCCCTCCTCATTACCCTATGGACAAAGAAATGTAGAAATAAATAAATGTGAAAATAAATAAATAAATGTGGAAATAAATTTGAGTACATAGTGCATAAGTACATAGTGTATAGTACGTCATTTGGGACGCAATTACCTGACGACGTAAAAGAACTGAGTTCACTGAAACGAACTGTTCGAAAGAACCGATTCGCATAAACGAAAAGTGTGAAAATTAATGGAAAAAAAAAGTGTGTTGCGTTACATTTCAAGCATTACTAAATTGTATTTATGTGATTATGTACCAATATTTTTTCCTAACTCCCTCTCCTTCCACGCGTAGTACCTTTGTTTTCACTGAACTCGTTTTCTTTTCAGGAATGTTACATTTTAACTAAGTAAACCACTCTGTTTAAACGTCACAAGAACAGTTTCGTTAGGCCAGTAAAATGGAGTCTATATTCCTCTCATGTGAAATCTGTAAAACCGCACATTTTTCAGCACATTTCTTTATGTGTAAAATATTTGAATGTGGGGGAAAATAATGAATGCACCGTTAACATAAATGAAAAAATGCAGGATAGTTTTATTGTGACCTTCATATAACAAAAGGATTCAACAGAAAAAGTCAACAATGAAAAGAAAGTTTCCTATTTATTACTACTGAGCTGTCAGTTAATGCTGCGGTATGGCCAGTATTTCAATAAATCATTTTTCATAGATATTTTAGTTGTATTGGTCGTTTTTATGGAGCTAAATTGTGTTAGATTCACGTTGTGCGACGCAGTGTAGTCCTGCTGGCCTCGTGGGGGCGTGATCAGGTCTTTTGCTTGCACCCGATTGCTCACTTCAAGTGCCACTCACTCGTCACGCAAAAGCCATTGGTCAGCTCGTAGCATCGTCATCAGCCGAACACATTCATGCGGTTTTGGTGTGCGAGGTGTTCGAGGACTGGAACATTTATGTTCAAATAAAAACAGTTATACTAAAATGCCTCTGGAATAGGAAAAATCTGTAAACATACTATTGTTGGTTTTCTGTTCATTTAATGCACGGCGAAAAGGAGAAATCCACAAAAGAGCTGGAGGGACACACACATTAGGGGAGGTAAGCTAACCCAGTTAGCATCAACACAATTCAATAAAGCTCACTCGATTCTGTATTTTACAGATTTTTTTTATATGTTCATATATTGGCCTTTTAAGACAACTATAGTGCGACGTGTGCATTTACATTTTTGAGCAGAAATGGACACGATGATCACAATGAAGCTTTCATCCGTCTATTGCGCGCCGTTTAGGGCTCCTCCTGACTTGCAGGAATTGTGGTTGTTGGAATGTTTTTACACATGCGGACCATTTTCAGGTGTTATGAACACAGCTTTTCTCTTTATCAAATGAATGGCTGTTAAAATGCCATTTACAGCCATGATGTCTATCTACATGATCAGACAGGTTGTGTTGACATCTCAAACGGAGTCATTTAACTGTTTACAAAAGGTTAACGTTACTTTACCCATGTGATGTATATTTGCAACAATATATCTGATGTTGCTAGAGTTCTATATTTCATTTGCAATCATAGGGAAAATATGAGACGTGCCAAATTTGCACTGCAAAGGTGGCTCAGTCAGAAGAGCTACTGAAGTGGCATTTAGGGTTTTACACAGAATCTTTAATGTTGCTCAGAGATGGCATAAATGAATTTACACAAATTACAATCATATACTTTGTGTCAGCAGACAATACAGTTTTGCTTTTATGTGGCATTGTGATCTTACAGTGAATTTTGAGCAGGCACAGTGCAGCCTTCATTTAAGTCTTATAACAAATAATACATGCATCTTCTTTTTTTCACCTATTGACCAAAATGCTAAATGCAGGACTGAAAATTGCTGTAGAGTAATATATGTGATTGTTAACCTCCTTAAAGCGGTAATTGTCTGCTGGCAAAATGAGGTTTAATAAAACTCTAAACTGAAAGTGGATCCTGCTGCAAAAAACGTAATTTTTTGGAATGGCCAAGTTAAATTTCTGACTGTTACAGGACTTTATCATCGAAATGTTGTGGAAGGTCCTGCATAGAGCAGTTTGTGCAAGGAAACACGGCAACAAATTCCTCCAGGCCAATATGAGAGACTGATCCACAGTTGATGGGAAATGTAGCTACCAGTTGACCTACAGAATACACTTTTTAAATGTTGCTTTATGATTCCTGCTGTGACATGGTAACACTGTTTTCCCTTTCTTTCAAAGTTATGGAGGTGGATGCCAGTTTGACCTCAGGGATGGAGATGGAGTTGGATCCAGAGTTGGAGGAGGAGTTAGGGGTGTCTTTGGACGAGCTGCGCAGTTGGATAGAGGAGCAGGTGGACAGCAGTGAGGCCGTGCGGCAGAGGAAAGCTCAGCTGGAGCAGCTGCAGGAATGGGTTGAGCAGAGGGAGAAGGAGGTTGCTGATACGGATGCTCTTTGCTCTAATGCCTCAGAGTAAGTTTAAAATGCGAGACTTTATGCACTGAAATCAACGCAGCTAAAAGTGAAGTGAAAATCTGAAACCAATCAACCCTCTACGCACACCTTGGCAATATAATCGCCATTGGCTAGTACATTTTTTTGTTTACTCTCCAGACTGATATACTATTTTATACACACACACACACACACATGTTTACTTAGCTATCTAAATGGAGACATTTCGTAGACCTCTATTGTTTTTATATACAGATAGTTATACACTTTTTAACCTAAACCCACCCCTACCCCTCACAGAAAACTTTCTGCATTTTTACAATTTCAAAAGTAAAAAAAAAAACTTTGTTTACTTTATTTTAACAGTTTTACAAATGAGGACATCCACAAATTGAGGTTTTTGCCAATTTTGTCAGGCTTTGCTCACTTTTGGGTACAAATTTGTCCCCAAAATATTGTTAAGTAGGTACATACACACACACGATTCCACCCAATCAGCTTATCTTTGTAAAATGGAATGGCTTCTTAAATAACTAATATATTGTTGGTCATAGGTAATAGTAATTATTATTAAAAGATACTACTACTACTACTAATATTATTATCTGCTGGGTTCATGAATATTAATCACGTTGTCAGCGTTCGCTCGAACTGATTTGCTGAAATCAAAACAGGGACGGTAATAGATGAGCGCCAACCAACCAACCAATAGATAAGAGCTGTTCGTGCATTTGCTCTGCCCACTGCCGAGAAACCGTCTCCGGTTACTATCGTAACCTCGGTTCCCTGAGAGCAGGAACGAGACATCACGGAGACATTTCTCCGTTATGTGAACTCCTTCCCTTCCAACCTTTCCTGAAGTCCTATTGGCTCACGCCAGTCCAAATGACTGGCCAATTGTCGCGAAGTATGCAAATCGCATGCAAATACTGATGCGCTCGAGAGGCAGTATAAAAGGCGGTGCACGCGCGACAATTACGTCAGATTCTGATACTGAATGCCGCTTAGCTGGTCGAGCAGCGAACACGGCGACCTCCGTGATGTCTCGCTCCCGCTCTCAGGGAACCGAGGTTACGATAGTAACCAGAGACGTTCCCTCTCAAGTTTTCACGAGACATCACGGAGACATTTCTCCGTTATGGGAACGATATTCAATCCCGCTGTGAGAGAGGCTACGAGCAGCCTGTACAAGTCACATACTCAGCGAAGATAGAACACACAATTCCCACAACCAATAGCGACGCTTGCTAGGCGGGCTCGCAGCTGATAGGTGGAGACAAGCCAATGAGCGTCTAAAGCCCAGGCATACGAAATTTGCATATCTGGTCAGTGATAATGTATGCTGCGCTGAGAAACATTGCAGAAGCAACAACAACCACAGTATTGTGAGGGGGGGCTGCACAGAGGTAACGGTGTTAAGCAGCAGTATAACACATAAGATGATGATGGTACACCAATTGAATTAGACATTAAATAGCAGGAGCTGCACTGAGTACAGGGCAGACAACAGCAACAATAGCATATAGGGCTGCGCAGAGTAATTACTGTGCGAGGCAGCAAACACACATGAATAGAGGTAGCATAAACGTGAATCAGTCACTCACCGGCAGCACTTGGGAGGCTAAGGACTGAGCGAGCGTCCAGCTTGTAAAACCTGGCGAAGGTATTCTGAGAAGACCAGCCGGCTGCAAAGCATATATCCTGAATAGACATACCTCTCGACCATGACCAGGAGGAGGCAATAGCTCTTGTTGAGTGGGTCCTAATGTGCAAAGGACATTCCAAACCTTGGCTCGTATAACAGCCGTGTTAGCATCCACAATCCAATGGGAAAGCCTCCTTTTTGACACGGCCAGGCCCTTCGCACAACCACCGTAGCACACGAAAAGCTGGCCGAACGGTCAATGAAAATCCTCAAAGCCCTGACGGGGCACACCGAAATCTGAGCGTCCGCATCACGCGAGGTCGGTGACTCAGAAGACAGGGCAGACAGCGAAACAGTCTGCGCTCTGAAGGGGGTAGATAGTGATTTAGGCACGTAGCTCGGTCTCGGCCAGAGAGTGACGCTGCAGTCACCGGGTCTGAAAGTAAATACAATCGCTGTCCACAGAAAATGCATGTAAATCCCCTATGCGCTTAGCCGAAGCGAGGGCAAGAAGAAGTGCCGTTTGAGAGGTAGCTCCTTTATAGCAATGGATACTAAATGCTCGAATGGTGGTTGTGAAAGAGCTCTTAACACCACCTCTAGGTCCCAGGGCGAAACTGAAGGCGGATGCGGGGAATGCAACCTCCTCACCCCCTTAAGATCACTCACCGCCAGCGCGTGCCTACTGATCGATTGCCCGCCCAGCGGGGAATAAAACGAGGCAATAGCGGCCAGTGTTGATGATAGACAACCACTATCAAGCCTGGTACTGTAGAAAACGCAGAACATCCGACACGGAGCAAGCAGCCGGGTCGATATGAACATCACGGCACCACAAACACTCCCCATTTTAGAGCATAGAAATGTCTCGTGGAGGGCGCCCCCGCCTCCGAGAGCATATCAAGCACATGAGAATGCAGGGCGATCAGCTCCTCTGATACCCCCGAAGCAGCCACACATGATGGCTCAATAACTCCGGGTTGGGGTGCCACACCAAGCCGCTCGTTTGAGACGGCAGATCCTTCCTGATGGGGATCGGCCAGGGTGGCGCCACCAGCAGCTTTGTCAGGTCCGGGAGCCAAGGCTGGTTCGGCCAGTCCGGCGCGACGAGTGTCACCGAAGCCTCCTGCTCCCTGATCTTGTATATCACCAGCTGCATTATCTTGATCGAAGAAACGCATACGGCCTGGCTACTGGCCAGTGCGATGTCAGAGCGTCCTCTTCCAGCCGGGAGTGAGACAGGGAGAAGAACAGCGGGCAGTGCGCATTCTCGCTCGTGGCGAACAGATCCTCTTCCGCTCTCCCATAGCGGGTCCAAATCATCCGAACCGACTCAGGATGCAGCCTCCACTCTCCTTGAGGAATCCCCTTCCTCAAAAGCATTTCTGCCCCGTGGTTCAGGAGACCCGGGATGTGCGCTGCTCTGATGGAGAGAAAGTGACGGTCCGTCCATAGCAGGAGATTCGCTGCCTGCTTGTACCGAGCCTTGGATCGTACGCCCCCTTGGTGATTTATGTACGACACCTCAGACGTTGTCGTGTGAATCAGGGGACTCGTTCTACCGCTCTACTTCGAGCAGGTTGCATACCTCTTGTCTCAGAACCAGGGCATTTCGAGGCAATGTTAGAGGCTTCACCACGCCGTTGAAACGGGGTGGTCTGCCTCTGAATTCAAGGGCATACCCACACTCTATCACACCAAGTAACCAGCGCGAGATTCCCGGAATAGTTTTCCACGTGCACAGGAACAGACATAGCAGCTTGGTCGTTGGATGCGCCAGCGAGTGCTGCGCGGCTATAACATGTGTGAGCAGCGGCTCTGCACCGCTCTGAGGCGGGGCGAGCGGCACTACATTGACTGAGTGAGGAGGAAAGAGCTCTTTTGTGCACATGTATGCATTTTATTTATTTTTTACCATTTTGAGACCGCTTGTGGGCTGGACCGATCGCGTAGGCTACTCTTCCCTCCTCTCCGGGCTGTCAGGACGATGACTTGGCAGCTGACGGCGGGCGAGAGTCACGGCGCGGGCTCCTCCTCTTGCCATGGTCATTGCTTGCATGGCGCGCATTTTAACCGGTGTGGGCGGCGGCATCTGCGCCTATCACTTACAGACTGTGAATGGCTATACGACCTAGTTGAACACCACTTTGTAGGGGCGTGAACAACTGACGTAATAATCCAACGAAAACTTGAAGGCTGATAAGACGCGTGCATAGGAATCAGGTGACTCCTCGCCTTCGCGTGCTTTTCCAAGCAGGGGCATCAGGTGACTCCTTGCCGCTTTACTGCTGGTGAGTGGGTAAGCGACTGAAGCGCTTGTCGCCACACTGAAGCGGAGGCTGCATATCACCCTGAATGAGTGAAAGAGCAGAGTCCTCTACACACCCAGCCGCTGATGTGTGGCTGGTATCACGTGAATAAGAGAGCAGTGTCTTCCAAACACGGCAGCCGCTGATGAGGGGCTGGTATCGTGTGAACGAGTGAGGAGCCAGTGATTGTGCTTTGCACACGGCAGAATGCCGCTCCCAGGCGGGGAGCTGCACACTTTTTGTGGGAAGGCTGTGGAGGTCCAGCAGCCATTGGCCGAGGTGGTGGGTCATGCGGCATCTGCGGCGACATGAGAACCCTTCGCTCCAGTAACGTTATCTGCACTCGGCTCTCCGCTCCACCATGGAAGGGGGACGTGAGAAGCCGGGCTGATGTCCTGCAGGTTCGATGGGTGAGAGGAATGCAGACATTTTGTCGGCATGAGCTCATCACCAGAGTCCTTATGGTCCACCACTGATAGAGGGCAGACGGACTCATCTGGCATCTGAAGAAAAAATGTCATACTCCCCTGAACGCTGCAGAGGGCCGGCAATCCAGGCACCGCCCTCTGATGAGCGAACCTTAAGTGAGCTGTAATAGTTTATAAGCCATATTCTTAGGTTATTCAGCAAAGTGAAGGAGAAGATTCTGATGTAATTGTCACGCGTGCACCGCCTTTTAATACTGCCTCTCGAGCGCGTCAGTATTTGCATGCAATTTGCATACATCGTGACAATTGGCCAGTCATTTGGACTGGCATGAGCCAATAGGACTTCAGGAAAGGTTGGAAGGGAAGGAGTTCCCATAACGGAGAAATGTTTCCGTGATGTCTTGTGAAAGCTCGAGAGGGAATGGCATATCTTCTGCTTGTTCTTAAAAGCTGAATAATTCTAAATGAACTCTGTTATTTTGACAGGAAAATACAACAAAGAATATGGTTTATATGTAGCGAGTCGATTCGGCGTGGTATGCAAGACTCTCGCTCTCTCTCTTTGCATGTGTGAGAAACACAGCGCTATCAGTAAAGCGATGGCGAGTCGTGCGCCTTCACACTAGTTTACGGTACGTCAAATACAGGTGCGCTGCGTGCTACATATTGCGCATCCATTGAGTACATGATCCATTGAGCGCATCCAAATAGTACAGATCGCTTGACGGAGAGCGAAACTCTCAAGCGCTCAGTCAGCGTCTTTATCGAATGAAAATCTGTGTTGAGCTCCTCTCACACACATACTGGCGTGTAAAATCTAAGAATTTATTAGCCAATGGCTAATGTTAGACATTATTTAGTCGCCCAGAATAAGATTTAGTTGCATTTGCGAGTGATTTACTCACAATGTAGAGGGTTGCCAATGAGAGTTCAGTCAAACACCCAAACTGTTTCTTGAGAAATATCCAACCCTTGCTGCAATATACAAATTCTTCCCAGAAACCTTTAGTAGACAGTTAATAGAACAATATCCATATGGTACATAAAGCAATAAAGAATCATGTAAAAGCACATCCCAGTAAATATATTGGCACAAAAAACACAAACAAAATTACAAAGTATGCAAAGACTGAAAACAAGTGACTACTTCAGGTTATGACAACATGATTGTTAATCCAAAAGCCACCATTTTATAGGGTTAAAAATGTAGTATTTCTTAATTCTAGAGGAGAAAGTACATGGATCTGTCTGTTTTCAAAGGTCTGTGGTTCAGTGTGAATCTCTGGTGAAGGAAGTGTACAGTAAGATGGGTCTGGTGTATCATGAGAGCAGCTCAGAGGATGAGGGAGGAGGCAAGGCAAACACTTCTGAGGTCATTGAGATTGACGATGATGATGACGATGATGTCATTGCTGTGGGATGTGGTAAGATAGATGCTACATTTTATTTATTTATTTCGTTTTTTTTAGATGTAAAATATGTACAGTAACAGCATGATTTCTTCCACAGTGGTTCCTCCCAAGAAGGTTGTAACTCCCAGCAAGGACCCAGCGGTAAGAGAAATGTGTCATTTGTATCACTTAGTGAAATTAAATGTGCGGTCACATGTAAACTTGGTGAATATTCGCGGGCGAAAGCCAGTCATTTCATTAGAAATACACACGATCTGGAATTTCTTGTGAGGGTGAAAGATTTCCCCACAGATTTTGCATCGAGTTCAGATTTGGTTTGAAATTGACTAAGACAATGAAATTAACAAAAGACGATGGACATTTTTACCTTTGAAAATACACCAAAATGTCATAAATATAACCGCACACTAATGCTATACTATTAACTTTTCATAAAGCTGTTTGTCAGGTGATTTAGTTGATGTTTCCTTTTGTGTGTTGTGTCTGTATTTTATTTAAAGTTTAAGGAGGCTTCAGCTGCTCTTCAAAGAACATCTCAGCAGGTGCAGAACCTGGCCCAGTCTGTCAATAGAACAGCCCCCTCGAGTTTAACACCAGCTAAAGCTGTAGCCCCTCCCACACAATCCCATGGTGCTCTAGCTGTTCCAGCAGTGTTTATGTCCTCAGGCCCAAGGAACGCACCCACTCAACCAAACCCTAATTTAAAACAGGATAATATCAAGATCAACATGACACTGTTGGGTAAAAAACGAACCAAGACGTGGCATCGTGGAACACTTGTTGCCATCAAACAAGTGGGTAAGTGCATGCAGTTTATTCCCTGTATTGAATAATCCTTCTCTGAGATTGTACTGTACATTTCATCCTGCTATGTGTGTGAATGTGTAGGCTAAATTTAATCAAAAAGCTTAATTTATTATTTTGATATCAAATTTTCACAGGGAACAATTTTAAGTACAAGGTGAAGTTTGAGAATAAAGGGAAGAGTCTTCTCTCTGGGAACCACGTGGCATTTGATTACCACCCAACACTGGAGAGGCTGTTTGTTGGTGCCCGTGTTGTCGCTAGGTACAAGGATGGCAATCAAGTCTGGCTCTATGCAGGCGTAGTCGCTGAGATGCCCAACAGCAAGAACCGTATGAGGTAAGATGAACAGAAGACCTTAAGGAGATTATTGAAGGATAGAAGGCATTGCTTACTGATTGAATGTTGTTGCAGGTTCCTGATCTTTTTCGATGATGGTTATGCCTCATATGTAGGCCTGCCTGAGCTGTACCCGATCTGCAGACCATGTAAGAAACTTTTTTTTTCTTATTCTTTTTAAATTTTTCTTTTTAGTTCCCAGCCATTTCTGTTTGTGCCTTCTCTCTGATAATATAATATTAAACACTGCTGATATTTTTTAGGTTATTTGATTTTTCATTGAATCATCTTTCAAATTTAACAAATCAAATAAGTAATAAATAATACAATAAATAATAACTTATTTTAATTATATGAATTAATAAAAAAATAATAGTAATTACATTAAATAAGAAGTTTTAATGGCTCTCTATTTTTGTCTCTCTCTCAATTCGTATTCAGTAAAAAAGACCTGGGAGGATATTGAGGATGCATCATGCAAAGATTTCATTGAGGAGTACATCACGTCATATCCCAACAGACCCATGGTGCTGCTGAAGCCAGGGCAAATCATAAAGACGGAATGGGAGGGAACATGGTGGAAAAGCCGTGTGGAAGAAGTGGATGGCAGCCTTGTCAAAATGCTTTTCCTGGTCAGCTCGGCATCACATATAGCAAGAAGTGTTATAGTTAATGATTTTTTTTAATTATTAATTTGTTGCTAGATTTCTTTGATTATCCCTTAACAGTCATGTTCATATGCAGTGTTAAGTTTTCTGTATGTTAAATGACACTAGAACGTGAACAGTATTGTTTATTGTATGTTGCAGGATGATAAGCGTAGTGAGTGGATTTATCGTGGCTCAACAAGACTAGAACCCATGTTTAATCTGAAAATGAACACAGCTAGCAGTCAAGAGAAGAAAATGGCTGGTCAACAAAGACAGCGTCCCAATATGGGTAACAGATTGCTTTGTGTTTGCCTTTTATATTTTATGCATTATTTTTATGTGAAAATGTATGTGTAAACATTTCTCACCACAACCTGTATTTTAAGTATTCACTGGTTTGTCCCTTCTCTGCATTCATTTTCCAATTCTCATCTTACTAAAACTGTGTATGTGTTTTTAGGAGCATTGAGGACAAAGGGCCCTGTAGTGCAGTACACTAGTGAAAACAGTACTTCTGCTTCCAGTCGACCTGCAGCCCCACAGATCCCACCACCTCGGCCAATGGCTGCTGGACCCCCACAGCCTTCCCGCACAGAGTGAATGATTCAAGAGCTACTGTTCTTAAATATTCCAGTTTAATCCAGGTCCAGCGTTAAACCATGGTTGTCTATTTCTATTCAATTTCAGGAGTCCTAGTTTAAAGAGTCAAATGGCTAAAAAGAGCACTGGTTCCGTTGCACTGCAGCCTCGTCAGGCCATGGCCTCTGACCTCCAGCCCAAAGCACTAATCGGCACTGTTCACCAAACTAATACCTCCAGGTTAGTGTGACAACCAGGCACTGGGTACTAGTCACTACTGTGAGCTGTATATCTGCTAAACACTGTACATGTCACATCTTCTGTCCTTTGCTTCTCTGTCAGCATTTATGCTTGGTATTAGTGTCTCGGGTGGTCCGATCAAGTGGACCAAAATGTTTTTTAATGACTCGAATCAAATTATACTGTTCAGAAATACATTCAGTGCATACACTGGATTCACATTGTGTTATCCAGCAGTGAAGACTGTCTGCTCAACCATCAGACAACCAAAATGAAAGTCAAAACGTTTTTTTTTTTTTTGTAGTATCATTAAGTGTAATAAACATATTTGGGAAACACAGTGTACCAACATCTTGTTATCTTACTTGCAGGCTCTTTCTTCTGCAGTCTGGACCTGTGCATACGTTGACGCCAATCATACAAGCTCCGCATAATTTGCAGACAACTGTGTCAACCTACACAAGTGAGCGTATTCCTCAGGAGCCATCGTACCAGGCTCCGAATGACAGACTCTTCTACCTTACACACAACTGCACACCTGACTGTCTAAAGCGCATCCGGCCCACCCATCCCAACCTGCATCGAGGACGCAACCCTCTTCTTACTCCATTGCTCTACGAGTTTCGCCGCATGACTGGCCGCAGACGCCTTAACCGCAAGGTTTGTGTGGCTTAATGTACAGTCCCATTACCGCTATTTGGCAAAATTTTTAGTTCAGAATCCAGTCAATAGGAATTTGCTCAATTGGAAGTTTCATATGAGAGCAAAAAATCCTACATGTGGAAATTTTGCATCAGGTTCAAGTTGGTCATGTTTGGTTTGAAAGTGACTTATGTGCGAGTTGTCCTTCATGCATTACTCTAGTATTTAGAATGGACTTTCCTGCCAAATTTTGCCTGAGTTTGCTAATGTGACCGTACCTTTAGAAACAAGTGATCAACCAAAAAAGTGTTAAGTAATTGATCCATATCTCCAAAGAGCTTGATGGTTGATATACTAGTAAACATACTAATTTATATTAACCCTCTTCCTCTCCCACTCAGATGTCATTCCATGTCATCTACAAGTCCCCGTGTGGCTTGAGTCTGAGAAATATGGCAGAAATCCAGCACTACCTCTTCCAGACACACTGTGACTTCATCTTTTTGGAGATGTTCTGTCTGGACCCCTATGTGCTGGTGGACCGTCGATTCCAACCCCAGAGGCCATTCTACTTCATTCGGGACATCACAGGCGGTCGCGAAGACATTCCCTTGTCCTGTGTGAATGAGATCGACAACACTCCTCCGCCCAGTGTGGCCTACAGTAAAGAGAGGATCCCAGCAGATGGAGTCTTTATTAACACCAGCTCAGACTTCCTGGTGGGCTGTGACTGCACTGATGGCTGCAGAGACAAGTTAGTATCATTGATTGGCTTTCATACAAAAAAGAAGTCAAAAATGTCAGGGTGAGAAAAAGCCTGTTTAAAATAAAGAAAAGAAAATCTTAAGTAGTTTGGCATATATCTTTTAAAATATTTTTGTGCAATATATTTTAATCTTATTGTGATTTTTTTTTTGACCTTGTAATTTTTTGTCAAAATGCTATAACTGGATCTTCCAGTAAAATGACTTTCATTAAAAAAAATAAATTCTGTCAGTGACCAATAATGCAGAAAAAAATCATAAAACAGGAAATTACATAGAAAGGACCCTTGCAGTCAATCATGTGTATTAGTGCATAAAGGTCAATAACATTAGATAATTTTCATCAAACATGCCTAAGACCTAATGTCCTTTGTTCTGTACCTTTTATTTGTTTATAGATCTAAGTGTTCGTGTCATCAGCTGACTCTGCAGGCTACAGGGTGTGCGCCAGGTGGGCAGATCAACCCCAATGCTGGATACCATCACAAGAGACTGGAAGAGTGTCTCCCTACAGGGTCTGTGATATATAACCAACCCTCCATACTGTCATTATCATGTTGATTTACAGTGAGACCATTCAACTTAATGTCTCTCCTTTTAATTGTCCTGTCTCTCTTTTTCCCTTCTCCTTTGCATTTTCAGAATGTATGAATGTAATAAGCGCTGCCGCTGTAATCCGCAGATGTGCACTAACCGTCTGGTTCAGCACGGTTTGCAGGTCCGACTGCAACTCTTTAAGACCCAAAATAAAGGCTGGGGCATTCGTTGCCTTGATGACGTCGCCAAGGGCTCATTTGTTTGTATATATGCAGGTAACCAACTCGAAACATAATTTGGACTTTAGTTTATTAAAAAAAATTATCAATCCAGTGTTTAGTCTTACCTAAGCTTCTCTCTCTTAAGCCTAAAGTATGCTTTGACCGTCTGCAGTCCACACACTGTCCGTATGACATAATTTTCATCATTAGGAGGGCCTGCAGATGTCCAGCACTGGGCCTTTAGTGTTTTATAGTAATGATTGTTTCTTTCTCTATCAGGTAAAATCCTGACAGATGACTTTGCCGATAAAGAAGGTTTGGAAATGGGTGATGAATACTTTGCCAATCTAGACCACATTGAGAGCGTGGAGAACTTTAAGGAAGGTTACGAGAGTGAGGCCCACTGCTCCGACAGCGAGGGCAGCGGGGTGGACATGAGCAGGGTTAAACTACCTGCTTCCTCTCAACACGGTAAATCCACCACCAAGATGGAGGAGCGTAACAGCAGCACTACCGGCAAAAGTGAGAGACCTATGCACACATCTGACTATTCTGCTTGTTATAAAAATGAGTGGCTATGGTGATATCAATGTTAATGAGGAAAAACAACACCAGTTCTTTGTCTCAATAGAACTAAGTTAGACTCAGTAGAGTAATCAGGTGTCAAAATCACGAATCCTCCTATGGTGGAGGTGTAACTTTTTTTTGAGAAACTTTTGCAACAATCACTTTTAACTAACTGCTCTCTAGGTGATTTAGTGGGAGGTCCGTTCTTCTCATGTTCTCACAGGTCTCCTAGCAGGTGTAGTTCATCACATTAACTATGAACATGATCCATTAACTTTTTAAAACCTTAATTCTTTGCATTAAAAGCTTGTTTAGCTTTCTTTAAAAATATGAATGATCAGCCAGTAAAAATAAATCTAACTACATGCCATTTATTTTAGTGTAGTGTTTTGTAGTCTTTGATTTTGAGCATAAGTTCATTTTGCTGCAATGTATATTCAGTAGGTGAAGGTTATAATCTTTATGACATCTATATAATATTTTTTTACCCACTTACTAGGTCAAGACGATTCATCTGAAGACAGTGATGATGACAAAGACGAAGAGTCTAATGAGGATGAGAGTGACAGCTCAGATGACACATTTGTGAAGGACACATATTACTCCACCAGCTCAGTGTGGAGGAGCTACACCACCCGCAGACAAGCCAAGGGAATTAAGGAAGGTGAGGAAACATGAGTGAGGAGAAGACATACCGGTATTAAACACTGAGACAGAGGACAGGCCACTAGAGGGCAGGATTGAGTAGAAATTCAGTTGTGTCTAGAAGTCTTTTAAATTGTCACAAAACCTGTCAAGAACCAGGTCAGCTAGGATTTTCATAAGTTACTAATTAGTAATAATAATAATGTCTCATACAGTGTATAATTTTATTTATTTGATTTTATCTTTGTGGTAAATGTCTTGAAGTGTTAATAATGATATTTTATAATGATATTATTATTATATTTCATATATTATATAATATTGATTTTCGTGGTGAAATGTCGTGAACAATTACTACTAATAATATTTATTGTTATTATTATTTTGTATTTTAAGTAATATAATATTGTTAATTTTCTGCATTTTATTTTGTGGTGAAATGTATTTGGACATGTTCTTGTTAGATTTACTTATTTTGTATATAGATTGTATCATTTAAATTAATGAGCTGTAAAAAGTAAATAATTGACTTTCTCATCATTCTCTGTCTTGGCTGTAGAGAGTCAGGACAGTAAGGATGGACTGAGTGCATCCACAGGTGAAGAGAGGAAGCCACCTCCAATGCCAGAGGAGACCGGGAAGAGTAAAGTGGCATCTTGGCTCACCAGCCAGTCTTCCACTTCTGCAAATCAGAGCGTCAAGGTGGAGGGAGGGATAAAGACGGAGAAGAAGGTCAGTCTAGTTTTCACACACCGTTTCCTATTTTAGCTTTCACATGAAATGTCTCTCTTTCCAGTCTCTTTGTTCCTCTTTCTTTGTCTCACTCTATCTGATAAACTCTCTGGTATCTCTCTCTATTTTTTCCTCTCATCTTGCACTCCTATTATAATCTTTCCTTCTGTCTTTTGTTTAGGATGTAATGACCCTCTCTGACAGTGATGATGTGCAGACTATCAGCTCAGGATCAGATGACAACAAGGAGAGGGAGAAAAAGACTCAAGGTAAGGTGGAGGAAAGGGGAAATTTCTTGTTTTCCAATGTTACATCGGTGGACTTCCTTACATCAGTGTAACTGTTGCTACACTTCAGTCAGCTGACTGAGTCTACTTGTACTAGAGGCAGACGACCCGAAACCCTTTATATCCCTCCTTCTTTATTATGAATGAGATGCTCATCCTGGAGGTGTTGTCATAATAACAGGCTATGAAAACCAAATTGACAATTAGAAGGTTGAATAATCTTGCATTTATCAAGTCCCTGTAACAAGCCATCAGAACATAATTTCTTTCTCTCTCTCTTCTCTCGATCTCAGCTGTGGTGAAGAGGCAGGTGGCGGTGAAGTCCACACGTGGCTTTGCTTTGAAGTCCCACAGTCTGATGGTGAAAACAGGAGGAGGGGGGGCAGGAGGAGGTGGCTCAGGCCCATCTCATGGACAGGGAGGTGGCGGGGGCGACAGTGGCCCTAAAAACACCCGCCAGTTCTTTGATGGGGAAGAATCCTGTTATATCATTGATGCCAAACTAGAGGGCAACCTTGGACGCTACCTCAATGTGAGTACAACAGACATTGACATAAGTCTAAGATCTCAGGGTATGATTCTTTACTTGATTTTTAATTCAATAATAGTTCACAACTACTGTGTTTATATCCTCTCCTCCGCCACTGTCTTTGTCCCACAGCATAGCTGCAGCCCCAATCTGTTCGTCCAGAATGTGTTTGTGGATACTCATGATCTCCGCTTCCCATGGGTGGCCTTCTTTGCTAGCAAGTGAGCATAACGCCAGCCATTGTTATGCCTTTTTTTTTAAGCACTTGAATGTAATCATTTTACCTACCAGTAATTGGCTGGTATTAATATTTTTATTTTATTTTTACATTTAATATCGGTGTGTTACTGTCAAATTTTCTAAATTTAATAACACTGTTAAATGAAATCTTTAGCAAATCTCAAAATGTTTTACATTATTATTTGTTAGTCAGAATATTTACAGATTATTATGCTGCATATAAATGTAGCTGTGGTCTTTTATATGCAAACCTGTGTGTTTCTATAGGCGTATCCGAGCAGGGACGGAGCTGACGTGGGATTATAATTATGAAGTTGGCAGCGTGGAGGGCAAGGAGCTTCTGTGCTGCTGTGGATCAACAGAATGCAGAGGACGACTGCTGTAACACACACGTGCACACACACACACACACACTAAAGGTACCTCCTATTGTAGACGTGCCAGTGAAACTCTTATTTTGGAGCTCCTGGAAGCTGGATTTATCTGGTAAGGTCTGGGCTACTGATGAGAACTGAACAGACACGGAACAAAAAGGAATTTGTTCAGGAACTTACTGAAGTTGTAAAAAAGTGTATGTATGCTTGTTTTCAATTGCCCTGCTTCACAGAATTCCGGCTTAAACCCTAAACAGGCCCACGGCATCTATCATTATGGTTTATGCAATCCTTTCTGTAAACAGCTGTTTCTTTTTTATATACATCAATCTCAATACCCTAATGTTTTGCTTAGTCAATCTTTTGCTTTTCTTTTATACATGTAGTTTTGATAATGAGGATCCTTTTGTTTTTTTGTTTTTTCATTTTACTCATGGTTTTGTGATTGTCATTGTATGCTACTGTGTAAATGTGCTTTTGTTTGGTCAACAAGTCTATGAAAACAGACAAAATTGTACTTTTGACGCAATTTGAATTAAAGTTCTACAAAGACCAAAAATGTCATCCAGTGTTGTGGCTAAATATAACACTTGTTGTCATTTCATGGAAGATTTTGCAAGGCACATTAACGAGTGTGATAAGTCACAAACTGATCTTGTGGATACTCGTTTTAAGTGGTTTTTGGGTAACTAGGTGACTAAAGCACATTGAAAATGTACATCACTGGAAACTAGCAAGCCATATTATTAAAAAAACTGAAATCTGTTACTAAACTCAGTGCAAATAGTCCATCTGATGTCTAACAACACATTACTCTTATTTGCTTGCTTGGTCAAGTATTCTAAGAAGTTTGATGGCCACTTGATTGCTGTTAATGCTTTTTAAAAATGGAATGGACTTTTAAAAAAAAAAAAGGTTTTTCATTGTGAATTTAAATTCAGAACCTTTACAGCATGTGACACAGCAACATTCCAGTAATAATTTAATGATTGTATCAGTAGAATTTAATGGCATGCAGGAAACTCCTAAAAGAAGAACGTGAAACTAACAGTGCTAACTCTAGCACTGGGTTCAGTGATGATCACATGAGTGTTGAGCCAGTATGTGTAAGTTCCTACCCTGAAGGACATTTCACAGTTGACAAAAGTTAAGACTCGGCTCTCTATTAGGGTTGAACTGAGGAAGACTGACTTAAGCAGATAATTAAATGGCTGATATGTGTCTGCTTGGACTGATAATTCTCTGTTCATTTCTCTCAGGTACAGAATCGATATTTTCTCTACAAGACATGCTATTATAAATATTAGTTTAGCTGAGTTAGTCTGGGAAAGAGTTTGCTGGAACATTAGCTCTGTTTATGCTTGCAGCAATTCATGTTGTGATCTCTTGAGATGCGTAGTGTTACTTGTGTTACATACTGTATTATTCCTGAATGCATTAATACTAGGCATAGTGTGACATGCAGAAATATGATGCTCGTTTCTTTTCATATTAAGAGAATGTTAGTGATTTGAACAACTCTGCAAAAGTTTTTTTTTCTGATAAGAACACTAGTTTATTCTGGATAGTGTGCTGTTTGCCTCAAACAAGGAAAAATGAGAGTTTTGCATATATTGCTTTGTATGCCAGTATGTTTTTTATTATTATTATTATTCTATACAATATACAACATTCTATATAACATTGATTACCCAACTGTACTTGTGTTTCAGGTACCAGCGGAGTGAATGAGACTCATGTGTTCTGCAGTTCTGATGAAAATGTCCATCTGCCCTGTAATAATGTGCTTTCTGACTGCACATCAACTACATGGCTCTATAACAGACATTCAGAGACAGTTGAACTGATTGCCAAAGGGAAAACAAAGAATGACATGCAGAGACTGAGTCTGGGCTCTGACTGCTCTCTGAACATCAAGAAAGTGAGAAAAGAAGATTATGGATCTTACTTACAGCTGCCGACAATATGTGAATGGACAACAACAAGAAACTGATGCACATGCTTATCTGCATGTTCTTCAGGGTAATTTTACAATTGCTTCGTCAATTTAAAAAGGTTCAAATGCTTCCTTAAAACTCGTATGTATAATGAAATGTTGTGTGATTTCTCTTATTTTCTGTTTCAGTCTCTTCATCATCCTCACATACTGAGATCAGACCAGGCAGCTCTGTGACACTCTCCTGTCTGTTAAATTCATATAATGAATTCCCTTGTGATACTATGTTCCATACTGAGGGAACTCAGCTGATCTGGGTGAATCAGGCTGGTGTGAATCTGCAGACAGACTCCAGATATCATTCTCCGCAGGACAGTGTATCAGCACTCTGACTACAACACTCCTGAATGAAGATCACAACAGAGTGGAGATGTCAGGTTACTCTGAGAAATGAACTTAAGACCTCAGCCACATATACTGTCAAGTATTCAGGTGAGAAAACAGTCTTATAAATCAGTTTAAAATACCCTCAAAATCAAGGACTATTAATATTTCAAACAAATGAGCTATGGTTAAGTGATAACAGCCCAACAAATGCTAATAAAGGAATTGAAACCGAACAGCAAGTATTTGTAATCCTATTTTTATCTTTCATCCTTCACCGGTCCCTCAACTACAAACACATCAGAATCTTATAAACAAGGTACATGATGATGATGCTAATTAAGCCACATGACATTTGTCTAACATAATTCTACAGAAAAAAAAGATGGCATAATTGGCATAGTCTACCACAATACAGTTTTGCATTTTCTCAGTGGCTGTTTTTACATATAGTATAGGGACATGCAGTAATTTATTTCAGACAAGAAACAACACTGTTTATTAATAATAATAATAACATTTATTTATTTACTTACATTGAACAGTATTGCAATATAGCAACATTCCCAAAAATGTTGCTTTCTAAATTCAAAAATGTTAACTTTTGTAGTTTTGTAATCCAATTGTTAGAGAATAATGCATAAAGAGTTAATGAAATGTTGTGTTTCTTTACTTTAGAATTATTGACTTTTTTTATAAAAAAAAATTTTTTTCATAAGATAAATATACATAACTTCCCATGTCAGAAAGTGAAGATTACTTTTAGCACTACAACATTCAGGTCTGAAATAAAAACAAATAAAGCCTAATAGCACATTAAGCATAAATAGCTCAGACGGCCAATGATACCACTTCTATGGCTGGTTCCAGATCTAAACTCTCTGTAACGCTATAGCTAATTGTCAAGGATGGCGCTTTTTATCATTGTATTTGTATGTATATAGACATAGATTTAGGTTTTGAGTTTGGATGCATTTGCAAAATACATTTAATACAATAGCAAAATGTAAAAAAATATGTCAAGAGCAATAAGCCACAGGGAATAAATCAAAAGGCAGGGGTATGGTTCAAATCTACTAGGTAACCAAAAAACAGGCAACAAAGAAAAGAAAAAAGCAGAGAACCAGGGCAAGACGAGACAAAAGATCAAGGAAACTACTCGGATGGTTCCAGTATTTGTCTGCATGTCCTCTCTACTTTAGTGATCGTGATTTCTGCTCTGGCTGCTGCATTAGCTGTTGTCTTTGTTGTTCTCTGGGTGATCTGTAAAAAAGGAACTGGTAAGTTTTTGTATTTCCTCCTTTGTATAATAATAATTTTAATCCGTGTAAAGCCATATTAAATATGTGTTCAGAGTTGTCACACCCAAATGTGTTATTAACCACCCGGCCAAATTTGAATGATAAAAAAAATCCCGCCCAGTAAATAAAATAAGTTATCAAAATATTGGGGGAAAAAATAAAAATACGCAGCAAACGCTGGGGGCGTGTCCGTTGTTGGCGCTGAAACCACGCCCATTCGCGGAAAAGCTGCCGCCTCTCAACTGTCAAATACATTTAAATAAGGAGACGAGCTGTTCGTAGCTAGTTAGCAAACTGTAGGCTGTAGTAAGTTACGGGATTGAGCGGCCAAACCAGTGATGCTAATGCGCTCGGTATTAGGTGGGCTCGACTTGAAGCGGCGCTGCGCAGACCGATCGGTGTATGACGTCAAGTCAAACACACCTCTTATTATAGTGTTAGGGGAGGGGCCATGCTCGGTGGTTCCATTGCATCATCGAGACATGATTTCAGGCCCGCCCAAAAAATCCTGAGCACAAAAATGGTGAAAAACTGTTGAACGGTTTAACTCCACGATTCAGTACTAGTTCACAGGCTTTTGGCTCGTTTCCACTGAGCGTACAGTACAGTACAGTATGATTCTGGATGGTACACCCTGCTGCCTTGCATTTCCACCTCCAACAGTACTATTACTTGTGGTGTATGCCGGTGTTGAGCCCAGTTCTGACCCCCGCCAGATTTTTACCCCCCAGGTATTGGTAGGTTTAGGGTTAGGTGTGGGGAGGGGTTAGGATTAGGCAATCGGGTAGCGACTTCAACAAGGGGGGTAATAATTTGGCAGGGGGTCGAAATTGGGCACAACACCGGAAATTAGTGATCGATGTCATTCTCTCGCAAAGAAGAAAGTGCGACATTGTGTGTATGTGTGTGAAAATATAAAATTATAAAAAACATATATTTTTTGTGTTTGCGCACACTGATGTAAACAAGCCCAACATGCATGAGCAGCATGGCGGAACAAGTGAAGGGGATGTTTCATTCCGCTTGTGTCATTCCCCTTGTAACATGCACAAGTGACGATTCTCTTGTCAACCAATTAGCATTCTGCAGTGAGTCTAGCTCCAACCTTTGTTTTTTGAAGCCGATCACAGAAAGCAGTATCTGCCAATACGATCACTGATACTGATCTTTTTAAAGCCTTATTTTTATCATGTAGAATTATTTTTAGTAATACTCCAATAATTTATCATTTATACATTTATTCAGGGCCTGAATTAAATTTTTGAAAATGGGGAGAATTTCCCTCTTATAGGTGACTCTTGTGAGAGATTTTTTTTTGTTGAGTGTTGGATGGGAGCATTTTTTAGACATTTTTCAAAAATAGATATTTATCTTACCTAAATGTTTGATCATGCAGTGCGTTTTTGTTTTAACACTCATGCAATTGTTGCACAATAGCTTACACACAGCACAAAACAGTTGCTCAAGCAAGTGGCAAAACATTTAAACTACTTTTCTTGCGTTATCACAAACATTCTAAATTAAAACTTACCACTGACAGAAACAGTCAGCTCTACTGCCTTTTTTTGCATTTAAATCTATATTACAACAAGCAATCCTGCAGTTCATAAATAACTTTGTTTTCCTTCCTACACGAGTGCCATCTATTTTTGCCTTATTTGTCTAAAAGTGCTATTTAGCATTTTTTTTGCTATTAGCCAAAAAGCCATATGTGTTGACTGTGAAACACAGACTTAAATTATATGTATTTATGGTGCAATTACTACATTTACCGCAAACAATGCGCTGTCACTTTAATTCAGCGTGTGCAGCGGAAACGATCTCTGCATTGCTGCAGACGCACCACTCCTGGAACGCACTGCCAGACCGCAACCATGTGCAATGTGAACGTTTTAATCCATTAATCCACTGGGGACATAATTACGGATTATTATGATTTATACTGTCTTTTTTACGCATTGCGTTGCATCGCGCCGCGCAAACATAAAACCATGTCTGGATTTGTGATCGGAGAAATGACAAACAACAAGCGCTACTCTACACTGCTCAAAACTCGTGTTTGAATCATCAGTGGCAAACCCTTTAAATGAAAACTTACTTAAAGTCTGAACAGATGGCATTGTAGTCTACTCTACCAGGATCAGGAAACAGTCCTCCATAAAATGCGCTCCACACATCTGAATATTTGGGTTAAACTGTTCTGGAACAGTGTTGTAAATACAACTTAACCACTGATTTCTAGTCGTGTCCTCTTTCGGAAGGCCAAACAAAGTAGTTTCGCTTTCACAAAGAAACACACAGCGGGCTTGAGTGAGCGAAGGCCGGCAGGCTTGAGAACAGCGCGGCTGGCGGATTCAACAAAGGAGCATCCGGCGGGCTTGTGGCAACCACATGTGACGACCCTGGGCTAGACTCCGCTTCATCCACGGTGAAAGCCAATCCGGCGATCCACAGCGCGAAGTTGATGTATTTCCTCAGCGACCAGCACGGATCAGCTCTAGGCATGACGAAGCGGATATCGTCCTCTTTTGGAAGGCCAAACAAAGTAGTTTCGCTTTCACAAGGAAGCACACAGCGTCTTCATGACATGGTGGCAGCAACAATACTACAGTGAGAATAAAAGTTATGCCGCCTTTCTTTGCGTGAACATTTGGGCGGTGTTATGCAAATCTTCCCACATCATGACGTAGACATGTGGGGGCGTGTTTAAACGAGGCGTTTTAGGTTGGCGTGGTTGACTCTTAACTTTTATAAAGAATATCTCTTTGGATTTGAGACTTTAGTCCTTGCAACTTTACAGATCTTCTTTATGCACCAAGAGCTTGTAACACTTCAAAGAGAAAGGAAAAATTGAAATCGCATCATATGACCCCTTTAACATGAGCGCGGAAAAAATACGCACCGCATAGGCCTATGCACTGCGAACGGAGTCAGTGTGAACCTGGCGTTATGTGTGTGCGCTGGGAGTGTGCACGAGCGCACGGTCTTCTGGAGAGCGCGCGAGTGCTGAATGGTTAAACACGGGCAAGAATAAAAAAGAAATGCAATTTATAAACTTTAGTGACAACACTGCCTCGATTGTGTAAGTGACCAATCCTGTGTCAACTCTGCAGCGTGCAGCTCGCTTATAGTCAGACGCGATGTGTGGTGATTTGAAGTCATTTGCGCATTTTGAGAGAGAGAGCGCGCGGTGATTCACTCGCGCTGTTTGTTAAATGACTTCTCACACAAAGTTTTCAAATTACTTCATAAGTTATTTAATGAAGAAATATGAATGGCACCTTCAGCATTATAATTATTTCACAAGCGTCAGACTGAGACGGTGCCGCTGCATGTCGTGCCAAATCTCTCACGGCAGGCGCGTCAGTTTGAGATCGGTTTATGAGATCGGCCCTTTTAGAGACCGCTGATCAAACATCCCAAAGCGATTATTGGCCGATACTGATCGGTTGCCGTTCAATCGGAGCACCTCTGCTATTTTGGTACCATTCACAACTTCTGACAATGGAAACGGAAGTAATTGCGTACCGTAGGGCCTACTGTACTGAACCGTACCGTTCGGTGGAAACGAGCCATTTGTAACGTGTTTTTAGCAATACATTTAGAAACAATTCTCTGAATTGCCTTTAATGACTTTAAGGCAATGACAACACCACTACCCCTCACAGACTTTAAACATATTCACTTTACCATTAACAAACAACCATCATTTTCAGATCATATGTGTAATAGAAACATACAGATTATGTGAATGTTGAACTATGAAGTTCTCAAACAGAGGGTTATTCCTGCTGAGAATTCCTGCAATATCAGTCTCTAAAGTTATCAGGTGAAAACAAAGAATCTTTTCATAATCAATTTTAATGGTAGCCTACAACCTTTTTATTTGAATGTTATTAGCATTGGTGATATTCTGTGTTTTGCATGTCTGTTTTATTATTAATGCTCATATTACATTTTTATAGATAGTAAAAGAGGGACTGACAGCTATGTGGTGAGTTCAGTAATGCCAGTTATTTGGATGTGATTACTGTATTTTAAGTTATGTACAGTATGCACAGTAAAGTGTGTAATTCATGCAATTACTAATGACTACTTATCTAAAGGTCAAAGATAGGAAGGAACATAAAGGAACCTATGAAAAAATCAGCATGTCCATTCCAACTATGCCAAACGCCAATGTGAGTGAACAGGATGACTCAAACTTTCATTAAGAAGTTTGAAGTTCATTAAATGTCTATTCATCTATTCTATAATGCAATTTATATCCTTTAAGTTATGTACTGTCATGTCTTTTTACTGTATTAAACTTGATTTACCATGTTTCTATTGATGTTTAGGAACAGACAGATGATGTGACCTATTCTGAGGTTACCGCTTCCAGTAAAAAACAAGTACAAGTGGACAATGTGAGTAGATACGGATCACCACATTTACTTGTTCTTCCGTCACTGACAGTGACAGTCCTGTTCAGAGAAAATATACCCACTTTCTCTCATCTATATGCTGCTGATATGTAGCTCTGAATTTGCAGATAAATGAAGCTCTAACAACATGAAGTAATAATAGCTGTGGATTGAAAGGTACACGTATTGACTGACAAAATCTGCGATGTTCTTTCAGAATCATTCTAATGATACAGTGACATACGCTACCATCAGAGGAACAGAATATGCACCTCAAGATGGGCTTTGCCCCTCACAAATAAACATTAAAGCAAACAGTCAGTAATTATGCAAATCATTGCATGACCTCATATGAGCAGATAAGCAGTTGTTTTGTATCTGCTGAGATTAATTAATGAGATTCATTGTATGTTAAGGAAAAGAGCTTTTATATTAAATATTTGTTGAATGTACTGTGAAAATGTACAAACACAATTTAAAAGGAAAGTACTGTTAAAAAACTTTCCCAAATTTTCAACCACATGTATTAGAAATATTTTTTTTTAATAAAGAATATAAATAAAATGTATTAGCAATCAACATCTTATCATCTGTAGTCTGGTTCAGGCACAGTAATGTTAACTTGAAGGTTTATCTGGAGAAGCCTATGATAAAATGGTACTCTTGCTTTTGGCATGTATATAGGCTATGTTTGTTGTACAAAAATATGCCAGGTAGATAGTCTGAGCATTACATTAGATTCTATTCAAATTACATTTTCCTGAAGTATTCTAAAAATTGCATGTGTCACTAAATGAAATCTCTGGGGCATTTTGTCCTACACAAAGAGCATGAAAACTTCAATGTCACGGCCCCCAGTCAACAGCCCAGTCTCCACCACTACATTTCCCAGAATCCCTCTTGGTTCCCTCCTATGCACACTCTATCACCTGCACCTGTTTACTATTTAGCTCAACATTAGTTCCCTATTTAAGCACACACCTTAGTTTCACTCACTGTCTGGCGTTATACTATAGGAACGGATTCTATTACCGGTTCTCCATGTTTCCTGGTTGTTCCTGGGTTAATTTGTGTTTGCCTGTTGTTCCTATGGCTGAGGTGTGTGCTCTCTGGTTTCCATTGACATCATTCATACCTGAAAAACAAAAGAGACTGTTTATATCTTCATCGCTCTTCATCAAGATTGTGCACTTATATTTACCTGTGTTTGCCCTGTGTTGACAAAGCTGTGCTGGGTTCACTTACACTCCTTCTGAGTGTGTATTTCCTGACAGTCAAGGGTTAAAACAAAAGTTTTTGTCTTCAATTCCAGTAAAATCAGAAGTAACTGAACTTGCTCTTGATTGGAACATTTTAAAAGCAGAATTCACTTTTAAATGAATACTTATGTCATGTTATAGTATGAATACAATGTTATTTATTGAGAGAGAATTTAAACTAGCCAAATATTTAAAACATTAAGAACATTTTCAGATGTATTCTGGTAGTTCGTTTCCCGAGAGTGTGAAAATATTTAACTGTCGGTTCGCTTTGCAGTGTTAATTGTTTGTTTTTTTTGTTTAGTTTTTTTAAAGTAAAGTAATCCTTATTGTCTTGTGTGTTTCTCATTTGTTCTCAGATTGTATATTCATGAATGGATTTATATATACGCACCATGTAAGTTACTTGGAATCATTGTTTTAAAGGTGCTATTTATTTGTTTGTTTATGATTATGGCAGTAGATGCAGTTTTAATTGAGGTTGTGTTTTATGCAACATCTTACACTCACTGTGCTTTGTTAGTAACCTATAACACAGTAAGCATAACATGTTGCCTAATACATAATGTTACATATTTTTAGAACCATTTCAAATCTGTTTTGCATGAGAACTAGCGTGAGAATCTGCGTTCGTTTGCTCTGTGAACCCAGTTTAGACTGAATCATTGCATTAGTAGTTCCTCTTCTTTCTTTTAGAAAGTTGCTTCATACCTTTGATTTCTATATTGGTCTCAACTGTAGAAGCTGATGAGGATCTGGACACTCATGTTAGTGTTTTGAGTCTAACATGTGAACTGAAGTTATCGCTGGATGATGGATTAATTCTCCCTGAATAATTAACCAATTAGCTCATAAGCCATGTCGTAGTCAAGACCAGATCGTTTTATTTTCATGATCTCTCAAGAGTCTTTTTTTTTTCTCAAAGATAATTTTTACACAATTTACACAAACATTACAACCATGTTTTGTAATACCTCAAATTGCTGAAAAGAATAGAGGTAACTGTGAGCAGGTATAAATATATAAACCCTTCCAGTCAGAGGTGCTGAGTGCCTGCTGGGAGAAGTGTAGCATTGTCTCTCTGTGTACTCTCAAAATATTTAGGATTTATAAGAATTTAAGATTTATGTATTTGGATTGGATATAAAATGTCCATCCATTTGGATTATAGTTTTAACATAAACTAATAAACTTAATGCAAAGCATATTTGTCAGTCATATGTAAATCAAACCGGTAAGTTTTCTGCCTCAAAAAATAATGCCATAGTTTATTTCTAACTCTTTCCATATATTTTGCATCTAAGTAATATTATAAGAATATTTTTGAAATGCATTTATTCAAATTGCTTAGAATCAATAAATATTTTAATTGTGAAAACAATTCAATTGATTTAGTTAAGTATGAACATGACTAAAATATGGCTTGCTGTGAAGCAATATTCAGTTAAAATGTATGAAGCTGAAAAAGTTGATTTATTGATGATAAATATATAAACGTGGTTATTGTGTATATAAAATATATTCAGCTTATTAGTACTATTATAGAAATCTTAGCTGTTTCATGAATGAATGACAAATGCATTAACCTAACCTAAAATAAATAAAAGAATATACTTCTTCACGTGACAGTAGATGTCATACTTTAAATGTCCAGGGGTAGAATATCCCATATTAAATAAATGGGGGAAAAAAATAAAAATAAAGCTTGATTGATTGATTGTTGTCCTTTTCTAACACTTTTTACAGAAGACTTCTTAAAACAAAACCCAAAGTGTAAACTTTCTTTCTACAAAATGTAATAATTTGATCATATAATGATCTGTGATATAAAACAAAAAAGTGCATATTTATTTTGCAAGATAAATTAGTAAACCCTAAGCATGACCATCAGTCTCATCTCACAAACCATTCTATAACGTTTAATACATTGTTAGAATATTACATCTTTACATACATGTGTTTTATGTGTGGGTTTTTCACCGATCACTACCGTGCAGAGAAAACTTTATTTGCAGTCTTTTCTTTTTTTCTCCTAAACACTGAGACAACATATGAATGTATTTTACCATACCCCCTTTGTTTCCCCAATAAGTCTGTATATTATATTCATACTCTTTACATAATCTTTGTGTTTAAATTGAGCAATGTGGCTGTGGGCTGTGCACTAAGTGTTATATTATATGTTATATGTACAGTATTTTCAGAGCTGTGAGCTCACTGTTGAGATTGTGTGAGAACTCCGTTTTTCCACTTTGGTTCAACCCACAATAAAGCTGTGATCATCTCTGAACCCAGTTTAGACTGATGGGTGTGAAATCTGTTGTCAGTTTCTCTTCCTCTTCTTCAATAGTCTTTATCTAAATGTGAAATAGTGGTATTACTGAACCTTTTGAGGAGGTGTATGAGATGTACAAACCTGGTGATGCAAGATAAATTAGTAAACCCTAAGCATGACCATCAGTCTCATCTCACAAACCATTCTATAACGTTTAATACATTGTTAAAATATTACATCTTTACATACATGTGTTTTATGTGTGGGTTTTTCACCGATCACTACCGTGCAGAGAAAACTTTCTTTGCAGTCTTTTCTTTTTTTCTCCTAAACACTGAGACAACATAGGAATGTATTTTACCATACCCCCTTTGTTTCCCCAATAAGTCTGTATATTATATTCATACTCTTTACATAATCTTTGTGTTTAAATTGAGCAATGTGGCTGTGGGCTGTGCACTAAGTGTTATATTATATGTTATATGTACAGTATTTTCAGAGTTGTGAGCTCACTGTTGAGATTGTGTGAGAACTCCGTTTTTCCACTTTGGTTCAACCCACAATAAAGCTGTGATCATCTCTGAACCCAGTTTAGACTGATGGGTGTGAAATCTGTTGTCAGTTTCTCTTCCTCTTCTTCAATAGTCTTTATCTAAATGTGAAATAGTGGTATTACTGAACCTTTTGAGGAGGTGTATGAGATGTACAAACCTGGTGATGAAGTTATAATGTTTACATTCAGGAATTGGTGTTGTTCACCTCTAGACACTGTTAATTCTCTCTTCTTCAGTTCTTCTGCAGTATCACGCAGCAGAATAATAGTCCTCCACCGCTGCAGTTGTACGGATTAATAACCCCTTTCACCCAACACGGACACACACAGCACCCCCAACCGAAAACATCTTCCCGCACCCCTGGGACAGTGTATCAGCACTCTGACTACAACACTCCTGAATGAAGATCACAACAGAGAGTGGAGGTGTCAGGTTAAGAAATGAACTGAAGACCTCAGCCACATATGTCACGTATCAACCCGATCTCATGAAAGTGCATATAAATAGTACGCCTAATAAAAACGAAAACTCGTGGTATTGATATGCAAAAATGGACTTTGGCGTGTATATGCTACAGGAAGGGTAGGTTTAGGGTTGTGGGGTATGCTGCGTTTAAGTCCTCCTGGGACGTTCGTACTTTGAGTTGACAAATCGTAATTACGACGTCAGGTGCGTTCGAGTCAGTTTAGTCGGCACAAGATGGCGGTGTACCTTCTTTTAATAAATTACAAGAAAATACAACGGAAAAAAATTGAATGCATGGCAACAAATAACCACCATCTTACCAGGATGCAGCTCACATTTATACACTTATGTCTGACTGTGCTTCTCCTCCTTGTCCCTAACTGTCTAATTATGCTGTAACAACTGGACGAGGCTTACTTGCAGCTTTTAGTATCTGAAATGTAAAAAAAAATAATAATAAAAATAAATAAATAACACCCTGGTGGCTTGGGGGCCCCTAAAGCAGCAACTTATTCCTAGAAACAGCCATGATGGTAATACACCAAAACTAATGATGGATCACAAACTGTATGTCATGATGTAATTATCAAGTATGAAATTATTATATTAATGTTCAACAGTATGATGCAGCTGAACGTTTATCTTCGGCAGGTCTAATGGATTCAACAACACTGATTACTGAACACTGATCAACAAGGCAAGACAGCTACCTTAATAAACATGAATGTATTATTTAAACTGAAATCATAATATAAATACATGGTAATTTTATCTTTCTAACTTCAGTTCATCTAATATTTAAATTAAACAGATGGATTTTACAGAAGGATTTTAAATGTTTTAATAGGCCAGTTAAATTACCATATGACATATCTACAGATGTATTTTTATTTATTTATTTCTATCATTATTTGTTTACTGATCATTTCGATGCAGAAACAACTCCTTACTTATGTAACGTTTCCTCTTAACCCTAAATACAAATATGTGGTGTTTATTTCATGTTTGAGTTTATTTCACAGTCCAAAAAGCATGAAAGCAGTGGGAGGTATTTAACCCTGATATTGGATAAATTACCAATATTAACATAAAATTCAAGAGAAAATATGGTATTTACTGCTTTTATACACCAGAAGCCACTGGATAAAATTAAAGACAGATAAGGTATGCTCATCAAACAACATTTACAAGAAAACCACGCATATATCTTGGCTAGATAACTTAATGGATAATTTTGGATAAGCTGAAGTAAGCCATCTAAAAATGAATGTGAAGATGTACATGTAAAAAAAATTAAGTTGTAGTTTATACCATCATGATGTGTCATTCAGCAGACACAGCTGTAAAGCTCAAAACATCTGTTAGAATCTGATCTTTGATGACCTAGATATCCCCATATGTCTCAAAAAATGTGCAGCTAGTAAGTGAGTTAGCTTGTTAGCGTTTGCCAGTGTTAAACTCGTATGAGCAGACAGTGAGAGGATCACTGTTCATTCCATCCAGATAAAGTCCTGGAACCAGAGTGAGACAGCAAGGCTGCTTTGAGCTGTAGTTTGTCTGGGTCAAGTGAGACATGTTATCAGCATTATAGAACGACACCTGCTTTCTCTCACAGTCCAGATAGAGCCCTATTTTCTGTGGTTTGTCTCGAGTATTCAATGTCGTGTCCTTTCCATCACAGGTCAGAACGTATCCTTTATTGTGTTTAAGGTGGAGCAGGATCTCACTCTCAGCTGACTTTGTAGCACTCAGCTGTTTTTCTGCACCCATCTTAATTCCCACAGTCCAGTCTGGCTTTTCTCCAACCTCTATTTCCCAGTAGTGCTGACCAGCTTGGAAGTTTTTCTCTGAAACTGTACCAGGGTTGAAGTCTTTATACAGAGCAGTCACTCTGTCAGCTTGTCGGATTCTGGTGCCCCCTGGAGACACTTTTAAGGATGACTCTCCAGATTTTTTCAGAGTCAAACTCTCAGGAACTACAGCACAGACATAGACAGAAACGTTATTAGATGACAAATTATTTGTTGAATGAGAAGTTTTGGCAAGACAGCACTGTGCTGAACATCATGGTTACGGAGTGTTTTAAATCCATAACCATACAAATATAACTTCTGCAATTAATTACCCAAACCACTAAATGTACAGAATCAAATTTGTTTTTTTATTATTATTATTTCTGTGCTATTTTGGTTTATATTTTTAAGAAATTAAGGTTAAAGTTTGAAAATCTCCTGTTGATTTACATGAAAAACATTTTTATGATGCTCAGTATGCAAAACTGACTAAAATAGGTCATTGTGATATAATTAGCATATTTTGCATACTGATGTCAGACGTATTTGTATGGTGAATTGTGATTGGTCTTTTCTTTATTCTATCTATTTAACCATCTATAGCTGCCTTTACAAAAGCTGCCAAACGTGTCAAGGATAAGGATAACGCCCCACAACACACCGGGCGTCAGCGTCAATGCCTCTCGTTTACTTTGAATGGAGGGACGTCAAGCGTTGGCGAAATGAATTGTGGGTCCGTTGCTCGCTGCAGAAGTTGAAAACTTTTCAACCTTTCAAGTGCCAACGCAGGCGTCAGCCAATCAGATCGCCTTAATCAAATACCCTAGCGCAGATGCTAGCCAATCACGTTCATGCAACACCAGAAGACTAATCAGAAATGCCCTCCGTCAAAGCGTTAACGCTGACGCCCATGTGTGAATGGGGCGTTAAGATGTTCAAAATGATTAAAAGGAGATGTCTTTTAAAAATCTAGTTTAAAACCTACACTGAACAAAATTATAAACGCAACACTTTTGTTTTTGCCCCCATTTTTCATGAGCTGAACTCAAAGATCTAAGACTTTTTCTATGTACACAAAAGGCCTATTTCTCTCAAATATTGTTCACAAATCTGTGTTAGTGAGCACTTTTCCTTTGCCGAGATAATCCATCCACCTCACAGGTGTGGCATATCAAGATGCTGATAGACAGCATTATTATCGCACAGGTGTGCCTTAGGCTGGCCACAATAAAAGGCCACTCTAAAATGTGCAGTTTTATCACACAGCACAATGCCACAGATGTCACAAGTTTTGAGGGAGCGTGCAATTGGCATGCTGACTGCAGGAATGCCCACCAGAGCTGTTGCCCCATGAATTTAATGTTCATTTCTCTACCATAAGCATGATTATTGCACAGGTGTGCCTTAGGCTGGCCACAATAAAAGGCCACTTTAAAATGTGCAGTTTTACTGTATTGGGGGGTCCGGGGGGGTCCGAAAACCAGTCAGTATCTGGTGTGACCACCATTTGCCTCACGCAACGCAACACATCTCCTTCGCATAGAGTTGATCGGGTTGTTGATTATGGCCTTTGAGTTCAGCTCATGAAAAATGGGGGCAAAAACAAAAGTGTTGCGTTTATAATTTTGTTCAGTATATGTGCCAAGTTCTTAGAATTTTTTGAGTCATGAACTCTAAGTAGTTTTATTCTTACACTAGATTTGTAAAATTATTATTATTATTATTTACTGTGTTTTTGAATCATTTAATAGATCTGGCCAAAAAATAAGCATCATGTCATTTACCCTTATCAATTTTTTTTGTTACGTGTTAGTTCTCACATATAGCTGACAGAAAACAAGACAAATACAGAGGATCATGACAAGCACAGTACCAAAGTCTAAAATCTAACCCCACATAAAACTTTAACACTTTTCTTCACAAGTGCTATAGCATTTTCCAGGAATGCAAATCTATTTTCACTTTAGCTGAATTTTACAACATGCATTTTTGTCCTATTTTTCACCTGGTTTGATGGATCCCAGCATCTCCTTCCACACAAAGAACTGCAGGTGAGTTTCATGGGGGCCAAGAAAGAGAGTGTCAGGAAGCACAGTAAGATCTTTAACCCTTGACGTATACCTGAAAGTTATAGATAAGTCAGCATAGAGAAACTTCATTTCTACCTTAGTGTTAACACACACTGATATAATTTAGACCTAAATAACAGTAATATCATTGTTTTTTATTTACTTGATATTTGATGGTGTCATGTCAGCTTTTTGCTTCATGTTCTTTGTCATTGGACAGCCTTTTTCAGTCCACCACTGCAGACAAATACACTAATTATGTGCTTCATTTATTATGTACAAGATAAAGCATAACTGTAATTGAAAACCCATAGGTAATACATTATAACAGATCTTCTTAATACATTATCATCATATTTCCAAGTGTGTTTTTATAAATAAATTGTGATTTGTTTTTTTTTTAAAGAACTTTGCCCTTTAAAAATAAAAGTGTGTCATCAAATGTGTTGTGACCTGTAGAAAGTGATCAGGCTGCTCAATCTCCAGGGCTGATTGCAGAATAATCTCCTTCTCTTTGTTCTCCATGAACCTTCTGTTTATCACAGACTGATTATTCTGCATGAATTCTATAACTTTCTTCTCCTCCTTCTCCAACTCTTTCTTCACTTCTTCCCCTTTTTGTCTTAAGAACTGGTGGATTTCTTCAAACTCAGCAGAGATCTGGGCTGATAAAGATTTGGATTTACCCTAAATAAATAAAGAAAAACATTTATCTTAGATCGTGGCTATAAATGATTAATTTCACTCTTTAAAAAAAGGTTGTATTAACCCAGCAATTTGGTTTAATGTTTGACCAACCTGCCGGGCAGTTTTATTTAACTCAACTATTGTTTAAAAATTACTATATTTCTTGCTTGAAGTGAACCTAAAATAGGCTGGAAATAAAAAATCAGAGACATAATTACTGGAGATATCAGTAATAATCAAAAGGTGAGCATTTATTAATAATCAATTTAATAAATGTTTATTAATTAAATATTTATTAAACTTATTAATAAATGTTAATTTATTAAACGTCTTCATAAATGTCAATTTCCAGCCAATTTTGGGTTCATTTTAAGCAAAAAATATAGTGATTTTTAAACAATATAAGTTAAACAAAAAAGATAAATAAAACTACCTCAAAAAACAAATCCACTCCAATCACTGGGGCTTGTCCATATTTAACCCAGCTTGAGTTGTTTAACCCAGCATTTTTTAGTGTTGTTGTGCTTCCATCCTTACCTTAAGGAGCTATCTCTACCTGATATATCCCTTATATTTTGTTTTGTGTGTGTAACCTAATATATTTGATTTATTAAATAAATAAAAAAAACATTAACAATGGCATGAATTATTAATTGATAAGTAGCATTTAGTTTTTAATTTTTTGGTGAAATTCTTGAAGAAAAAAACACAATATAATGTAATACAATATTTGACAATAATATAATATATTTCAAGCCATTGTATGTATGAATTGTGTTTTTAATGTATTTCTAAGTTAATAGATAAGTCAAAAATATGAGTCCATCTATTAAGAAATTATGGAAGTAAATGAAATGTGAACCCTCTGGTCTCTGTGCAAATAATTCATTCATTTTATACATATACACCTTGATACCTCAGTTTTGGTGATCTCAGTTGTCTGTTGTTGGATCATGTAATCCAGCTGTCCATTATCTTTGGCAAGAAAACCCAACGCGTTCTTCAGACACGTCAGACAGATATGAAAAACACTGACAGAGAACATAAAAGCTTCTCTGCATATCTGAAATGAAATAAGCCTGGGATTCAAATTTAGAAACCTAATTATGCCATGAATAATTTTACACAGATAGCGTAGGTTGAAAGACACTTGAAAGCAAGAAAGGAGCTTTTAAGCTGCAGTGCTTTCATCAGGCAGTTTTGACTCATGACTCATTTGCAAATGGTCGTGTTTTACCTTGTTGATCTGTGCAGCTTCTTTCACTGGTTTAAAGACGTGTCCTTTATGTTTGTCTCCATCCCTGCAGATGACACAAACCAGCTTCTGATAGTCTCACAGAACAGTTTAAGTTTCTCATCGTGTTCCGAACACATCAACATCCTTTCCATTTCTGAGAGCTTTAAGGTTTCTGCTCCTTCTTTAGATGTAGATTTATCCAATTTCAGCTCAGCAAGGTGCTCTCTCACAGTTGTGGTCATTTCAGGTCTTCTTTGTTATAAGTCCTTTGGCATTCTGGGCAGGTGCTTGGTCCCAGGCTGGCCTGCAAGTGGCCTGTGATACATTGCCGGCAGAACGAGTGCTCGCAAGAAAGTGTAACTGGATCTGTAAAATCACTCAAGCACACTGAGCATTTTATCTGCAAAGACATAGCTGAATGCATTTTAGCTTTCTTCTCAACTTCTGCTTACACTTTGTTTCATAAGCGAATACTTTCGGTTTCAAATTTGGTTTGCATAACTAGGTATGGTTCCTCCCATAGGTTATATAACTAAAAAGTAACCAAACCGGAATATCACACCTTATACCTATATACCTATGTTTCAAAATAGAATACAGACTCAGATTGTATTGTATTAGAACAAATACTTTTCAGTCAATGCTTGTACTAAGCAAAGACATGTAATATTTACATAACAGCTGAATAAATATACTTTATTACACTCCGCAAAAATCACCACATGTACTGTATTTAGGGAGAAATTTTGGTTGTGAAAATCCATAAACCATTTTCAGCATTTGTAACACAAAGTTCTCAGCTAAGCTCGTTTTTCTATAAGAAAAGTCCAGAAAACTTCATAAAACTAAAATCACTGCATCAATACTGTTAACACTTAATACAGTATTATTCATTGGTGTGTCATATTGGTTATGGTATAATATATGTGACCATGGAGCACAAAACCAGTCTTAAGTCGCTGGGGTATGTTTGTAGCAATAGCCAAAAATATATTGTATGGGTCAAAATGATTGATTTTTCTTTTATGCCAAAAATCATTAGGATATTAAGTAAAGATAATTTACTATGAAGATATTTTGTAAATTTCTTACTGTAAATATATCAAATCTTAATTTTTTATTAGTAATATGTATTGCTAAGAACTTCATTTTGACAGCTTTAAATGAGATTTTCTCAATATTTTTAATTTTTGGCACCCTCAGATTCCAGATTTTCAAATAGTTGTATCTCAGCCAAATATTGTTCTATCCTAACAAACCTTACATCAATGGAAAGCTTATTTATTCAGCTTCCATGTGATGTATAAATGTCAATTTCGAAAAATGGACTCTTATGACTGGTTTTGTGACTGGTTTTGTGGTCCAGGGTCACATATTATAAGCAAATATAAATAAACAATTATATTAGTCTATATTTATATATTAACAGTAACCTAATAAATGCTGTAAAATGGTTGTACCTTTTTAGTTCATAACAGCTAATGCATTAACTAATACTAATAAATTGAACCTTATTTTAAATTGAACTCGGATTTTTTTTATCCGAGTTCTTGAATTCAATGCAGAAGTATGTAAAACATTCTGTTCTCAAATGTGAGAGGGTGTGAGCTGACTCAATAAAGGACTGAACAAACATTACAGCTTCATTGTTCCATCAGAAAAGTCTATGCATATTCTGACTACAACAGGTAAAGCTTTCTGCTTTTCATCGAACATGCATGGCTTCAACACTGTCTCTCTACCTCATGTGTCCAGTGTGTTTGAGTGACTTCAATGATCCAGTGAGTTTACCTTGTGAGCATGTTTTCTGCCGACAGTGTATTACAAGTTATTTGGAATTACATGAAGGTGCTCACAAATGCCCGGAATGCAGACAAAACTTCACCAGACAAGATCTTAAAGGTAACCGAGTGCTGAGGAATGTTGTGGACATCTTACAACAACAGCAACAACTCAAGACAAGACAACAAGACTCCAAGGAATGCTCAAGAAATGCTATGCTCTGAGCATTTAGAACCACTAAAACTTTTCTGTGAGAATGACCAGAGATTGGTTTGCCTCATCTGCAAGGAAGGAGAGAAACACAGTTTCAAGCCTGTAAAAGAAGCTATGGAGATCAGTGAGGTTGATAAAATATCTTATTATTTATTAATAAAACAAATAAGATGTGACAGGATGAAACTGTAATAACAACTTTTTGTGTAACAATGTATGTTTTTGTTGTTGCTATTGTTAATTTAGAAGGTGATGAGAGATGCATTGAGATTTATTTTACATGACAACAAACAAATGGGTGACATGATCTTGAGTCTTTAAGACTCTTTAACACTCAGACAAAAAATACCAAAAAAATATTTGAACTATATTTTATTAGAAATAGCATGGTAGATTTCATTAAGCTTCAAAACTGTTTCCAATGTTTTCAGTGGTGGAGTGAAAAAGGTTTCCCTTTGGTTGATGAAATCACACTGAATGAGAACAAACAGACATCAAGTCTGCTCTGCCAAAAAAGTAAGATGAAAAATGCATTTTCACAAACATTTTTGCCTGTTTGCCACAGCTCAGAATTGATCTGCAGTTCAGAACAAAAGGTGCATAAAATTAAAGTCTGCTTTAAAACTAAAATTAAAAAAACTGCTAACATTTTAACCAATCAAAATACCTACATGGTCTCAGGGGGAAAAGTGACTATTTATACTTTTTGTCACGAATCCGGTCCACAAACTTTCCTATTCATTGACTCTCGCACTACACACTGTTGCACATCACCCCGGACTTTTTTTGCAAAATGTTAAATATGTGGCTGCTGTTACAATTTGATGCAGTTGCCAGATTTTTGTACTACCTTATGCTACTTTCTATCGACTGTCTCAATTAATCGAATGAACTTTTAATTTGTGTGTGAAGCCTGTGGGTTACTGTTCGGTTGCATTTACTTTGTGTTTTCTGTAACAGAACATGAATGTAAGATCATATTTCACTTATTGACCATGTATGAATGGATGGATGAATGAATAGCTTCCCGTATAATACGCATGCTCAACATTTTTTTTGGGAGGAATTACATTATGGGGTACAATAAACAATTATATTTCACCTTTTTATTCTTAGCCAGCCATTACAGAAGTAGAAGTAGCATCTGTTAAAAATTATATTTTGATCTTTTTCAGGGCAATAGTTTTGATTGATTGTGATATTTACATTGCATCCAAAAGTCCTTTTGAGATATCGTCTTTTAAAATTCTGGCAGTTTAATGCCTACAAAAATGGCTGGTAGGGACTACAACGAGTTAATTCCCGGGTTCATGACAAAACAAACCCAGATAAACCCACCCTCGGGAAAAGGCAGCAAAGGGGGCGAGGCCATGCTGTGCTGCTTTAGAGAAGAGAAAGAGAAAACTAGGGGTGCATGTAAAAATCTATTCATATATGAATCGCAATTCTGTCTTCTAATGATTCTAATGGATTCACAGGTTTCAAAATCAATGTTCTAAAGCAGCGGTTCTCAATACTGTTCCTCGCGTCCCCTGCTCTGCACACGCTCTGCATCTCTCTCTCTCTCTCTCTCTCTCTCATTCAGCTCAGCTCCGACAATGAACTGTTTCAATTATACACTTATTTTCACATAGCTATGGGAAGCATTAAACATGGACGCGCGTACGGTTGCTGTACTGAATTAAAGCTTTAATCAGGATAAAACCGTATATTAAAAGCTAACATAAGCAGTAGCATTTACAACAGCGTATCTAAAAGTATGAGACAACAACAAACAAAAAACATAGGCCTACCATTAAAAGCCTTGTTTGCACAGGTTCTGCACGATCCTCTTCAATACTATCCTCTGCTTCTCAATCGGGCTCAAAATGATAAGCGATATTAACGATGCCGTTGTTTACAATACAACCGGAGAACATGCAGCTGAGGTGAGGGGCTGGATGTTTAGACTCACACTAGAGGCGGTTTAGCCAATCACAATACACTGGGCTAGCTAACCAATCAGAGCCCATTGCCTATATCTGAGGGCGGGGCTTCATAAAAACAGAAAAAGATCAGCCCGTTTCCCAGAGAAGGGACAGAGCTGTGTGGAATAAAGGTAAATTATGTGAAAAATAATGCGCTTTTTTTTAAACGAAGCATTAACACATGTTAGACTGCACCCCATAACACAATCAAGCCTAGAAAAAACCCAGTGAACCACCCCTTTAAACGGCAAAGGTAAAATGTAAACACTTGAGAATGGGATACAGTCAATTATTCCATCAGTTATTCTGCTTATGCTGCGGTTACCGCACCTTGTTCCACACCTTACCAAGGCATTGTTCAGATGTTGCATTTCAAGACATTTGTCAGGTTTTTGTACTTAAAACACTCTTGTGTGTAGAAGCAAACGTGCCCCTTTGGGGCCCGTGTGGGCCCACAGTAGGTAAAACTGTGTGTATGAAATGCGGGGCACGTGTGGGCTCCACACTACTGGGCCCAGGTGGGGCCCTTGTGGTACACCCCAAAGTGTGGGCTGCCCACACTAAGCAGAGTGGTTCCCCAGTGGGGCCAAATGTTGGTTCTAAAATATAATTTTAGAGCAAGTAACGAAGGCTTGAGCCATTAATAGCAGACTACTGCAGTTATTAATGCAGTTATTAGAAAATGAGAGAGAGAAATTAAGCATGTGTGAAGTTTGAGGGTCTCTAATAGTGAACCTGTAAGTTTATCTGCTTCAAGAACAGTACTGTTATTACCTCACTAGTGAGAAATGTTTTATGTTACTCATAAAATTGTCAGAGCAGCGCTGACAACAAGTTTTTGTGTGAGTGTCTGTATATATGTGCGTTTGTAAATGAGAGAGAGAGGGAGAAAGAGAGTGTTAATAAAACATAAAACTATTTTTTGGCAAAAACATGGAAATTATTATTTTTTTTAATTTTATTGTTTATTGGTTATTTTTCTGGCTGTGAGGACCTTTGAAACAACTGAAATCATTTGGAAAAGTTATATGGACATGTTAAGGGCGTTCAAAGCACACCTTAGAATGTTTGTCAACCAATCAGATTCAAGCATTCAACAGCCCCGTAGTATAAATGAAAAATAATGTGTTTTTGAATGTTAAATTATGTAAACCTATTCCAGTAGACCCCCTGAACCAAGTCGTCAATCTGTAAATGAATCGTCAGAATTAAAAGCTAGGCTATAAATGAACCACACCACGTTCGCGTTGTATGTCTTAGAATACCTATCTTGAGCTTGTGTTAACCACAGACCTTATTTCAGGCATTTAATCAAAAACTCACAAATTATAATTATAAAAAAATTAATAAAACGATGTTACGAGTCATTAGCTTAGATTCATAAATTCAATGTAGCTCATTTGAAACAATTATTTTCTACAGATTTAGATTTATTTATTAAGTTTCATTAATTTGGGGAATGTTTGTTTCCTGTAATCTTTTTTTTTCTTTAGACCAATCAGATACGTCTACAATATACAAAGATCTGAAACTGGCTATCAAAAAAGAGAGCCATCTGCAGTCTCCAGGGGGAGATTACTTTGCCAAATTCCAGTAGTTTTACAATGGTTATAAGGAGAATTATCTGGAGAACATACAACCCGGTCAGGTGTCAGGCTGGGAGGTTGACATAGGAGCTGAACCAGGATGGGAACATGGACTTACAGTTAGATATTACCCAAAGGAGAAAAAAGGTTCTGTCTGGCAGACACTGTTTTCTAAATGTTTTGAGAACATATCTCTTTCTGTAAAAAATAGCAGACTGTATGCTGTAAGGGGAGGTGAAGAAACCCCAGTTGTCACCCAGATTATACCCAGCAGAGTCTGTGTTTATGTAGTCAGTGAGAAACATCAGGTTGTATTTTGCAATGCAGATAAGATGTCTCTCCTTCACATGGTGTGGTGTGGAGATAAATAGATTTATATATAAATCAAACATTTATAAACCATTTTGTCTGAGAAACAGTCTGGTCATCCTATTAATTTTTATATAATTTATAATTATTCACTGTAAAAAATTATTGTGATTTTAACAGTAAAAGACTGTAAAAATGCTACAGTAAAACTTGTTAATTGGTTATCAGTAACTTTCCATATATACGGTGAATAACTGTAATTACATTTAATGTAATTTTACAGTAAAATACTGTTAAAATTACGGGGGGGGTTTTTGGAAGTGAAAAGGAAAAAGTAATTGTATAATTTACAGTGAAAAACCGTAAATTGACACTCCCAGAATTCCCTGCATGACACTTCATATTTAGTTTTTTCATTGAAATAACTATGTTTCTTCTTAGTTTTTTCTTATCAGTTGTGTACATTAGGGTTTTATCTTACATTTGATGTTGTTAAATTAATGTTTACTGCATTATTTCAGTATCATGTGTGTTACCATGATGGTGTTTAGTGTTTGTGTGAATGACACTGTGCACCTTCTATAAATTAGTATTTGCCTTTTCAGCTTTTGGAAGAGCTGTTTGTGATGAGCTTTGATTCATCATGTGACTTTCTCATCACTACCTGTTTTTGGTGGTTCTCAGTATTACAGTGGTTCAAAACGGATATTAGTACTTCAATATGCTGGTTTATTAACATTACATCAGTTAATGAATTACGGTTTTTATTGTGAATTTAATTTAAGTCTGTAAAACCTAAAATGTTGCTACCATATTTTTTACGGTGAAGTTCTGGCAACCACAGATTTACGGTATTTTACCGTCAATGTCACAGTTTTTTTTTTACAGTGTTGGATAAACTGTGATTATTGCTATAAATCAATTTTGTTATTGTTATAAATTTTCCTCAGTCTGCCTCTTGGGCTGATTAATACAGTTTTGGGTACTAGACAAAAACTTTGTTAACAGGTTTTGCATACCAGACAAAATTGCTATTTGCTGACAGGATGTTGGCACAATCGAACAAAATAAACCATTTGTCCAGCATAATGTCATATGATGTGGTATGTCATATTTAAACTGTATTTTGGTGTCTATATTTCTTACTTTTTTAAAATAAATTTTTGTACAGGAATTTTGGCTCATATACTCTAATAGAGTCCATGCTTCTACAAAGGCTCATGTATTAACTGGTATTTTCTAAAATGATGAAGACATTTGTAATATATACGTGAAAGAATATGCAGATCAGGACCAGAATACTATACACCTGATCACATCTCAAGTGCATAGTAAACCTCTAGGACATGGATTTTGAACTCCAGGGACCACAAAGGGGTGCTGGGGGTACAGAGAAATGTTGATTAAAAACAGAAGAAAAAAACTATTATATAAAAGTATATTATTTTCTCACACAGTTTCATATGTGAAATAATCTAAGATCAATCTATATAAAACAATAGTATTAATACGTTTTAGCATTTTTAGTGTTTGGTAGATGGAGGAAAACATCGAAGACACATTTTTAAAACTGTTAAAAGTGTTTAAAAAAAGGACTAAAATCAAATGTTTTCAACTCACTGCTTTTCAAAATGTTACAAAGCTTGTAGAATTGAACTCATTCAACTTAAGAGCATTTAATGACTTTTTACGGATATCTGCTGGAGTCTTTTTATCTTGACGTTATGAAGGATGAACTGGAGTTTTTTGCCAAAGACAACAAAGAACTAAATGATATGGCACACACTACTGAAAATGTATAGATTAAGGTAAAACACTATTTTTAAAATTATTATTATTATTATTATTAGTAGTAGTAGTAGTAGTAGTAGTAATAGTAGTAGTAGTAGTAGTATTGCTCTCAGAACAGATCTCTTGTGCATGGAGGAGATGCAGCTGTTTTTGAGAAACCAGGAAGAGGAAGTAAAGAAACAGCTGGAAACATAGGCAAGGAATGCAGAGGACATGCCGACTAACCTTTTATGATAAATGAACAGCTGCAAGAGACAGAGACACATCTGCAGCAGTCTGCACTGGGAATGACGCCAGCTGAGCCAATGAGAATCAAGGGTACTCTTTAAAAAAGTAAATCCAGTTTTTGTCTATACAATAAATTTATTTTTTTCTTTTCTCTGCCTCTTTTTTTGCACTTCTGTCTCAAAATGATATGAAAGTGACTCCTATCTGCGGAATGGCCCAATCACAACCGGGAAATTGAAGTGTGGGAAAAGTTCTGGAATTGGAAAAACTGGAATTTTGAAAGATGAAGACAGAAAAGCAACAATAAATTAATCTTCACAGTATAGAGCTCGGTCAGTCTTTAATGAAAAACAGCAGTGTCATATGAAACAAGGCCAGATTAATTAACATAATTCTGAGTCATAGATTGATCAATAGCCATGATCATGCTTTTGACTTGTGTTTGTTTTTTTTCTACACAGTTTTGTCACAACAGTCTCTGAGAATTGCACAGGAGTGTCTGCCAAAACCTTTAGTAATATAAGCAGTGATCAGTTCTCCCCACTATGACTTTTTAGGTTTTGAGCTCTCCACCAAAATATTGACTGATGGAACGACAACAAAAGATAAGTGCTTTTTTCTGCACCCTTTTAAAAGTTTTGCTATTTTGCTTTCTGTGAACCAGTTGAAAGTATGGCTGTAATTACTTCAATAATTAGATGTCAGATTTCCCAGAAAAGGAAATTAAACATCTAATTATATGTGTAACTTCTTATTAATTAGGTTGCTGTAAATGTAGACTCCATTGTACATCACTACATTACGTAAATCTTTAATTAAAGATAAAAAATAAATAATTTCACTATCATGAACAAACTGTTCTTTTTATTGGCTAGAATGAACTACTGATTCATTGAAAAATATGGGTTGTTCTGTGCATGGTAAAAAAGCTCAGTATTGCATAACCAGCTCTTCTCTAATTCATCCTGTCTGTGTTTAGCCTCTAGCAGCCCTGAATTTGTGCACATGATCACAGGCACAGGGGGAGGGAGAGAAAGGGGGATAAAAGTTTGAGCCCAGCGAGCTGTAAAAAGGAGCAGTTCATACACGTCTGAGCAGAAACACTCAGGAAGAATTTTCTCTTCTTTATTTCTTCCAGGGAAGCTCTCTTTTGGTTTCTCTCTTCTTCGTGGACTGTTATTTCTTCATTGGTGATCTGGAGGACAGGACTAGAAGATAAGGACATTACTTTTGTCAGACAGACTACTTAAGAAGCTCTGTTCATAAATAAACAAATTGACTGAACTTTTTGTTAAAAGATGGAAGACATTGAAAATTACACCAGTTTACAAGAGTTCACAGAAGATATCTCTCAAAGTGGAAACAGACCTATACTCACATCACAGGGTAAACAAGGTAATATGTGTGTATATGCGAGTGTGTGAACTTGAGGGGGGGTGGAAGATAAATGTAGAGAAATGTGGGACAAGTCAGAGTAATAAACAACTAGCTGACGATGATTTTGTGCTTCATCAGGGGTTCACAAAGGGGCGAAGTGTTTGAGGGGGCAGAATTCTCTTGTACTGCTCATTGCTCTACTGACCTCAGTTTGTGCAAACATAGTACTTGGCGTTCTCTGTAAGTAAACACACATTATGCACGTAAGCAAGCCTCTGAATCTCTAGTGCAGAGGGTTTTACAACGAACAGAAGAGACTAGACTAGAGATGCACCAATATTAAAATGCGGGACAATACTGATAAGCCAATATTAATATTCAATACTATCTTCTCTAAATAAATTAAAAATAAAGCAATAAAAACTAAAATCACTCATTTTAAATTTAGACATCACAACATGATATAATGTTGTGATGTCTAATGTACAGTAATGTACAGTATGAAAAATTTATATTCATTTTGAGATTTGCTGTTTAAATGTGATTACATATAAATGTGTTATTCAATGAATAAATGTTATTAAATTAATGTTTGCAATTATTTTGAAGCTTGCGAAAGAATGCATTTAAAAGTTTTATTGAATTAATAAAAGTGTCATTAAATTAATGTGAGAGTTAGATGATGGCAAAGGTAATGTAAATGTAATATGGGAAATGAGCATGCACAACATGGACATATACCAATAAATAAAAATATGATATTGGCCAATATCCAATATGGTACTGATATTTTGTAGATTAGAATAGAATAGAATAGAATAGAATAGGGGGTGCATGGATATTACAATTTTGGGAGAAGATGGTATTAAAATTCTAAATGTAAAAAAAATAAAGTATAAAAATATTGACAAATACCTATAAATAAAATTGTATAATACAGCCAAATAAGCAATATGGTACAATATATTTTGTATCCCTACAGAATAGAATAGAATAGCCTTTTTGCTATTGAGCAGTTAAATGTTTTGTATACAGCTTCAGGATATATATGCAGATATAATTCCTTATATAAAATTTCCTGATAGGCAATTATAATAAATAGCTAGTTTACTGGTACTATAGCTGGTTATTTATAAATGTATTTGTGGTGTCTGAAGTCTTTGTACGGCTGCTAGGTTAAGATATTGATATATAAAACTCGGTCTCTCTGCAGTGGTAAACAGTCGCAGATTAGATGTCGCTGTAAAGCCAGTCAAGAATGATGAGTCTGATGCGTCTCTAACTCTAAAACTTACCGCCATGCAGGAACGTTTCTCCCGCCTTTGCTCTGAATATACAACCCTTGGACAGACTTGTTCAAAACTGGGTGAGGAAACAAAAATATTTGTGTGTATATATAGCCTTTGAACAGAGGAGTAAAGAGTACCTAAAAACCATACTTGAGTAAAAGTATATTACAGTGAAAATTACTCCACTACACGTTACAAGTCACCAATTCCAAAACAACTTGAGTAAAAGTCTTAGAGTATCTGACTTTAACAGTACTTAAGTATTTTACTTATACTAAATATAGGCTCAAAGATGCACTAGTCAAAGAGACATGCCAGTGAAAAACTGTAACGTTGTGGAGAAGCTGCGGAAAACAGGCAGAGGCAAGGATATATGTGCTGGTATTTCATGGAAAAACTAGAACAAACAATAAACCAAAAACCAAAGGGAACGAAGAACAGAATGACTGGCAAACAGACAACCATTACATTCAACAACTCACAAGGAGCTAAAGAACAACTAGGGCTATATATACACACAGGGGGCTAACAAGCTTAACAAAATAAGACACACCTGGGTAGACTAATCAAGGGGAACCAATGAACAAACTGACTACAAACACCACAGGAGACAGGAAGTGACATAAAATTCCAGGGCAAGGCATAGAGAGCATGAAACACAAACAAGAAAGAGTTGATTTGTGAGCAGAGCAATCACGTTTATTTTCTAAAACCAAAATAAAACTGAACACCTCAAAATTACATAACAAAAAAACAAACAAACAAAAAAACAATATCCTTCAAAAAGGTCTCTTCAGTGTAATGGATAAATAAAACATGTTAAGTAAAATTAAAATGCTGAAGCCTTCCTGCAGTGGATGTGCTGGTTTGGGCCTCATTGCCGGCTGCAGTCATGTCCTCATCTCATATATAAAACACCTGTGATTCACAAATACTTGCTAAGGAACTCGCATTCACATAAAGTAGCCATGTTGAAATGTTTGGGTGAGTAAGGGCAAAACGCACAAGATGCAGTACTTTCAGTGACCTGTAATAGGCAGTATCAGGTCTTTTGTAGCAGAAATAAACTGCCAGCTAGGTCCATGCAAAATGTAATGTGTAACTGCAACACTCATTTCAAATGTAGTGGAGTAAAGAGTACAGATACTCATTCAAACATGTAGTGAAGTAGAGAGTAAAAGTTGCTAATATCTTTGATACTCAGTACAACTACAAAGTATCCAAACAGATACTCAAGTACAGTAACTAATTACATTTAATCCAATACTTTACACCTCTGCCTTTGAATGACATTTAATGCCCAAGGGTCAAACGTATCTTGTTATTTTCCCTCTCCCTTTCTTTCACCCATTTATTCTTTAACATCTCTCTTCCGCAGTGATCAAATGTAGGCCATGCCCAGAAGACTGGCTGCATTTAGAAGGAAGGTGTTATTTCTTTAGTGAGGATAAACTTGACTGGCAGCACAGCAAAGACAGCTGCGCGTCTATGGGCGGCCATCTGTCAATACTGCACAGCCATCAACAACACTTAAGTCTGTGGCCGTGTTTGTGAATGGACTTCTTACGTATACAAGATGAAAACTTACTTAAAACTTTGTTTCAATAATTATTATATGCAGCATTTATGTTCATTCAATATGGCTGTACTGATATTTTCATTTTTATTACAGCACACACTTGAAAGTGTCACACACAATCGTGGTGGACTTGACTATCATTACTGGATTGGTTTATCAGACATTGAGACTGAGGGCGTGTGGAAATGGGTGGACAATACAGTGGTTAATACAATGTACGCATACACACACACACACACACAGATAATCTGAACAAAAATAATAACATGTACATATTTAATATATTAATAATTTTCTTTTTTTATTTGTCTTGTACCTTTCTACAGAGATTTTCTTCACCGTTGTTGCCTTTAACTTGCCAACTTACAAATTTTAATTAAACTGAACATCACTGCTTTTTTATTATTATTTTTATTTATTTATTTTATTATTTATTTTAATATTGGTGTAAAGATATTTCCATATAATATTTCAATCATTTGTTTTTGAAAAAAAGCCAATTGTTTAAGTATTATGTATACTTTTTTTCTCACACAGAATATATAGGTCTGTACATGAAAAAAATATAGCTACATTTATATGTTAGGGTGTCCCTTCATATTTGGGGGTCCTTGGTCCTTAAAACATCTGAAAACCCTGGATATAGACAAGTAAAACCAAAGCAGGAATTTGTCTTAAAGGGGTCATATGTTGCGATTTCAAGTTTTCCTTTCTCTTTGGAGTGTCAAGCGAGCGAGAGAGAGAGAGAGACAGGGTCACATCACAGTGGAGTCAGCTGTCTTAACCGTGGCTTGTGTACTGCAAACACATACCAGCTTCATCACTGTGTCTGTCACGCGACTCTGTCCCCCCTTCGGGCTCTGTCTTTACATTTATGTTGAAAGCTGAAGCTCGCGATTATGGTAAGGGGCGTTACATTTCCGACGAGTGCTTGCAGTGTTCGGCCAATCACAATGCACTGGGTCAGCTGGCCAATCAGAGCAGACTGCGCTTGTCGGAAGGTGGGACTTTGTAGAAAACGTAGCGTTTGAGAGAGGCGGGGCATAAAGGACCTACAATAATGTACAGTATTTGAAAAAGAATGTGTTTTTTGAACATTAAAGCATGTCAACATATTCTGTTACACCAAATACACAAAATAATGATCTTTAAAAAAGCATCATATGACCCCTTTAAAAAAAATCTCAGTGACAGTCAAGGCAGTGGAGGTTATTTAAATACAAATTGGTTTCTCTGAGGTGATATTAATATTATGTTTTCCTAAATTGTTCCGCTGCTCTCCGTAGGTTCTGGAGTGAATGGGATAAAGAGCCCATTAACCACCAGTCAGGTGGGATTCATGGAGAAAACTGCTCAGTGCTGGACTCACACTCGATAACGTGGTTTGACGTGCCATGTGATTTCAATTACATTTACATTTAGTCATTTAGCAGACACTTTTATCCAAAGCGACTTACGATTGGGGTATACATAAAGCGATTCTTCTTAAAGAGGCAAACAGACACAGGAAGTGGTTGTAATACCAAGTTCTTGGACAATGTTCAAATAAGTACAAGCTAGAAAGAGAAGGAATAAATAAAGAGAGAGAATTATATATTTTTTTTTAATGATGAAGTCAAGTAGCTTCGAAAGAGATGAGTTTTCAGCTGTCGCTTGAAAATTGTCAGGGATTCAGCATTCCGGATAGGGGTGGAAGATTGTTCCACCAGCCAGGAGTGGTGAACGAGAATGTTCTGGAAAGTGATTTTGAGCCCCTCTGTGATCGTACCACGAGGCGTTGCTCACTAGCGGATCTCAGACTTCTGGATGGGATGTAGATTCGTAGTAGCGAGTGGAAGTAGACGGGTGCTGAGCCTGTGGCTGTTCTATATGCAAGCATCAATGTCTTGAACTTGATTCGAGCTGCAACCGGTAGCCAGTGCAAGGAGATAAAGAGAGGTGTAACATGGGCTCTTTTGGGCTCGTTGAAGACCAGTCGTACCGCTGCATTCTGAATCATTTGTAGAGGTTTGATTGTGCTTGATGGAAGTCCAGCCAGAAGAGCATTGCAGTAGTCCAGCCTAGAGATGACAAGGGCCTGGACAAGAAGTTGTGCAGCATGCTCGTTAGAAAGGGCCTGATCTTTCTGATGTTGTGCAATGCAAACCTGCATGATTGAGCGGTCTTTGCAATGTGGTCTTTGAAGGTCAGCTGGTTATCAAAAGTTACACCAAGATTTCTGACCAAAGTTGATGGGGTAATTGTAGAAGAACCTAGCTGGATGGGAAAATCATACTGTAGAGTTGGAGTGGCAGGGAAGACAAGAAACTCAGTCTTTGCCAGGTTGAGCTGTAGGTGATATTCTTTCATCCATGCCGAGATGTCCAGCAGGCAGCCTGAGATCCGTGCAGCTACCGTTGGATCATCTGGTTGAAATGATAGCAATGGTAGGAGAAGCCATGTGCCTGTATGATGGGATCCAGTGATGTTGTGTATATGGAGAAGAGGAGGGGTCCAAGAACTAATCCCTGAGGAACCCCAGTGACAAGTTGGTGTGCTTTGGATACCTCCCCTCCCCAAGCCACCCTGAAAGACCTACCAGTGAGATAGGATTCAAACCAGCGAAGTGAATTACAAACGTATCTGCGAGATGGATCCTATCACCATTAACATTTGATTTGAAGAATATATATAAAACTGTATCTCTATTTTTCTATTGCCTTCGTTCTTTTTAATAAACAGTGAAACGGAAATTCTCAGATTCTATTTAGTTTGTGTGTCTTTGATTTGACTTGAGATTTGGGACACTTAAAACATTGCATAATGTTTTTTCCTCTCATCATCACCCCCTTTGCCTCAGGCACCAAAAAAAATACAAAGATTTTATGCAATCAAAGTTATGTTGGCTGGTTTTAGGAAGGTTTCGGGCACTTTTAAGCTGGTCAGGCTTGGAAACCGGCTTAAACCAGCTAAGACTAACAACCCATTTATGTTGGTTTAAGATGGGTACAAGGAGAATTCAATATAAAACGTAATTCAACACAAGATAATGACATTACACAACAGTTAGGATATTTGTTCCACAACATTTTAAGCTATTCTGTGTCTTTACACAACTCCTCTACAGATACATCAAACTTTTGGACACAGGTGATAGTGATATAAGTTAATAAGGTTAATTACATAAATGTTTTCATCTAAGTACTTTATCTAAATTCATATTGGTTTTGTAAACACATGTAATATAAATGTCATTATTTCTTTCCAAACTTCTTATTATTATCATCATCATCATCATCGCTGGCTTTGATTCATTGTGAAGACTTCCCAAGACGCTATACTTCTCATAACCATACGGTGGCAATGTTTATCTGCTCTCTCTTGCAATCGCTCTGTGAACACGCCCACCCTTCTACCTCTCCGCCAATCAGAGAGCACGTTTTCATGTTGTATCACACTTGCTAACGGAAGTAGTGGCACCACAGTTGACACAAACAACCTCAGTCTTTATAAATAAGGTAAATATACCGCTTTTTCTGCACATTTCACCAGGCGACTTGTGGTCGCACGTTATTATTAAACATTTGAGCGTACTTGGCAAAGTATGCAACGATGCGTGATTACGTAAGACCTCAGTTTACTAGAGGCAAGGCCTAGCTGCTGGTGTGTTGATGTACTTCATACCGGGTGCTGAACAGACTGACTGGTTTATTCTCTTAAACTGATGTTTATTAGTATTAAACAACACAGAATGCTTTTAGACTCAATTTAACAAAGTATATGTACGGTTAGAATATGGATTCATGTGCTAAAATCTAGTAACTGTCGAGGAACACAATTAACACTTTAGTTCACTATAATAAAACATTGTTTTGAGAAGTGTTGTAACTCTACTTGCATGCGTGTTAGTTGTCATTTGTAGTCTCCTAAATAATCTCATTGTGTCAATCTCAAGTGCATTTAAATACATCTCTTCTTGGCTGCCTCGGAGATGTAATCTTCTTGTGCATTTGGCAGCCTTGTTTTAATCATCATGAAAGTGCATCATGCATAACTTCGCCCAGATAATGTAGTTATTTTTACCATGAGCCACCTGTCATATTAAATTCTTGCATCAAAGTGTCGTTGAAAGCTGGATCAACAGCAATTTAACAGCCCAATGAAGCATGTGTATTGTACATGAGTTACTGAGGCTTTCAAGTACAGATTTAATAAGAACAACTCCTGCATTTAATAGGTCTGAACATAGTACTTTCTATTTATGAAACTTGTTCTTTTGCTTAGAATATCCACCTCATGCTTTCCGAAGCTGGGATCTGGGTTGTTTAAACTCTTTCTCTTCCTTCAGATGGAGGTGGATCAGCTGCTGTCTCTCTCAGGTCCAGCTCTGGCTCAGGCCATCAGCTCTCTGCTGGAAACCCCAGGCCTCTACGTTTTCTCAGACATACTAGAACTGCCCAACGTCCGTGAGGTGAGTTTTTGTGCTAAAAAATCTATTTCAGTTCGACTTGGTGACTTTTCATGAATTCTGTGTCAAATGTAATTGTTTTAAATATCAGCGCTTGTGTGTCATATTCAATGTCAAGGCTATTAATCATCTGTTCAAGTGCTGAGCTATTTTGTTTTCTTTTTTTGATGTGCTTCGCCATGGTGTCTGAAACCAAATCCAATTTTTTGAATATCCTATTCAAATCAGATTAGTGTAATATGCTCTTGAACACTCTTGAAACAAGTATGCTACACTAATCTAATTTGAATGGCATATACAAAAAAATCATACCCGCACACAGGGCATCTGATTAATTTAAGTCTGATCAATATCATTTTTTATGATTTGAAATCTTTCATATTCAATCTGAACAGTCAGGTTGCAATTCCAAGTTTTTGTTTCCCATTCAGAGCATCCCACATATTTGATGTCAGTATGCATTTACATAGACATTTATATTACAATATACATTAGTTTTATATATATTACACTTACTTACAATATATAATTATACTTTACTTCAGTCTTCAGTGTCACATGATCCTTCAGAAATCATTCTAATATGCTGATTGAGCAGTTGTCCTGCTTCATTGTGGAAAACCTGATCATTTTTTTCATGATTCTTTGACTAGAAAGTTCAAAAGAGCATAATTTATTTGAAATAGAATTTATCGTTACTTTATATATGTCTTTACTGTCCTTTTGATCATTTAAAGTGTCCCTTCTGAATAAAAGTAATCATTTCTTTCTTAAAAAAAAACATACTGACTCAATCTTACGTTAACATAACACATATTTATTATATTATATATTATTATATTGACATTTGCTAGGAGTGCTGTAATAAAACCAATTGGAAAGTCAACAGATGTCATCACTGCATTACATGCACGCTTCTCCGCCAAATATTGCACAGAGATCCCAGAGTACTCATGTACCACACCGTCATTCCTACAGAGCCCAGCTAAAGTGTTTACCTGCTAAACACAAAATACTTCAACACTTTGTCACATCAATCTTTGACTGCACTTCACTTTCCCTCTCTCTAGCTGGAGACGGGTCCCCACGCTCCAGTGTACCAGCTTCTCAATCTTTTTGCGTATGGAACTTACTGCGACTATAAAGGTAACCATGACAACAAATGATCTGACCAGATATTGGCCCCCTGAGGCGGCAGGTTCATTCCCTGCTCTGACTCAGAATGAGACTGTATATGCTGCCCTTTGCCTTGCTAAATAAGTTAACTCCTGTGAGGGAGAAGCAGGAGTCTCTGGCCCATGTTCTATTGCAGATTTTACCAGGGCTTTGATGTAATCAGTTGTTTTCCTCCCGGCTGTGCGGATGGTTATAATGTATGTTAATTTAATGTACAGTGGGGCAAAAAAGTATTTAGTCAGCCACCAATTGTGCAAGTTCTCCCACTTAAAAAGATGAGAGAGGCCTGTAATTTTCATCATAGGTATACCTCAACTATGAGAGACAAAATGATAAAAAAAATCCAGAAAATCACATTGTAGGATTTTTAAAGAATTAATTGGTAAATTCCTCGGTAAAATAAGTATTTGGTCACCTACACATTTAGAGAGGGCAGCCTCACTTCCTGAACTCACACCCGCCCAGAAGAACAAACTCCGTCACCTGTCAATCATCAGCCTGGCCTCCAATCTAAAGGTAGTGATTCATCCGTTCTCAACTGAAGGTTTATTAGCACTGTTTTTAATGAGTTCTGTTATGATCAGCACAGCTGTTAACAATATGGGCTATTAGTGTTATTGACTGCATGATTGACGAAACCAATATTCTCTTATCAAGCCTTTGTAATATTACTAGGACATTATTTTCAAAATGTAAATTAGAAGTTTCAACTTAGCCCAGAGCATAGTATTCATAAGAAACAAAGTTTAAAAAAACACCTCTCTCTCTGGATAGTGTCTGCCGTATTCACTACTGCTCCAGCAGTTAGAGCTGAAGAATGTGCGCGAGCTGGAAGACCTGCTGATCGAGGCTGTTTACAGTGACATTATCCATGGGAAACTGGACCAGAGGAACCAGCAGGTCGAGGTAGATTGCAGCATAGGTCGAGACCTGGGCCCCAATGAATTACCCAACATTGCCAACACACTGCAGGAGTGGTAAGCGTGTATTTGTGTTTGTGTCAGGATGCTGCAATGTACTCTGTTGCTGATGTAAAAAGGGAAACGCCTTGCTGGTGGTATTAAATATTCTGTCTGTTTGTGTCTCTCAGGTGTACAGGCTGTGAAGCAGTTCTGTGTGGCATTGAGGAGCAGGTGTCAAGAGCCAATCAGTACAGAGAAACCCAGCTCAAGGTCAAAGTTCAAGTGGAAACAGAGGTTTGTGTGTGAATCTTTATCCATCATAAGTGACATACAATATTAGATAATTTCAATGATAAAGATTTTGGTTTCATGTGATTTTGGCATATTTTTTTTAATATCATTTGAAGTTTCAAATGACAAAATGTTTCAAAATATAAAAGTAAAAAGCAAATAAAAAGTAAACATACTTTGATATTTTCTTTACATTTTGTATACATGTGAGTGTACACATGTAATCATTATTTTCAAGGTTTTAAAATGTTTTTATTTATGAATTTCATTAAAAAATATTAATAAATATAAAAGATAACATTACAAATATATTATTTAATATAAACGCTACATTTATATTTAACAAATAATACATTTATACACATACATACTGTACATTCTATATAAATAATGAAAATTATGCCAAACAATTTCTTTCTTCATTATGATTTCAAGACAGTTACATCACCCTGCCTTTTTTTTCTTTTTTTTTACTTTAAGCCCCCAAGAATATCCAAATGAATGTCAATTCAGGAATCTAAAGCATGTTAATCATTGAAGAAGCGTAAATAAGCATCACTTCAATGACCCACATATAAAGGCCGTTTTAGGTGTTTACCTGTTTGATGAGTAAAATTAAACATTTCTATTTAAGTATATAAAGGCTATATTCAGAATATATAGAATGTGCTCCGTTTTTGATTGGACTGCCAAAAATGAAAAGTTATGATATGGATATTTTTTTATATTATTTTAATGTTCCTTAAGGTTAATAAAAAAAGTTTTTGCACAAAAACTCACGCGTTAAGCAACTGAATGCCAGTAGACAGTATACTGTGTCAGGGGTGCCGCTAAGGGGGGGGAAGTTAGGATTATTCTAAGGGCCCACGCACTTTTGGGGCCCCCAGAGATCTGTTTTATTAGTAGTAACAGTAGTAGTAGTAATGTAATAGAAATTATAAATGTATCTACCAAAGAATTACAAATAAAACAAAATTACGGCTTATTTCTGCATTTCCGGCAAAATTATCTCCCCCCCCCCCCCCCCATTCAGTGCATGGTTTCGTCCCGTCCTACTTAACCTAGAGTCACTAAGTGAGATCAGATGGTTAACTGTCAAATTAGATATGTCTTCGAGGTCGAGGGGGGGCAAACCGAGCCGGATGATTTGGTCAGTCGCACTTTTTTAAACACATTTTAGGTTTGCTATAGAAAATCTACAAATTCACACTCTGATTGGATTGCATAGAGCAGCAGCAAGAAGCTCGTGAGGTTGTCATGGCAACCAGATACACTGCATGCGAATTACGACTGTGCTTCTATTTTGATACACTAAACTTAGCAATAAACACGTTGAAAATAATACACAATAAACATGTCGGTCAAAACGATCTCAAAGGAGGCTTTTATTAAGCAAATCAAGGAGTGAATTACTCATCCACTGTTTAAAAAAAATAATTTAGCTGGCTTTCGACAGACAGGGTCACAATTATCTACAGTGTATAATGCTAAAGGTTTTGGGGTTAAGGTTCATAATGTAACGTTAGATTTTTTTTACATTACATGCTGTATGTGCATAGGTAGCTAGCAAAGAAGGAATACAGCTGTTAAGCTAATAGTCACATTTAGCTGAGTAAAATCATGATTGAGAAACTGCTGGAAATGCTGGTGTTATTTATTATTTTAGGTTTTTGATTTTTGTGTTTGTCCCAGTGAAGCATTTCTATTAATATAACTGATTAAGTAGTCAAATTCATTCCTTATCAGCAGAATAGTGTGGTACAGAAAGTCTATGTCCATAGAAAAGGTTCGAATTATGTTACTGATACCTAATGGTCAAAAGCAATAGCTAAAGTAATAGTTCAATATTATTAAATTGCAGACAAAGATTTTGAATAGCTAGGTTGGCTTGTACACTATATTGCCAAAAGTATTGGGACCCCCTCTAATGAGCAGGTTTGACTACTTTAGTAATTTCCATGAATACAAATCTTAATATTTAAGCATATAATGATATTCTAGGGAATCGTGTGCTTCTAATTGTATACCAATAGTTTGAACAGGACCCTTTTCTATTCTAACACAAGAATGCCTCTGTGTATAAGGCAAGGTTAAAAAATAAATAGATTGATTCAGTCAGTGTGGAAGAACTTGACTGGTCTGCATGTGTTAGAATAGAAAAGGGTCCTGTTGAAACTATTGGTATAAAATTAGAAGCACACAATTCCCTAGAATATCATTATATGCTTCAATATTAATATTTGTACTCGTGGAAATTACTAAAGTAGTCAAACCTGTTCATTAGAAGGGAGGGTCCCAATACTTTGGGCAATATAGTGTATGTTTGGTGCGGTAGGGGGCCCATATTCTCATATTCTTTCATAGGGTCCAAAATTGCTAGCAGCGCCCCTGTACTGTGTAGTAATATAACATCTTGAACATGGCCTCTTTTCACTGTATGTTTAAAGAGTTCATATTTTATATTTCACTTTGACAACTCCAGGATTTAATGACAAGTTTTTTTCTCACCTTTTTATTTAGGTATCAAACCTACAAAAAACCCTTAAGGCAAGTTCTGCTTCCCCATCATCTGGCCCCGCCCCTGCTGGAGCAGCGTCCAATCAGGATGCAGACCAGCCAGCTGAGCCAAGAGACCCTGCCTCCTCTCAGGAACCACGGCAACCAGGAAAAAAGAGTTCAAAGGTCAAAGGGTAAGTGAACTGCATTTTAGGGTTTACTGCCTCAGAATCACCTCCAGTTAGTGTCTATAATGTATTCTGTAATGTACCATAACACTAGAAAGTATCACAGTGGTTTATATTAAAAAAAGCCCTGCACTGTTTTTTTGCTATTAAAACTACCAGCCTCACTACACATAAGTCATACATCTTAGGGAGTTAATATTTACTAATGGCATTTTTAAGCACATAGAATGTGATTTATGAGTATTTGTGTGCGCTGTTTCGGTGAGCTTATGTACTGCTTCCTGCCTTTAGTTAAGTGTGATGTATAAGAAATCACCCACAGGCTTATAGTCCTAATTAAGTCCCAACGAGTTTAAAATTGTCTCTGTCCTGGTTTGGAAATCTCATGTCAGGATGTGCACTGGAAAGAGAGGGGCTTTTGATCACCACTGCTTTTTCTTTGTCACTGAAGAATGTCAGTTAAGAAGAGGTATAATTTATTCAAGGCTGATCTGAGTCCAAGGCTTTAAAGGCGTCTCAGTGGAGACTCGTCATTAACATTTCAGGACTACTCCTTGTCCATGTGGGAAACTGCCGCTAATTTTCCAATAATAATTATCAGATTATTAAAATATGATTAGGAGAATACATTAAAGGCATGTCCTGGCTAAGATACACGTTAAGATCATTCACTTTTGTGACATAATGAAATTAATTTAGAGTTGCACCTTTTTTAGGCATTCAAAATGAGTGTAAATAGGGCCAGATAATTAAAGGAATAGCTCACTCAAAAATGAATATGTACTCACCCACAGGCCATCCAATATGTAGTGGAGTTTGTTTTTTCACTGGAACGGATTTGGAGAAATTTAGCATTACATCACTTACTTGCCAATGGATCCTCTACAGTGAATGGATGCCATCAGAATCAGAGGCAAAAAGAATCAAAAAGCTGATAAAAGCATCACAGTAAAGTGATCAATATGACTCCAGTTCATCAGTTGACATCTTGTGAAGTAAAAAGCTGCATGTTTGTAGGAAATAGATCTATCAATAAGACGTTTTAAATTTAAACTGTAATTTCTGGCCAAAATACCAATTCATACTCCATAATAACACTTCCTCCAGTGAAAAAGTCCATTCCCTGTTGTCCTCTCACATCAAAATCCATAGACTTTTTGTAGAACTGTTTTGGACTGTTTTCGTTTGTAAAGGGTGCTTGATCTGTGCATATTTCTCTCCTGATTCAGACAAGATGACTTTTTCACTGGAGAAGCCAATATTATGGATAGAGGACTTGAAGTTAAAAACATCTTAATGATCGATTTGTTTTTTACAAACACAGATTTTTACATCACAATACATAATCATAATCGTGGATTACTTGTGGATTATTGTGATGCTTTTATCAGCTGTTTTGTGAGCAAGTGATGTAATGCTAAATTTCTCCAAATCTGTTCCAGTGAAAAAACAAACTCATCTACATCTTGGATGTCTTGAGGGTAAGTAAATTCTCTACAAATTTAAATTTTTGGGTGAACTAATCCATCAGCATTAAATATGCACCATTTATAGCCACAAGGAAAATCACAAAGTATCATTATAATATCAAAATTTCACCTGAACAATTCTTTCTGTATTTTTCAGGCTTCGTGGGAGCGGAAAGATTTGGTCAAAGTCTAATTGATCTTAAGCGCTGAACTCAATCTTCAGTAACCCACTCACAGACAGACATATTGTGGACTGCTTGCTTGGATAGACAGAAAAACAAAACTTGCCACTTCTCAGACACAATCTAACACAAATACATAATCTAACACAAATACAACTTTTACACAATGCTGGGAGCGTGTTTATGTACATGTGTGCTGTAAATGTCATTTAATTTGACTCATACTCCTTTTCCTTTGCGTGTGTGTTTTGTTTGTTATTAAATCTGGATGTAAATTGATGAAGCCAGTGAATAAATGATATCCATCTGTCACCCTGTGTAGTCTCTGGCTTTCATGTTTCCTTTCCTCTAATGTTAAGTGCTGCTAAATGTTTCGTCTCAATGGGGGCATGTCTGCTAAGAGGTCATGACATTAATTAGCTACTCTTTAATGTCGGAGCCCTGAAATAACATCCTGGTTTCTTCTCTTTCTGTCTCCCTCTCAGCAACATGCGCTCTTCCCTCCACTGTGTTATGCAAAATGCCCTTTATCCAGCCATTAAGCTTGACTAAAGCAATGTTTCTCCCTGTCCTGCATAATGGTCTCTAATGGTAGCGATTAACTTGTGGTAGCCACTCAAAAATGAAGGAGAACAATAAAAAGCAGAGAGCAATGATATACTTTTACATTAACCTCTGTCTGTAGAAATCCATCCATCTCAAAATCCCTGATCCTTTTTACGCACACACCCTCTTCTGTTTCTCTCTATAAATAGTGGTGTTAATTTCAGTCGGTGTGACTGAGGTTCACTGTTTCTCGGTCTCTCAGCTCTGAGCAGATGGGAGCTGTGAACTTTTGCTGCTTACATACAGTGTGTGTGCGTGTGAAGTGTCTTTGTGTCCTGGTGTTTTGTTGCTGTGCAATGGCTAATGAGTGTTCGTGGTGTCCCTTTGGCCTGGCTGTTTGGCGTGCGTGATTGTATGACTCACTGTCATATAGGCAGTCCTTTCAAACACCACACACACACAAAAAACACGTTTTAAAACACCAGAGACGGCTTTTTATTGACTTCATAAAACACTGAATCACATTTTTAAGGCAGTGCTACATAAATGATGTGAAACCTCTAAACATATCTCACATGGTGTAGCTTCTTGTGCATGATGTGAAAAATTAAGAGAGAATTCAATCTGCTGTGCCCATAAACTATAATGGCACATTAGTTTGTTTTTCCCCTCTCTGTTGTAATTTTTTTTTTTTTTTTAACTTCATGAGTTACATGGTTATTTGAGAGGGGCTGATTATGATTTCCTTGGAAAATACAGCTTATAGCAGAATTTCTTCTGGTTTAAAGTGAATGAATAAAATTCCTCTTAATATATGTTCTTGGTCGTATTGTGAACAATTCATCATTATTTCAAAGAAAAAAGTTTGTCTTTGAATTAAATGTAAATAAAATGTACAAACTTGCTTTTCCTCAGATTTCCATTTACAAAGACAGACCACAGTCTATAGAGTGGAAGTAAAAATCCCATCCTGTTTCTCCATTGGATAATTCATTTTTAATGATAATTTATAGACTATCAAAGACAGACCTACTGTGAGCTACAAGGTTGTTAATCCATGGTATGTGTTTCTTTTGAAGCGCTCAGCCTGCATTATTAAGACTTTTTTTTTAAATCATGTTCAGCGGAATTTTTTTTACCTATTATCTTTACGCCTCCAATAATCAGAGAATCATGATAAGCAAATAGTGCCAAAAAATAATTTACCACCTGCACATTCCCATGAATCACTGCACATAATAGAAAAACATAATAGTCAGTCTCCCTACACTCTTAAATGACTTAAATATTTGTATAATATGCATATTTTGCCATAAATGTAAATATATATTGTTTCTATATATAATCAACATCTTTAAATCAATAGTTTTATATTTCTACATCATTAAGAATTCAACCATGTCATTTGCAATACATCATGGGAGTGTAGTTCTTTCCCTCATCAAAGCTGTTAAGTACACAGTCTTGCACCTTTGTGTTTTTGTCCGAATTTTTAACTTTTTTGCTTCAAATGAAAGTTTGCAATGTTGTGATTCAGTTGGTTGATTTGGTTCATGGCTTATAACTCTTAAAGACTTTATTTTAAATCCCTATGGGAAAAAAAGAATGGCAAAACGACTTCCGAAATCAAGCCCGCTGATAAAGTGGGCAGACACTGTTGCACTGTATTGGATAACGTTAACCCCTGATTAGCCAATTAGCTATCCACACACTGATTTTGCACATTTGCATTCAGTCTGACTCCATTCTGAAATAGAATGGCAGTTTTTCACAATTGTCCTTTAGAACGTCCTTCCTTAATTTTTCGTGTTGAATATCAAATTAGTCAAAATACAGAAGTAAACACTGACAGCAACACTTACTTCAGGGCAGATTTAAAAATGTTTCTATCGTCTAAAAACCTAAACCCTCCTGATAGTTGCGGTTCATAAACAAGAAACCCCAAGCTGCCTCGCTAGCCATGGGTTTTTAGCATTGCGATAGATCAAACAAACTTGTGTGGCATGTTTTTTTAATTGCTTATCATCAAACTAAATATGCCATGGAAGCGTCAAGCTTATTTTTCAGTATGTCTTCACACATGTCCTTAATTGTGCTTTCCATAAACTCAACATGAAAACATCACACACACCGACCACTGTCGTGAGTGCTAGCTCTCTGCTAACCAAAAAAGACCCCCCCGAGAAGAGCTATATGGCCATGATTTAGAAGTATAACACTAATAAGAAGCATAACAATACATTTGGAATAGAATTACGTTTCACGAACACCTCAACAGATGTCAGATTTACGAAAACATTCGTCAGATAATTAGTGTAAATTATAAGTTAACACTGCAGAGGTGTTTCCAGATATCTGTTTATATTAGCTGACGTCATTGCAGTCCACTGTTGCCATGAGACACGGAGCCATATGAAACAAAACACTATAAACAAATGATGTGAATTATATTTAACTTCAAAATAACTCAAAATAACCTTCATTAAGCTCAAATAAATGCTACACAAAGTGTGATAAAGGCAGCGGTGGGCAGCTGTAACTTTGTATGCATGAGATAGGCTACTGCAAGCATGTCACGCCGGTTACTAAATTAATGACTACATACATCACAGCTTATTCCAGGATCAGAAGCTAATGATTGTTTTTATGGTAGAGGACTTAGCATTCTCAGAGCCCTTCTGAATGGCTGCGTTGAGCTAATGAGAATAATACTGCACTGGAAGAGCCACTGGACCACTAAACCTCACAGTCTCCATCAGAGTGTCCAAACAGAAGTATTTATCCATATATCCATATGTGTCTATATACATGTTATGTACATTCGGATGGCTTGCCCACGTGTTCACACCAACGGCCACCCCAAAGTCTGTGTCATGCCGGCGGGATTTGATTATCATGCTTGGAAACAGTCAGCTCTTCAAAGATTGACCACTGGTATCCTGCAGTGTGGGGTAAAGAGATGAAGAAAGAGACGGCAAATTAAATTAATAAGAGTCTCACTCTATTATCGAGTGTGAGATTAATTCTGAAATGCACAGAGCAGCAGGAAGTGGGTCGGATTTCATGGATGGCATGCTTTCTTTCACTCTTTCCTCGTCTCTCCTATTGAAATATTCACAACAATTGAGAAAAAACCTAACTGGCTGTTTCGTATTGCAAGTCATTACCACTGATCTAACAACACTAACATACTAATTTACACACCATTTTCACAGACATGTGAAATCAGCCATACATACAGGGTATCTGCATTTTTACATTTAAATAGATATTACATTCATTAATAGAACACATTTTCATTGACTGCATATTTTTTAAAGATTCTGACCAATTTTGTAACAAAACAAAGATAAAAATATAATATTTTAGTCATTAAGTAATGAGGTCTAAACCACATCAACACATTCAACTGAATGAATAGTAATCACTAAAATACTTTTTTTTTTTTAAATGAACAGGTACATTTTACATCACTAAACTAGTTAGTGGAAAAATAATAATGTAATATTGCTATTAATTTACTCATTAATTATTTCATAAATATAATAACATTTTAAATTGCATTTATTTACATAGATATATCTAACAATATCTGCAGGAACTAAAATACAGTAAAAATGCAAGTTCAAATAGTTAGGCCTGTTTTCCATATATTTTCCATTCAGTGAGTTCACGAAGGAATAATAAATGAATTTTAAAAATCTGTTTGTTTGTTTGTATATACAGGAACTAAAATACAGTAAAAAATCAAGTTCAAACAGTTAGGCCACTTACAGTTTTTCACTGAATGAATGGCATTTTTAATCTTAATATTTCTTTTATGTTGTTATAATAATTTAATCTTGCTATTATAATTTTATTTATGCAACAATGTATTAGTACATAATACACAGCAATTTTACCTAGCCTATATACATACACATTTTAATTCTTAGTCTTTCCTTAAACAAATGAACAACATTCGAAACTTCTTCTGTGCTATTTAGAATACTTTTTGACTTTTTAAAATGGATCCACAGACACCCTGACATGATTTTAAACGAACAAATTAAATCAGTCATTTAGTATAGGCCCTAGTTGTGTTTATTTATTTGTTAGGAACATGTTCTTTTATTTATGTTGTTCCCTTTGACAGTGTCTGGTTTACCAGTCTTGTTATCTCTGGCTTTTCCACTTTCACACACACACACACACACACACACACACACACACACACACTAAATCCAGTCTTGGCACCCTGTCCCACAGGCTTACACACGCACGCTACCTCTCTCTGTCGGGGAAGGATGGAGTGCTGTGCAGTGTCTGGCTGCTGTCCTCCTGAGCTATGGACCGAGAGATAGCAAGGGAGAGAGGCGGAGGGCGCTGGGAGAGACTGCGGTCGTAACTGAATGAAAGAGAGAGAGATTAGGAACGAAGTGAACGAAAAGACACTGAAGAAGGTGAGAAAGAGACATGAAAAGAGAGATTAAAGAGCATAAGGGGAATGAAGGCAAACACTTCAGAGACACTGACGGGAAGTTCATTCACTCACTGGTTTACACTGGCTTAATTTCATAGACAGTCTTCAACGAGAAAAAAAACGGGGGAAATAAATCGCGCGAAAGTGAGAGAGAGACGTTGAAATTATCAGTTAAAATCATATTTGTCGTCGAGCAACCATGAGGAAGACAAAGTGTCGCAGACACCGTGTGACGTCCCATGTAATATTATAATATGATATTAATACCCCACACACCACACGCACTTATCTTCAGTGACTCAGGAGTCAGGAGTGAGTTCACTCCACCTCTGCTCTGATGGGATGACGGACGGAGGGCTGGGGGTTGTAAAATGAGCGCGAGGGTGTCTGTCAAGGTAAGTGTGTGAAATACAGAGATTAATTGCGGAGATGTAGCTTGCGTATGCAATAAAACCGCCCACGGCTCGCTCAGATGAACGTCGGTCTGATCTTGTACATGAGCGGCGCGGCCTCACATTAACATAAACCTGTCGGGAGTTCGCGATATGACGGTTTTAAGCCTCTCTATCGATCTTACAAACAAGCTCACAAACATTCCCATAATGTCTGATTTGTAGTAACTTTACCTGCACTATTGCTTTGCCGCAGCATAAAAAGGATGTGATTGGCTGAAGCAATCCGAATCTGATGAGAAAACAATTTCGAGTTGGCGATTTCGTATATGAATTTGTGATTCCTAAAGAAACATTTCTTTTTTAGATTGTAAGATTGAAGGTCCACCCTGGCTTGAAGCCAAAAACGTGTCCGCCTTCATGCTGGCCTGTGTACTGTCTGTAATTTTAGTCAACACAGTTCGCTGATGTCTGCGCACATAATGGCGCGTGTGTGTAATTTGGGCGCTTGAAAATAACATTTAAACGCTACCACACTAATGGTCAATAGAGTACACTTTAAAAGGCTTGCATGCTCAGTTGTGTACGAGATGGAGTGAATCGTGGAAAACTAAGTACACCTGGGCCTAAAACTTAACTGCTTAGTTGGATAGTGTTTGCGAACACATGCGGTCGACTCGTGCGCTCTAGAAATTTTCTAGTGTCCAATGTCTGCGCTATTTCTCTCCAGAGGTTATTAGCAATAAAATGTCTTAAATTAGAGTTGCTGGTATCTCTTAAAGGGTTAGTTTACCCAAAAATGAAAATTCTGTCATTAATTACTCACCCTCATGTCGTTCTAAACCCGTAAGACCTCCGTTCATCTTCGGAACACTAATTAAGATGAATTTTGAGAACTCTCTGACCCTCCCATAGACAGCAATGTAATTACCACAATCAAGGTCCAGAAACGTATCCACTGAACGTAAACAGCGTATGCTATTCTGTGTCATCCACGTGGTGCGGCTGACACAGAATAGCATACGCTGTTTACATTCAGTGGATATTCTCCAAAATGGCACCAGGGTGGAGGAGACGAATTGTTGAATAAAGTCGTTATTTTTGTTTTCTTTGCGTACAAAAACTATTCTCATAGCTTCGTAAAATTATGGTTGAACCCCTGATGTCACATAGATTATTTTACCAACCTCCTTGCTACGTTTCTGGACCTTGATCGTGGTAATTACATTGCTGTCTATGGGAGGCTCAGAGAGCTCTTAAAATTCACCCAAAATATCTTAACTTGTGTTCTGAAGACGAACGGAGGTCTTACGGGTTTAGAACGACATGAGGGAGTAATTAATGAGACAATTTTCATTTTTGGGTGAACTAACCCTTTAACCCTCACACGCAAGCACTTGTCATGGCTCTTGTTGTTGTTCTATCTCTGGGGTTTCTTTATCGACTGTGAAACAATATCTTGTGGACAAACAAGTGCAAAAACATTGAAGACACATGTGCGAGCTGAGCGTGGTTAGAAAAATCGGCCTTCACACGTATAGTATGTACGTGTAGCTATGTACTGGCCTATGTTGATGACATATAGAATGTAGCCTATGTATTATTTTGATGACAAAATGTGTCACAGCGCACAATGCATATCCTAGGGCTCCAGAGTCAGACTGCGACTAAAACCAAAAATATTAATTTGCGAGTGAAGTTTTTGCTGAGGTCGCCATGGCGACTATATTTACATGTTATTACTTAAAAATTAGCATGTAATGCCTTTTTTCCTGATTGTTTTGCGATCACATCTTTTGTTATGTTCACGTATTAAACTGACGATGTGTGCGCATCAAAGTTTTAGTGGAAAAAATCGTTTCAAACAGTCCTCATCTCTGACGCACACCTGCTAAACGCAGCTCAGTTGTGCAGCGCGAGAGCGATCGAAACGACGGAGACGTGCGAAGTGAAAGTGCAGAAAACAGCGTCTATTTCGTGCACAACTTGAACAAACTACAACAGGTAAAGCTGTCAGCTGTGTGGATATTGGCAATATCGTTAACAATTCTCGTTTATAATCATTAATATGGCTTCTTCTTAACAAGATCTTATCTATGCTGTGTTCTGTTAATGCGTGAACTTCATATTATTTGAAGCGCACTTGCCGTCTAGTAATCGCAGAAAGCTTTGTGCTTTGTTACTTTTTAATAAAAAAAGTATCAGCTTTAAAATGATTCCAAATTCATAACGAAATTCAAACAATAAATACAGTTTTGTTTTTTTGGCGCTCTTTAATGCAGCTGGCGCGTTCGCTTTATCGCCTCAGTTCAAGCGGCAAGTGAACCCATTTAATTTTTCTCTTTACTACTATAGTACATAATAAACACGAATTAATACCAGAAGGTAGGCTATTTTATAAGAGAGCCTACAGTACAACTTACTGAAATGTCTCACGTAAAAGCTCATTCAGTGTTTCAAACTGCGGAAAACGTGTAGGCTAAAGCTTGTAAACATTGCAACGTAATAATACATTTACCTCAGAATAACCATTCGGTGTCCATAAGCTCATCAGTCAGCTAGAAAAAATAACTATAAAGAGGAGCATTTTGCTATATTTATGCGCTATTGCATATTCATATTTTTTTACTTGACCTGTTGTCTACATGATTCAACTCCTATAAAATTGCATTTTACTAATTAAGAAAAACAGACTGAATGAATGTGTGAAAGACGTACACTCTTAAAAATAAAGGTGCTTAAAAGGTTCTTTACAGAACCATTTTTGGTTCCACAAAGAACCATTCAGTCAAAGGTTCTTTAAAGAACAATTTCTTTCTCAACTTTTTATAATCTGAAGAACCTTCTTTCGCCACAAAGAACCTTTTGTGAAGCGTAAAGGTTCTTCAGATGTTAAAGGTTCTTTATGAAACCATTTAGACAAAAAATGTTCTTCTATGGCATGTGAAGCACCTTTATTTTTAAGAGTGTATGACAACAATTACAGGATGCATTGAGCAGGAGCCCAAACTACAAACTACGCTCAGTGGCCAAGTGATGCTTATGGTCCACGATATTGGTACATATTCTGTGTAATGAACAATTCTTTGTGACTGTATATTTTAATAGTTGGAAAAGACATTTAGTTCCTACTTTAAGTGAACTTTAGATTACAGGATGCATTGAGCAGGAGCCCAAACTACAAACTACGCTCAGTGGCCAAGTGATGCTTATGGTCCACGATATTGGTACATATTCTGTGTAATGAACAATTCTTTGTGACTGTATATTTCAATAGTTGGAAAAGACATTTAGTTCCTACTTTAAGTGAACTTTAGTTCCCAGGTCATCTACAAGATGGATTAAAATGTTGATAAAGTCAAGAAAAGATGAGACATAAACACATGACAGTATGATTGAAATGTTAAAATGTAAAAAATAAAAATAATAAAATAAATAAAACATGTTTATTCTGTGGCACCTAAAAAAATTATTTGGCGCCTAAGTTTTTTTCTTATAGGAGCCAATGGCTCCTTACTCTATTTTTTTTTTCTGGAACCCTGCCTTGTGTACACGTAAAAGCCCAAGTATAATTTGGGCCTAAGCAGATTGTATAAAAACATACAAATGAGACTGTACAAATTCATACAAATTAGCCAACTATTTGTCAGAAAAGTAAAATAGTTATGAATTGCCATTAGAGTGTGTTGTCTGATGGCACATTCCGATGGATGCGAATTCAGCGAAGGGAACATTCTAGCATAAACTAAGACTGGTAGTAATAAATCACACTCATAACCTGTCACCCCGTGTTTATAGTTACTCTCAGGATGATATGGGCCGTTCCTCAGCTCTCTATATCATTTTAATGATCATCTATGCGATCGAAAATGCTGCCATCCAAGAAAGTATAAATGCATTCCTGTGCCTGATGGCCCTCGGGCCTCGACGCTCTGGGCTACATTTCTAATTAAACCAGCACAATAAAACACTGTAAGGTGTCCACACTGTAAGTGTCTGCAGAGTTAGAATATCCATAGATGGCGTTTTTAACAGTTCTGCGGGGAACTCTTACTGAACAGCAGAAACCTTGATTGAAAGTTTGTGGAAATCTGTGATGTGAACCCATTATGGCACACTGACTGTACAATGACTCACATACACATGCGGGAGCAAGCTGTCTCAGGGGATGTACGACACAACCATACAGGCAGAGAAGTGATGAAACATCTCACCAGAGTTTAGCAGAGATGATGACTGCAGAGAGAATCAGCAGAGATGAAATTGTCACCGTCACATAAAACTGTGGGTCCACTGAAAAAAAGAAATAGCACAGGAGAAGAATAAATTAGACACAGTGAGGGGACACTTTGAACAGACGTTTGAATTAAACCCATGTGAGACTTTACATTGTAATGATAGGAAGAGAATATGCTGAATTGCAATTAAAATACATATACATAATACAATGTTTACATGTGGTCCCACACAATCTGGAATATTTAGTTATATCCTTAACAAGAAATAATACAATTAAAAAACATTCCTCAAACAGTAGAGCATTGTAACCCCAAGGTCATGGGTTCAATTTCCAGGCAGTGCATGAACCAATATAACAAATATCTTGAATGCAATGCAAGTTGCTTTTGATAAAAGTGCCTGCCAAATGCATAATTGTAAATTCTGTTTGCTGCCTCAATTCAAATACAAGAACTGAACTGAAATTTCAAAACTCATTCCCAGTTCACCTTTAAATGGTGCACAACCCTATAAAAAAAAAGCAATTAAAGGAAACATAAAGATGTCGAAAAAGTGTGAAGACTTTGAGCGAAAGCAACAAGGAACCAAGAGCAAGAGAAAATGTGGGGGGGAAAGGGTGGGAAGAGTGTCACAATCAGGTAAAATTGTATTGATTGGATTGATGCCTGCCTCCTGCTCAATGGGAGAGAAATCTAAGCTCTCCTCAAGTGCAGATTTTCTACTATGAGGAACCAGCATGAGCCCAGTGCCCTGTCGGCAATGCAGCTCTCAGATAAAGAACTCATTTCACGGAGACCAACCTTCCTTGGTGTCCTGCTCTTCTGTCTCTATTTTGTCCCTCTCTCCCGTAGTTGGGCGTTGCGTTTGATTGGCGGGCATGCTCCGACGATGCGACCAGTCCTCGGGTGTAGTCACCCTCAAATTCTCAGTCTCCAGGCTGGACAGGAAGTGATGGGTTTCGTCCTCCAGGGGCTGCGTGGGACCCCAGTCCACCGCCCAGAGCTGTGTGGTGCTGGCCTGTGCCGTGACTGGCATCTGCATTTCGCCCAACTCCTCCCACTTCCTGTCATCTGTGTCACCGGTGGCAGTGCAAAAAATTACAGTGACCAGCTGGAAGCTCCAAAGGGGAATGAATCCAATGTGGGGAGAAATGGAGCTGGGGGGAAGGAGAGACAAAGCAACGAAAAGACGGAAGGAGGGATTGAAAAGGAAAAGCTAGAGATCGAAAAAACACATAACTGAGAAGCATGAATCGAGCACAGATGGAAAGAGACTTAAAGCAGAAGCTGATGCAACCCAACGGGCTGCAGGAAACTAACTGGTCAGATTTGAGAGTACAGTGCAACCAAAACAGTCTGTTCGGCACTCTCACTTTGCCTTACCATCGCTCCATCGCTTCAGCCTGTTCACTGACTCCTTGCCGCTCCGATCATCTCTTAAATGAGAATGACATAAAGAGAAGGATGAGAAGAGAAACAGAGCTGGAAGGGGGAGGGTTCAGTCTTGACACTGACTAAAAGACCATAAACAGATGGTTGTAGTGGAGAAATACCCTGCTGGCTCTGAGACAACACAAATAAAAACACACACATATGCATACACACTCATCCAGATCAAAAAGGATCACACTCATCAAACCACAAGATCCACAGAAAATCACACATGCAAACACACCTGTGGATGCTTTCCGTGCGTTAAGCCTCTTCCCGAGCCGTCAAACAAAACTCAACATCTGTATCCAGATTTAGGGCACACTGACTTCCAGGCAACACTCACAAATGCACCTACACACACTTGGAAACATGCAGATTCGAACTCTCAAGACGGATATCAGCTCACATGCCTACCTCATGCCACTGAAGAAGGGAGTGGGAGAGAGACAGAGCGCCTGGAAGTGGGGAAAAGCATTGGTTGCCGTAGCGACGGAGACATGTAGAAACTGTGCGAGTGAGAATAGAGTGCGGAAGAGGGAGGTAGAGAGAGAGAAAGAAAGAGAGAGCCAGGGGAGGGAGGGAGGAAAAGAGGATTGGAGGAAATATTGAAATTCTAATTATGCATCTTAACTGGTTCCAATTAAATAGGAAGCAAGAAGAAAATAAATGAATTTTGAAGGCGAAAATAGCCAGATGGAATAAAAGAAGCAGCTTATTAATATTCTGAAGACCAGTTTAAGTAAATAAAAAGTATTCAAGAAGGACAAATGAAAAGAGGCAGCAGCAGGAGAATCAATATACATTAATGTAGTGTTGGACAAGAGCCCTACATGATGAACAACGCTACAGATATTTATAGACAGAAGTGCCAGTGATGATAAATAATCTCACAAGTACACAGACATAACATGGTAGGTTTTATTGGATCAACGTTTACACAGAAAACAGTCTGTTGTTTCTCTCCTACTTCTGTTTCTTCCCTTCTGCCAGTCAGTCAATCTGTTCCACTTCAGTCCCTTCAGCTGATTTTTTGCACTCCATCGTCGCCCCTTGACCTTCACTTTCTCTTCATTTCCAGTTTGTTCTTTTTAGCCCTCCTTCAATCTCCTTCCCCTCACTCTCATTTTTCATTTACCCCTCCTCTCGCTCACTGAAGAACACAACGCAGCCATGAAGAACTTGGGGTTTCCTCTGTTTCAGATGCATCCTGGGGTATGGAGTCTTCATCATCGTCCACTGGAGGGAAAAAATATATTTTCGTTAAGGCCATCAAAGTGAATTAAATGTTTTATAGCATTGCTTTTTAAATGCTGTTAACTCATTTATTCAAAAACATTGCTGGTGGGCGCAGCTTGTCCTCCTCCTCCAGTGAGAGCTCTCCGGCCGCTGCCACAACGCCAGGGCCCAAACCCTCCATCTGCTGTAGGTGAACCAAAAATAACTGATAGCAGCTCTCAGTGATATGTGTCGGGTCCCCGCTATAATAGCAGCAACATTCACAAATGTTTACAGAACAAGTGGGAACCCAGTGTGCCTGTAGTTTTCTCTATTTCTGTTTTATCACGTGATAGAAAGTCTAAGGCCTTCTCAAGCCGTACGGCTGACTCATCTAATCTGCGGCCTGTTATGCATCAAACTAATATTGCTGTTGAGACAAAATGCAATGCCATCAAGTTAGCATTTTTAAAAATTCGCTCACTAAAATATAAATCATTTCTAATCAATGACTTAATAACCACAAACAACCTGGATTTTATGTTTCTAAA